>NW_027122365.1:0-344695 GCF_030686945.1 Centruroides vittatus | reverse complement strand
TCCGAATAGCGACGGACGGTTTGCGCTGTTTGTTATTTTTTTAATCTCCTTTGAAATTTCGAAAGATCCAAAAAAATAATTTAAAAAAATGAAGTTTAATATTTTGCCAACAGATGGCATTGGCTTAACGAAAAGAAAAAACTATCTTAAATATTAAAGTTATATATATATATAATATTAATTCTTTTAAATAAATTAAAAAAATATATCTCTTAAGAGAATCAATTTTTTTTCTAAGATTTTTTTGTTTATATATAGATCTAACAAAAATATCGGCGAATTATTCTACAATCGCTCGTTCGTCGTATTGTAAAAACGCTCGCTCACATTTCGCGGTGAAGTATATCCGAAGGGGCAACAAAAATGGGTGTGGTTTTAATGTCTACGAGAGCTTTTGGAATGCTAATATCGTCGAAACGCTCGAACGATTCAACGATTATTGCCATTTTTAGCCCCTGGTCGACGTCTTTCCCCTGAAATGTAGAGCGATACTGAAATAAGTTATAAAGTCTTAAAAGTTTAACAAATTATCCCAGAGTCTCTCTCCCTTTATACTAGTATTGTGTCTATCATGAAGAGTTTCGGGATATTTTAAATCGACTTCTAAGATATATCCTATGCTATTTTTATCAAATATATTAGGTATATCTAAAGCGTGTATTTCGTCTTTGCATAGCCATCTAAAATTATTTACAGGTAAGTACGCGCTCATCACAAACCCGTAAAGATTATTTGCATCTATTGACAGAATATAATTATGGGGCAAATTTTTATCGTATGTTTGCGGTATTAGCGGATTATTAGCTCGCGCAAGTCTTTTCCCTGCCAAACTAATTCCTCCTCGCATAGCTTGTTCGATAAATTGGTACTTTTCAACATCGCTGAATAATTCTAATTGGATTTTTGTCATTTTTAAACTGCAATTCCATGTTAAATCAGGTGCAGTTATAAAATATACGAGATCTAAATTATAATACATTAAACTTAATTTTCTGAAATTCTGGAATATATCTGCCAATACTATAGTATCGACATATTGGTAGAATTTTAAATAGTCTTTAAAAGTTTTACAGTTAAATTTTTCCCAAACTAATCGGGCATTATCGTAATCTTCGTCGCTAATATTTTCTTGCAATAACTCGTTATAAAAACATTTTTTAGGAGGCAATTGTTTTTCGTCTAATATTTGCTTATTTTTAAAGTAGGAGTACAGAAAAATTCCCTTTCTTAATAATAATTCTCTATATGTGCTGCAACGAAAAAAACGATAAAAAATGCGAATTATAATTTCCCCATTTTTAAAGTTCTCGGTTAAAACGGAGAGACTAGAATTTAAAAACTGGAAACTGTCAATGAATTTATGATAATCTAATGAAAATGTTGTAAATTTTTCCAAATTTATGAGGATAATTTTAATTTTCGAAAATAATTTGGAAGGAACATTTTTAAAAATTAAATGCGAATCATAACCCGAAAAATTATGAAGTATAATCGGGATAAATGTTTTTAATCGATAATTCAAATTGCATCGATTGTGGGCGTATCAGCGGATTTCCCGTCTGGTGATCGTGATCCAATACGTGCAGATCATCATCATTAAATTTTTCCTTGCAAATATGGCATATATGTTTAGAAATATTAGAAATACTATTTAAATTAATTTCGACGTTGCGACTTATTATATCTAATAAATTACTTAGCTGGTTTTGGATATCGATTAGAAAATTATTAACTGCGTATCCCCCAAATAAAAATTGCTATATATTATCTTATCTTCATTTTCGACAATTATAATAGAATAACATATAGGTTTATGAATTTCGATATTTTTAGTAAAACTAACACTCGGATCTATTTCATCAGAAGAAACCTCTTCCAAAATTTATTCAAAGTCACAATAACATGCTACGGGAAAGAATAATTCCTTCTCTGGCGAATGGAATTTTACAATTGCATTCTCACCTTTTGGGGTTGATACTTTTTGATATTTATGATTAGAACAAAATTTAACGTGATCATTTAAAGTACACTCTCTTTTGAATCCGTTTAGACATTTTTTACAGTATTTTCTAGATAAAAATTTATCGGACATTAATCTATTAAAGCTCCTAATCAAAAAATAGTGCGACTTATATAGCAATAAATTTATCCCTTTTTCAAATTGGAATTTACTTATATAGATAAGATTAATTAATTTCTTTTCGTAGCCATAAACATTAATAGTCAGACAATTATTTTTTTCAAATATAGGAATATTTTTTACGATTACAGGAAATTTTAAACGATTTGTATTTAAATATTTTAAATATTTTCTATATAAATATATAGAATTTCTGTTACTACTGGTTGCGGGATACAAATGCGCAATTATACAATATAGAAAACATTGATTGTCCGAACATCTTATATTTAATACGCAACGTTTATTAACCAAAGATTTAGGAAGAATAATATTTCCGCAGCCACCAATTTCATTTTTATATATGCCAATATTAATATCTATGAATATAATTTCATTTAGTATCCATCCCGATCCATACTTAATAAATTCGTCAATATAATTTAGAATTGTGTCGAAAGCATTAGTTAATTTATCGTTAATCATATATGAGGATAAAATATGCTCAACACGGCTGGAAAAATATACATCTTGATATTCTGCAATATCATCTTCTAAATATTTTAAAAATTTAGTTTTTAAATTTATCAAAAATTTTCTTCTACACACAAAATTATCGCTAGCTAAAATATTATAAACAGTCGGCGTTATTTTTTCAAAAAAGACTGCAAGATCAACATTTTCTGCAATAAACGCTCTATATGTTTTCGCATATCCTCTAAAAGCTTTCTTCCTTAATATAAAATTAAACATTTTCGTCTAAATGTTCGCCCATTGCATCGAAAGCCTTCTTATATAATTTAAAATCCTTAACATTAATATTGTATTTGTTAGGCGGATAGTTTCCTTTCGTTCTTGTCAGAGAAACATATGCAGTAGACTGAAATTCTGTAACCTCCATTACTTGATTTTCACATATTTTAATTTTAAATGGCCGAATTTTCAAAGTTTTAGTATTATGCACGCTTAGATCTAAGTCAAATTTTTGCTTTTTCGACTCCTGTTCTTCGGTAATTTTAGGTTTTGGACCCCTCTTTTTACCGACGCTCTGTTTCACGGTAAAATCAAATTCATTTTCTAAATTTAAAATTACATACTATTTAATAAAAATATTTTTAAAATAACAAAAATAATAAATTCTTACCAGCATCTGACAACATGTTTTCTTAGTTGTGTTGGAGATACTTGTAGTAGACAAGATGTGTCGGACGGTCTCCTGGTCCTAGTATATATAGCAGTTAATCTAACCGGATTGTACCAGTTAGAACTGGAAAGTCAACGGCTGTCTATCAGGAAACTGTGTCGCAGAACTAATTTCGTAAGGCTTTTGGCGAATTTTTGTCCCAGAAAAATCTAATTTCTGATGCGGAAAAAGTGACAAACTAATTTCGTAATTTATTTTTGACTGGGAAACTGCGTCAAGTTAGATTATTTTTTCCTGTCGAAAATGCTAACTATGTCATTCATAACCCCTTCAGCAACCTGACGGCACAGATTATAACCCTTTAATTTATTTTCGACATCTCTAGAAAGTTTAAGAGAAAGTTTAAGGAAACGATCTCGGTTGCTAGAAAGTTTAAGGTTTTTTTTATACCCTCGAATTTTGTATAAATACCGCTCGGAACCCAGAAGTTTCCGTCAAACTTAAAGCATCTTAGCTACAAGATGGCTTGTAAGTATATTTTTTATATATCTACATTGAATATATTTTAAAAAAGAAATATTTTAGATAATGTAAATTCTGCTATACCTGCGGTCCGCGATGGATCTTGCGATTTTAAATGTGAGTACTAAAATAAAAGCAAGATGTGTCGAACGGTCTCCTAGTCCCAGTATATATAGCAGTTAATCTAACCGAATTGTACCGGTTAGAACTGGAAAGTCAACGGCTGTCTATCAGGAAACTGTGTCAACAAACTAATTTCGTAAGGCTTTTGGCGAATTTTTGTTTTAGAAAAATTTATTTTTGATCGGGAAAAGTGTTGCCGAACTAATTTCGTAATTTATTTTTGACTAGGAAAGGCTTTTGGCGAATTTTTGTCCTAGAAAAATCTAATTTCTGACGCGGAAAAAGTGACAAACTAATTTCGTAATTTATTTTTGACCGGGAAACTGCGTCGTGTCGACAGCGAAAATAATCTAACTGTGCCATTCATAACCCCTTCAGCAACCTGTCGGCACAGATTATAAACCTCTAATTTATTTTCGACGTCTCTAGAAAGTTTAAGGAAACGATCTCGGTTGCTAGAAAGTTTTTTTATACCCTCGAATTTTGTATAAATACCGCTCGGAACCCAGAAGTTTCCATCAAACTTAAAGCATCTTAGCTAGAAGATGGCTTGTAAGTATATTTTTTTATATATCTACATTTAATTAATATATTTTTTTTAAAAAAGAAATATTTTAGATAATGTAAATTCTGCTATACCTGCGGTCCGCGATGGATCTTGCGATTTTAAATGTGAGTACTAAAATAAAAGCAAGGTTTTCTTTATTCTTTATATAATATATATTTATATAAATTAGATTACGACTGGATAGACTCGCATCCTGCGTGGATGACTATGCATCCACACCGTTTATATACGAGGGAGGAGGAGAAATGTAATATAGGAGTAATTATAGATTTTGAGGCGTTTACAATCAAGGATATGGGTCTTGCGTTCGATACATTATGTCGTCAGGTTGGGTATGTGGCTTGCAATTGGAACGAATTCGATATAATTAATTTTTATAATGAAAATATTATTTTCGACTGGTTAAATTTTTCTAATCAAAAAAATGTAAGATTCGGCAACCATTTACACGGTCTTTATTTAGCATACGAAGAAGGGCCTTTTGGTGAGTGGGAGAAAAGTGAAAATGTTTGTCGAATTTTATATGATTTATTTTTAAAATATAAAATTTTTTATTATAAGGGAGGGAAAATTGAAAAAAATTTTTTAGATTTAACGAGTGAAATTTATAACGTGTATATACCATATTTCGATCTGGAAGATTTCGGCGTGCCGAAATCTTCCGACATAAGGGTTCCATGCCCAAACCACCTAAAAAAATACCCTCACAACTGCCCTCCTCCCAAAAAACGGACGAAGGAAACGGTGTGTAATATTCACAGGATGGGTTATCCGCATGAATGTCGTCGGCCGCAGGATGGTGCCGCACTATTAAACATCTGTACGGACCATACCCGTTTTATCGCCCACTGTCCTCTGTGCGATGTTTTTTCGTATAAGACA
Source organism: Centruroides vittatus (assembly GCF_030686945.1). Classification (NCBI taxonomy): domain Eukaryota; kingdom Metazoa; phylum Arthropoda; class Arachnida; order Scorpiones; family Buthidae; genus Centruroides; species Centruroides vittatus. Next base: position 339,337 of record NW_027122365.1, on the reverse strand, counting down.
TACATGTTTAAACACAGTAAATATATTTTATTCTTATATAAAAATCGGTAAATAATATTATATTTATTTTTTAATTTTGGGTTTTTTTATTTACAGATATATGGCAATACCCCCACCTGTAATTTATTTTTGAAAAAATAAATCAATTTTTTACACTTTAAATGCTTTTATTATTTTTCATTGAATTACAGCATTGATTATACGTTACAGTAAGAGAGCGCGCTAAATACAAACGGTGTTTAACAAAGTTTTGTACAAATTCGTCGTTATAGACTTTATCCGTTTTACTTAATTCGTTTAAACATTGGTTTCTATTCATTTTATATAGAAAATACAAACAAAAATAGCCGCAATTCGTCGAATATAAACTCTGATGAACGTTATTATTCCAGCAACAAGTTTTAGAATTCCGTGTTATAAAATCTATTATATTCTGTTTCGATGGCTTAATCCCATAACTATCGTAGTAAAAACAGATTTTTCCGTCAAAGAATACCGATATCCAGTGACTTCCGGGTTTATTTCTTTCGTCTAAGTTAATTATATACGATTTATACTTAGCGATGCAAACAGGTAAATCATCCGATGCAAAAACTCCTCCAAAAGTTTCTTTTATTTTCGGATCGCTGGATGCGAGCCTCCACAGCGTGACGGTGTTCATTAGTAATCGACAAAAACAGTCCTCGAAGCATCGATTTCTAGAGTATTATTGTATTCGAGTAAACAAATAACGTTTACAGTTTCTAGTAATGCCGTTGCGAACTTAAATTCGATTGAGATGTTTCCTATTTGATTTATACTCTTATGTGATTCGGAGGCGGCTCGATCCTGTGTTAAGTCGAAACTGTAGAGAGTGTATCCGTCTTTATACTCTTTGTAAGATATGTTAGTATATTTATGGTGATTAATACATCCTATATCTTCGAATAATGATATAAAATTCCTTCCATAAGCGTCGCTTCCATAATCCGGACAATATGGTTGAGGTGGCAACATTTGGTTGTCTTTTAATAAACATATATAATTTAAATTGTAATTTTTAAAATTGAAAGGATTATATTTTACATTTCCATTAAATGCAGTATTAGAAACTAGACCGATAGTCATTCTGTAAGGCAGCTGGCCGATTACGGCGTTTGAGATATTAGTAGATTGTATTCCGCTACTTAAGGTAAAAACTTTTACATCGGTTCTTCGAAACGGCATTTTTATGATGCCTGTTTGCAGCGCTTTTTCTATTCCAATTTGAACAGACGAACTAACGTCTACTTTATTAATTTTTAAAGACGCGTTTTTTATAATTATTTTATAATTATTGCTGGTAGACATTAGAGCAAAATCGTCTTTAGATCTTTCTAATTTAATTCTTAAATCAACGTTATTAATTAACAATTTAGGTTGATTAGACAAATCGATATGAAGCCTTCCGATTAAATCTATTAATTTACTTTGTTTAGCAATATTAAATCTTTTAGCCAATCCTTCATTATTATCGTCTAACGAGTCCATATATTGCGCAGTATCTTTATAAAATAATGCGCTCGTTAAAAAAGTTTCCTGCGCATCTTTTGAATAAAATAATAATGCTTCTAAAATAGATCGGTAGCAGTAATTAGTCTGCGAAATTATTTGTTTATCATTTAAAAACACGCTGCATTGAGAAAATAAACTATTTAAAAAATAATTAACAGGTGCGACCTTTTCTTCGGCAGAAACGTCCGTTCCGTCGTTTTTAATAATTTTTGCTTGAACGTGGAGATAAATCGAATGCAAGTCGATATAATTTTCGCCAGAACCGGATATGTAAAATTCTATCGGGGCACGGCTATCCGATATTGTTGCTACGGGATGAACAATAACTTCTGTAGTATTGTCGATGGCCAGTTGCGTCGAAACGGTGCTAAATAAGTCGAGCTCGCTTTTGGTGCAGGGGCAGGAATTCGGGTCCATTTTCTTATTCCGAAAATATATCGTGTACTTTCTGTCTTTTATTCTGCGTCTGCTTCAGTCTCTTCGGTCGCTTTCGTTTTATACCCGATCTGCCTTGCACTTTTTTAACTACATCATCTTTAATTTCAGAGCCAATATCCTTTAGATGCGATTTTGCTGATTCTTTAAATGATTTCCCCGCAATTACGTCCGATCCAACACCCGACGCAAAATTTAATGCTTTGCGCCCCAGATACGATCCGATCTTAGACAATATGGTACTGATTTTCTAAAAAGATCGCCGAAGAATCCATACCCTCGCTGAATTTGAGGCCCGCAAAATAACCTCGTCCCGTCAAATGTTGCCTCAAATATAAATCGGGAGTCCATAACGTACCTCCTGCTTGATTACAGTAGTAATTTATACAAGCTTTTGGATCGAGCTTCATTTTGCACTTCTTAAAGACAAACTAATGCTAGATATTAAACTAACAGGTATTTATAACTGTTTAAAAGATAAAATTAATATTGTTTTTCCTCCGAAAAAGACTATCTCTTTTCCGCTCGCAGATCTCAGTTCGATTTCGATTGTTTCGATAAAATTTTTCCTAATAGGAAAATACAAAGGTTTGGAATAAACTTTGACTATCTGATCTTCTTTCGTGCCCATAACGGGTATAACTCTTAATAACGGCGCTGTTATATCTCCTACATGATGAGAAGAAATAATATTCGAGTAAATAAAAATTTCCGAAATTCCCGCCGACATTTCGATGGGATAGCGACTTATATATTCGCCGGGTGGAAATTTTGTAGCCGTAAATCCGAGAAAATCTTTCAATTCATCTCCAAATTCTACAGAAATATTCCACGGAACTTTCAAAATAATTTTATTATTAGGCAGCAACGCCAGTTTTATATACTTAAAAATGCCAAGAAATTTTTCGGGAGACGAGTATAATCCGATAGGAATAAAGATTTTTTCGTCTTTATAAACTTTCTTAATTACTTCTCTCTTTCTATTTTTCTCCACTAAATTAAAATATTCGTTAGAGTAGTCCTGAGTCGACAGTCGAAAATTATGAGTCGAATTACCTCTTAATACAGTATCTTCGTTAGGTAAGTTTAGCATATAAAGTAATTTCGACGAATCCTTTACGGTGATAAATAACTCGTGCTCGTCTTTTATATTTATATCCACAGTTTGATTATTTTTATCGAAAATAAATTCTGCCAAATTAGAATTTGTTAGACTAACTATGTTTGAATTTATGATATCAAACAATTCAGTTTTATCGCCTTTAATAGAAATTAATGGAATCAAATATGATTTATCCGGCAAGGGCTCATTTTCTCCTTTCACGCTTTCTTTGATCGTCACAATATACTGATTATTATGATTAGATATATTAAACCAGTTTCTCGGAATAATAGCTTCGGCAAGACCGACGGTCCAATTTCCGTGTAAATTAATAGGAGGACTCATTTTCACCGTGAAATGCGACTGCGTAATCCCCGGAAACAGGTCCATACTTGCATTACTTATCAGCGTCACGAAAAAATCTGATTGCATCATTTTGTTACCTTTTGTAATTTTTCGGTATAAAACCTTCCTTCTAAAATCTCGTTATTCGCATCTTTTAATACGTAAGTCGGAGGATGCGATAGAAATCGGTCGTGAATAACAAATATTTCCTTCGTCCAGCCCGGCAGATATCCGCGACTAAATGTTTTACGTATTTTCGAAATTCGAACTAAATCACCAATATTAAATTTAAATTTACTTTTCCTTTTTATACTGTACAGCCTATCAAAAATCGAACCGTAATGCAAAAGACTAACTTCAGATGGAGCCATCCCGATACTTCTATGAAAACTATTATTATATCCTTTTACAATATCGTTTAATTTATCGATATATTGATAAGAATTACGATAAGTAATTAATCTATATATTTTATTTCGTAAAGTTTTATTTAATCTCTCGACCACCGAAGCCTTAGTATCCGAATGGGTCGAATAGTGATTAATTTTATATTTTTTAAACAAATTTTTTACTAATCTATTATAAAATTCGGTTCCCTTATCGGTTTGCATATTTTTAGGAACATTGCGTTTAAAAATAATTTGAAACGCTTCGGCAACAGACTTAGGTTTTTTATCCTTTATTGGCACAACGTAACAATATTTACTAAATACATCAATTACTGTTAATAAATATTTTATACCGTTATTATATCTAGAAAATTGCTTTAACACAATTAAATCGGCTTGCCATAGGTCGTTAGGATAAAAAGCTTTAGTTTTTCTTCGCGAATATTTAACCCTTACAGGTATATGCAACGAATAAACAGGTTGAGAAGACAGCCATTTTTCGACAGTAGATCTCGGAAATTTAGAAGCTTTAACTAGTTTACTCACTCCTCCAAACGATGCCGAAGATTTGGGGTTATAATATAGCCGTCTCAGTAGTTTCTCCATTCCGGACTCTTCTTCCTCTTTTTCGACGACTTTTTCCACTGGTAAAATACTCTCGGAGAAATTGTAGAAAAAATTTCTTCGGGACTTTCGACTTGTATCGGTTGATATCGCGGCTTTTCGCCGATTTCGGGTAGAGTCGATAAACTTTTATTTCCTATCCACTCTCTAGGAAAATTTAATTTTCTTACAGCTTCCCAAAACACGTTAAAACCGATAGGCGCAATAGATGTTTTTCGATTGCGAGACAAATGAGATAACAGATCAATTATGTGGCTTCCTGGTACTGGAGTGCCGCTAACTGTTAATTCACCTTTTGTATTCCATCCGTAGTCGTTTTGTCTCAGTTTATCGATTAAATGAGGAATGTATTTTTGATATAGCTGGGGTACAGATATAGTTATTTGTTTAATAAACGCATCCTCACCGTTATCGGAGGTAGGTGGTTTTTCTTCGGGTAGCTCCAGCGGTATTTCATCGGGCACAACGGATACTCTGACAGGCTCTTTCGGCCTATGGACGGTTCTCTGATATCTCGAAATTAACTGACTTAATAATTTAACTTTACTATTGTCGGATAAATCGGTACTCTCGAGTAATTCTTCGATATTACTTCCAATTTTTATTTCGGGTTTAATTTGATATCCTGCTAACAACTCGGGAGGGACCAGAGCCATTTGCTTTGCCATTAGATTCGTTTTCCTATTACTTTACCGATTAATCCTCCTGCCATAGACAATAACGGCGCCAGTAGAAGAGGAAGGAATCCACCCGATTAAATATCAAGAAAAAAATTTTGATTAATCAAAGGAACACGTTTTTCACTTAACTTCCTGATTACTTTTTTATATTTTCGTAATTTATGAACGTCAGCAGGTATATTTCCTTTCAGAAAATTATCGCATATTTCGCACAAAACTTTAACTTGATCAGAAGTAGCCTCTTTCAATATCGCTCTTCGTTGAGAGGGAGTAGTTTTGGCTAAATGCGCCAACATATGATAATTTTTCTTTACGTTCTTCATTTTATCGGTAAGTATATCCAATAAATACCTTGTTCATCCGGAAAACACGAATCCCGCACCGAAAGTTTCTTGTCTGTTTTAAGATGAAAATCCAGCAGCAAATAACCAAAATCCTTTTCTGTCGCTTTTTTATGCGCGTCCATAAAAAAATTACATTTTCCTGCGAAAGCCTGGCGTCCCAAACAGCTTACTTGACTTTCGTCTCGATTATTTTTAAACAAAATCAAATAATGCGTATTTAAAGTAATATCTCTAATAATTCTATTTTTCGGAAACAAATTTTGCATTATCAGGATCACGCTTACATTATAATGGTGAGACTCTGTTGTGAACAGAAACGCAGTTTTTGAACTGAGTTCGTGCATCAAAACATCGATTACTACTAAATCCCATCCTTGCACAGATTCAGGTAGGCCGTACATAAATGTAATACCTTTTTCATCTCGAAAAAACGGTAAGTATACAGAATAACACCATAAAACTTTCTTTAACTGTTTTTCATAAATTTTACAACGAATAATTTTTCTTACTAACGTAGTCTTTCCACATTGCGATGGTCCGGCGATTATGCAGTTACTCGGGTGCTTAAAATACATGTCAATCGATTTTACTGACTTTAGCAAATTTATAATGTTTCAATCCACAATTTATCTCTCTAAATATTAATATATTCTTTTTATTCTTTTCAACGTAAACTACTCTCAAACCATCCGAACAATCTTCGAACGAATAATATAATTTATTACTAACTTCGTTAATTCTTCCGTCTTCATCAACAATTACAAAACCGAACTTTCCGTCTCCCTTCCATATATCTCCGTTAACTTTAAACGCAAAACAACGGGAAAATTATCGGGAATATCGAGTGAAAAATTATTTACCGCAGCTATACAGCCGTCCAGAGACTTGTACAACCGAAAAGAAACAGAATAATTTCTGTCGCTGTCGTAGGTAAAAATAAAGACGTATGCTTCCATGTTCGATCCTGGCATTAAAATAAATTCTAACGTATGTTAAAAATTTATATATGTCGACAATCAACCAATCACATTTTATAGTAAATATGTCAAAAGGTATTTGTAAAATTTGTTATTCGAACGCGCGCAGAAATTTTATCGAACGGGACAACTCTGAAAAATTTCCCGTCAAATGGTAAGTTACTCTGAAAAATTAATATCAACTAACTTATAAACGTATTTATTCAAAAATTTTGTGATTAGTGCTACTCATACATGTTATCCTAGGGGAATTTTGTGATTAGTGCTATTCATTTGACTACTACTTACATACCATATTTCGACCTAAAAGATTTCGGCTTACCGGAAGATAAGCCGAAATCTTCCGAAATAAGAGTTCCGTGCCCGAACCACCTGAAAAAATATCCACACCGCTGCTCACCTCCCAAAAAATGGACGAAGGAAATGGTCTGTGATATTCACGGGACGAGCTATCCGCACGAATGTCGGCCGCAGGATGGTGCCATGCCATTAAACAACATCTGCACGAAACACGCTCGTTTTGTAGCCCACTGTCCGCTGTGCGACGTTTTTTCATATAAGACGTATATGTTCAAACATAGTAAATATATTTTATTCTTATAATATAATATTATTTGCTAATTTTTAATTTTGGGTTTTTTATCCACAGATATATGGCAACTGTAATTTATTTTCGAAAAAATAAACCAATTTTTTATATTTTAAATGCTTTTATTATTTTTCATTGAATTACGGCATTGATTATACGTTACAGTAAGAAAGCGCTCTAAATACAAACAGTGATTAATAAATGTTTTTACAAATTTGTCATTATAAACTTTATCCGTTATGCTCAATTCATTTAAACATTCATTTTATATAGAAAAGCCCATAATTCATCGAATATAAACTCTGATGAACATTATTATTCCAGCAACAATTTTTAGAATTTCGTCTTATAAAATTAATAATATTCGGTTTTGATGGTTTAATTCCGTAACTGTCATAATAAAAACAGATTTTTCCATCAAAGAATGCCAGTTTTTTTTTCATCTAAATTAATTATAAAACTCTGTTTCGCATTAAAATCATTTTCTAAATTACATACTATTTATTAATAAAAATAATAATAAATTCTTACAGTCATCCGACAACATGTTGTATTGCAGTAGACGTTCCCAGTATATGACAGAGCAGGAGGCAGACCAGATTGTGTCGGTTAGAACTAGGAAGTCCGCAGTTCTCAACCTGGACAGAGCCTCACCAGGAAAAAATCTAACTGGGTTGTGTCAGCAAACTTTAAGCCTCTTAGTTAAAATAGAATTAAGAGATAAATTTATAATAATTAAATGTAAATTTAATTTGGAAGAAATGGGAATCATAACTCAGGAAAATGTTTTTTTAGTTGTCTGTCTGGTAATCATCATTAAATTTTTCCTTACAAATATGACATAAATTACTTACGTAATATCATTCTCTTCTACACACAATATTTTCAACTATCCTTTGAAAGCTCACTTTCTAATAATACATATCGCCTTTTTTAAAAACATTAGACATTTTCCCTGCAAATACTCGTTTATGCCATCAAAGCCTTTCATTTTTGGAGCTGTTGCGAAGACCATATTAACAAAAATAAATATCTGACATACCAGAATTTAGCCTGTGAGAAACATAGATCTTGTTTACGGAAATAACTTTAGCGTGTTCGAGAATGATAAATTGTACAAGGAAGAATATTTAATATACAACGCAATAAAAAATTAACCTAAAGGAAAATAAAATGAGTATAAATAATTGCGCAAACCGGGGAGTTTCACAGCTCCGAATTTCGTCTTGACAATGGTAAGCTCAACAGTCATCTTGATAATGGTAAGCGTTTTATTATTTTTATTAAAAATAATTTTAAATAAAATGTTTAGAATAGAGATACAGTCGATCGAAACTGCGTGGAGCAGGCTATAAAAAGAGTAAAACGATCGGAATATTCTGAAATCATAGTCCTTCCACGGAGAAAAAAAATAGCAGGCGATTTGTGAAGAAAAGTCTACAATTCGAATTTTATAGCTAAAACAATTACGGCAGGAAAGACGGTTAGATAATTTATTTCTATATACACAACGCGATAAAATATTTATATTAATTTAAACAATAAGATCATTTATATACAGAATGAAGACCAGCAGATGAAAAGAGACATGCTCAAATTAGTGAAAAAAACTATAGAAAGTGCCGATGCGGAGCGAACAGGCGGCTACGCAGAATGGTGGGCCGAGGAGGAGATAGTGCCTCCTCGGTGGCCAGGAGATACCGGGGATACACCAGATCCCTGGGATCCCCGGACGCGCCCGGTTGTGGCCGAGAACCTTTCGAGCATCGGCTTCAAACCAATAATTTTGAAGCATTGTGTAAATTAACTTTTATTTATTTAGTTAAAACCGGTGACAACCATTGTTTAAAATATTTTTATTCTCCTGTTTAGCTCTTTAAATGTATTCTCCGAGAAAAAATCATGCCTGCTAATGGTGAGTAAAATAATTTACAAAGATGTTTTCTAGATAAAACTTACAGATGGGTGCTTATTTTAAAATAATATATTTATTTAGAAAACTTACAGATGAGCCACAAAACGAATCCGAATATTGTTTTGTATGCAATTACTATATGTACTCAAATAATATTTATTTGTAGATAAGAAACCATCCTCAATCGAGTGGAACGAAGACGTCTTCGCTGGGACGAGGCGATTTAAATTTCTTTGTAATACAAATTTATTTTACCTAGTCAATTTGTTTAGTGCTCCACTTAGCAAGTTGACAAGGTAAAATAAATTCTATTACACTTACTCGATCAATAAAAAATAATTTATAAAAACGTGTCTCTGAAAATTTATTTACTTAACAATTTTGTTATTAGAACGCGTGCGGAAATTTTTGTGATTAGAGTGGGACATACATGTTATTGTACGAGATTTGAAATTTTTGTGATTAGTGCTACTCATACATGTTATCCTATGAGAATTTTGTGATTAGAGTGGCCCAAACCACTACTACTAACAAACATAGTTTTCTTTATAATGTACTGTACATATTTATTTAATTCATTCATATTAATATAAAATAGATTTCAACTCCCGAAAAGTTTTGATAGATTTTAAGGCGTTCACAATCTGTGATATGGAGGTACCATTTAATATGTACCTTTATGTAGGAAGCTTAAGTTTGTGGCCCGGAACTCAAACGAACTTCAAAAAATTGACTTTTATAATGAATCAATTACATTTAAAAATTTAAGTTCAATTAATAAAAAACATGTAAGATTCGCCAACAATTTACATGGCTTATATTTAGCCTATAATAAAAAACAATATTGTAAAAATTGGGAACACAGTAATAATGTATGCAAAATTTTATATAATTTATTTTTAAAATACCAAACATTTTATTATAAGGAGGGAAATATCGAAAAAAATTATCTAAAGTTAACATCAAAAATTTATAATGTCGCTATTTCATATTACAATTTGGAAACATTAGGTATGCCAAAATCTTCAAAAATTCAAGTTCCGTCCCCCAACCGTACTAAATTTATCCCACATTGCAGTTTATGCGATGTTTTTTCGTATAAAGCATGGATGATTGAATACAGTCAATACATTTTATTATTATTATTATTGTATAAAAATCGGTAAAAATAATTATATTTATTTTCTTTTTTTATCTTATACACAATTATCAGAAAACCTGTCATTTTTGGAAAAAAAAAACAAATTTTTACATTTTAAATATTTTTAGTCATTGAATTACAGCATTGATTATATATTACAGTAAGCAGCTTACGTGGATGCGTATTTAATAATGCAGTTTTGACAGTTATAATTTAATTTTAAATAAATAAATGTATTTGATATTTTAATATTTCTAAACGATATTTGTAAACAAAAAGAAGTTGAATAAATAAATCATATATTTAATTATTATTTATATATAAAATTTTTAAAGGAACCCCTAAAGCCGGGGGCCCTAAAGAGCTGTTTCCAGTTGCTTCCCTGTAGCTACGCCACTGGCTGTAGGACATAAAATTATGTTTCAGACTTTATAACTCCCATCAGGCCTGAGATATTTTTTTGGTATATGTTAGTAATTCGTATTTCCTACTTTGCGCTTTATACATTTATAAATTCATTTAACATTTTAATAGTTCTAACACTTTCTGGAACCTTTTACCGGTGTTAGACGCAAAACGAAAAATTTCCGTTAACGTTTTCGAACTTTGTAGTTCTTCTTCAGACAGTTTTAACAGTTAATATAGATAGAAGACTGACATATAAGTAAATAGATAATTTTTTGTCCAAATAATTCCCTTCCGATATTGATGCACATCTAAACCACATTCAAGACACACATTACGTAAAGTGTTCTTGTGTGTACATGGGACTGCAATTCCTTTTAGTTTTTCACATCTAAATTATCAAACTAATGAAATTTATTTCAGTTTTGCCATGCACTTCATTTATTTGTAAATTTTAACATTATTTTATGTTAAAAGTTATCAAATACATAATATATATATTTTTGCATTTAATTTGCCAATTTCTCTGATAAAAGTTCTTTATATATATACAAAAATGTTTTATTTATGTAATACTAAACAAACACCTTCTGATCATAAAATGAGGAAAAGACTTTATAAAAAAAATAGAGAGCTATAAATGGTTCATAGAATAATTATTGGTTATACAGTCTACTGCTAGTATATTATTGTAAAAAACTTATATAGATAACATATAAATGTAATTAAAAATAATAAAATTATTAGACAGTGCCGTTTCTCAGCAGAAAGATACTTGACCTACATTTCAATATAGCAACCACTCCTCCCCCCCAACAAGACATCTGCATTATAAATTATAGGTCGTGTTATGGCTTTCCATTGATTTAAAACGCTGCACTTTACTTATTTTACACTTGAAAAAATATAGACGTGTCTAAATAACATGTATAAAAAATTTTTTAATTGTAGACAACATTACGGTACACGTGACATAAAATTGTTGTAATAGGTTTTATAAATTCAGTTATAAAATGTAAACTTTTTTACAGGTTACTAAGTAAGAACATATTACTACACAAATTCAGCACATTTTTCATATAGAATCTTTTTGTTTTAATATGCATTTTTCTTCTATTAGTTACAATGGCAATATAAAGTAAAAAAGCCAAAACCCTTCCCTCGACAGATCCTCAGCAGTTTCTTAATTGGCTAGAGGAGGTTGAAGATCAGCAAACCTGTTATGACCTGGATGAGTCCAATGCTGGGGAAGTTAACATAATAACAGAAAGTGATCACGACACTGCCTCAGAACAGTAGTTAGAAGAGGACGAAGACATTGAAGATAAACCATCTGTAAACAAAACATATTTTACTGGAAAAGACAGAGTTACTAAATGGTATAAAGAAGCACCACCTAAATGAGTTATAACAAGATCAAGAAACATCATAACTCATCTACCTGGTCCTAAAAATGAGGCACGTAATTGTAACAAAGAAATTGATATTTTTTATTTTTTTTTGGACGTGAATATTATAAACTTAATCGTTAAATTTACAAATACATATATAAAAAACAACAGGAAAATTTGCCCAGGAAAAAATGCAGAAGACACTGACCGTTTAGAAATAAGAGAATTTCTTGGCTTATTGTACCTGATAGGAAGTATACGATGCTCCGCAAAAATGCAAACAATTTGTCGAATAATTCTGAAAAGAATGGGGTTGAAGCTTGCTACTTATGCATGAGTGAGAAAAGATTTCAATTTTTGTTAAGATGTATACGTTTTGATGACATTCACGACCGAGAGGAAAGAAAAAAAAAATAGACAAATTGGCTCCTATCAGAAAATTGCATGAAATGTTGGTTTCTAATTTTAGAAAATATTTCACCCCAAGCGAGTATCTCACTGTCGATTAACAGCTCCTCGCTTTTCGGGGCAAGTGCTCATTTCGGCAGTACATGCCGAAAAAACCTGCGAGGTATGGGATAAAAGTGTTTGCCCTGTGCGACGTGAAAACTGCATACACAATAACTTTGAAGCCTTACGTAGGTACAAGCCTTACTGCGTAAGCAATACTGTATGTAGGTACTATGAGAAAAAACAAAAAGGATATTCCAAAAGTATTTTTACCAAACAGAAATCGCGCAAAAAACTCTTCAATATTCAGCTTTCAGTGTAGTTGCTCAATAATATCATATTGCCCAAAGAAAAATAGCACTGGAGTTTTGCTTTCATCAATGCACTTTGATAACAAAATAGATGAATCCACAGGAAAAGCAGAAAAGCCAGAAATAGTAACTTTCTACAACATGACTAAAACAGGAGTAGATCTTGTAGACCAACTGTGTAGAAAAAACATTGTTGCCAGAATAACAAGGTGGCCAATAGTCTTGTTCTATAATTTGCTAAACACAAACAAACGCCTTTTGTATATTTAAATACCATAAATTTGCTTCTCAAGAAACTTGCAGACGTTCAGAGTTTTTAGAAAATCTAGCTTGGGAGCTCATAAAACCTCAATTAGAAAGGAGATCTAACCTAGAAAATTTACCAAAAAGATCTTATAAAAAGAGCAAGTATTCTGCTTAAACACACAGATGTCCAGATCTCTAAACCAAGACCATCTGGCACTCAGTCTGTTATTTATGGAGTAAAGGACGAGATCGAAAATCCAGACGACGGTGTGAAAAATGCAAAAAAAATGGACATGTTCAGAGCATATGCTTTGTGTGTGTGTAGCTCATGTTTCGATAATTTAATTTAAATTATTTCTAAGTTTTAAATTTTATACATATGATTTTATAACTTTGGAATTCGACAGTCTGAAAGAAGATCAGTCACTCTTTATGCTGGGTGTATACAGAGGTCGTAAAAAGCCTTCATATATACTTAACGTAGAGAGTAACTGATGTTCTTTGAGACTGTCATCAAAAATACATTTAAAAATATTTTTAAATCCACGTTAGTTAGTTAGTTCTAGTTTTTTGGCACAAGAGCCATACAGGCTATGCTGCGCCATGACAAATAATAAAATAAACCAAGCTAAATATATATATCACAAAACGTCAGAACAACACAAAAACACAAACAAGTGCAAACAAACAGAACAACACAAATATAAATATATAATAAATAAATAAATAAGTTAGTTAACTTAAATCTCTCAATTAATATTTATAACTTTCAAAAAGTTCATTATCTTATCAAGATTTGGCCTCTGGCCCAAAATCTGTCTCAGATTTGCATTTCCGAAATACTGTCTGCGACTCTGGTCAAAAGCAACACAGTTGCAAAGTATGTGTTTAACACTTAAAGTACAGTTGCAATACTGGCATACTGGCTGGTCTTCACCCTTCAAAAGGTATTGATGAGTAAGCCGAGTATGTCCAATCCTCAGACGAGTAAGAATGACCTCGGATCTCCTGTCATACTGTTTGTTGTGTGTCCAATTTTCTATTATAGGTTTGATCTCGTAAAGTTTATTGTGGACTTGCTCATTCCACACATTTTGCCATCTCTCTGCTACTCGTTTTTTAACGACCAGCTTCAAGTCACCTCCTTCAATAAACATTCTATGCTGAGGAGGACTTGCTGACTTTGCAGCTGCGTCAGCTTCTTCATTCCCTCTTATACCTACATGGCCCGGGACCCGACAAAATTTTACAAAAATATTACTCGCAATAAGATGGCAGAACAGTTTGCGAATTTTAATCACTATACAGTGAAAACTAGGTTCATGTGAGATCAAAGCCTAAAGTGCACTAACTGAGTCAGTGTAAATAACACAGCAACGATGCCCTTTCCTAATTACATATTTTAAGGCTAGATAAATAGCCTGCAACTCTGCAGTAAAGATGGAAGAATTCGATGCAATTTGTTCTGCCACGATCTGATCCTGGCAGACAAAGGCTGAGCCAAAAAAAGATAGAGGGGGACAGATAAGACGCGACTTTGATGCCGTAGGCTAACATGGGGAGTAGCGAAAGTGAACGCATATATTAATAAACTTAGAGCATAAATACTTTCACTTTTAGCCAATTTTTTACCAACAAGATGAAATCACCCACTAAAATAACAACTTTAGAAACAAAATATTATACTAAATATAAGTAGTATTAGGGAGAGAGACTTTGGGATAATTTGTTAAACTTTTAAGACTTTATAACTTTTATTCCAGTATCGCTCTACATTTCGGGGGAAAGACGTCCACCAGGGGCTAAAAATGGCAAAAACCGTTGAATCGTTCGAGCGTTTCTACGATATTTGCATTGCAAAAGCTCTCGTAGACATTAAAACCACGCCCATTTTTGTTGCCCCTTCGGATATACTTCACCGCGAAATGTGAGCGAGCGTTTTTAGAATACGCCGCGCCGCGCCGAGTCTTACGATGTTTTCTCTTTACGATCTCTCTCTTAAGAGAATCAATATTATTTTCTTTATTTAAGAGAATTAATATTATATATATATATATATATAACTTTAAGATATTTTTTCTTTTCGTTAAGCCAGTGCCATCTGTTGGCAAAATATTAAATTGTTATTTTTTTGTTTCTTTACAATACGACGAGTCTTAGATCTATCTCTCTTAAGAGAATCAATATTTTCTTTATTTAAGAGAATTAATATTATTATATATATAACTTTAATATTTAAGATATTTTTCTTTTCGTTAAGCCATTGCCATCTGTTGGCAAAATATTAAATTCGTTACGATATATATATATTTTTTCCTCTTTCTTTTATTTATTTTTATATTTTATATATATTTTTATTTTTTATATTTATATTTTTTTACTTTTATATAAGAGAATCAATATTTATATATATTTATATATTTTTATTTTTATAAATTTTTTTTGTTAAGCCGGCGTCATCTGTCGACAAATTAATGTGTCACTACGACGATTAAATAAACGACGACGATCACGAATGTTGTTTGCTTTTTATCAATTCTTTTACGATATATATATTTTTTTCATCGATTTTTTCTTTCTTTTATTAGTATACTTTATATAAGTTTTTTTTGTTAACTCATCTTAAGAGAATCAATATTTTTATTTTATTTTTTTATATTTATATATTTTTATTTTTATATATAAGTTTTTTTTGTTAAGCTGGCACCAAATGTTGACAAAATATTTTTTCTATCGATTCGTTGTTTTTATATAGGTCGGTTTTTTATATATACGTAGAGATTCGCTGTTTTTTATACGTCTTAAGAAAATCAATATTTATATATATATAACTTTAAGAGATTTATATATATACGTATTTTTTGTTGAGTTTTTTTTTTTTTATATATATATATATATATAGAGCTCTTAAGAACTTAAAATATTGATTCCCTTATTTTAGAGAATTAATATTTATATATATAACTTTAATATTTAAGAGAGATATAGTTTTTTTTGGTTAAGCTGAATCCATCTGTCAACAAAATATTAAACTTCAATTTTTTTAATATATTTTTTTCTTCGAAATTACATAGGTATTTAAAAAATAAACAACACAAACCCTCGCTAATCGAATCGCGATATTTGCTTTTTATCGATTCTTTTACGTTATATATTTTTTCGTGCGGCATCAACGATTAAATAAACGACGACATCTCTCTCTTTTTTATTAGAAATAAGAACAAAAAATAATGAAATTTAAAATAATTATAAGATATGACAATTGGCTCCATAGAATGCGTGAAGTTCTTTTATGACCAACGTCGTTAAACTTCGGTAGAGTGGGATTCAGTAGGATTTATAACATAGTAGGGCATCTAAAAAACAATAAATATTATGATGCATATTTATTATAAATAGTCTAAATTAGAAATTTTGAAAAACTGAAAGCAGTTTTTTTTAAAAAAAATTTGCAAGAAAAAAAAAAGCTTAAGATTGAAATTATAAAAGCAAATTAAGGTTATTAAAAAAAGTTTAAGAGTTAGTTGTAGGAAGCATTAGCTTAAAATTATTCCGAATATTAAAAAAACCTAAAGAATTTAAATTGAGTTAATGCCTAGACACTCATCTTTCTCGAAAAAAAAATCTTGCGAAAATATTCTTATATCTATTATTTAAAATTTATATAAAGTTTTTTGAAAAAACTTACCTTCTATTGATTTTCTTCTCCTTCTTCAAATAATAATATTTTTCGTGTGCAGAGAAAAAACTTGATAAAGAATTAGCTAAAGAAAGTAAACCTCCCGTCTTTATATTGTTGGGGGGAGTTGATTTGACCTCGTTTTGTAAAAGAGCGAACGAACCGGATGTGAGGCCAACACCGTAGGAAGGAGTATACATTATAAGCGATTCGTGTTAAGTAATTAAAAAATGATGTAGCATATGAAAAAAAAATACAATAGAAATATTCAATTCATTTCATTTTTTTTATTGAAATAAAAAACATTTACATCAATTAAGAAGTAAGTATACAAAATACATGTATAAATGTATTAATTATATTTAAAAAAATTAAAGTCTTTCACATATTTTTGCCAAAACACGAATTAGAGCAAATTGATAATTATCAGTTATAAATTTGGCCGATAATTGTTTCTGATTACTGATGAGACTACACCAATCCAATTTATGTTTAAAATCTTTCATAAATTTTTCGGATAAATCTTGATATTCTGAAATAATCTCCCAATCCACATGGTTTTCAAGTTCTTTAATAGTTTCTTCGGTTAATCGCTGATATTTACAAACAAGCGCCATATTGAGTGAATCTTTAAAACTTATAATGAATTGTGGACTCAATTTTTGATATTGAGATACGAGATCCCAGTTTAGATTATCAGAATATTCACTCAAAAATGTTTCTGTTAACTGCTGATAACGACAAACATCATCCCAATTAATTCGATGATTATACTTGTTTAAAAAAGTAGGAGAGTAATGTCTGTTTTTCCATATTTTATTCCAGTTTAATTTATCTTGGAATTCTTCAATAAATTCATCACTAAGATTTTTTTCAGAAATAATATCCCAATCAACTTTATCTTGAAGTCGTCTTATTATGTCTTCCGTTAAATTTAATTTAGAGAAATCTTTCCAATCAACCAACGAATTTAATTCGTCAGAGAGCAAGGCTATTTCTCTTTTCTCCATTTTATACGACTTGTCTTCTTCCGATATTAATATAATACTAATTTAATTTTAGTTTGTAGCGCTTTATATGACGAAATCAATTTGTATGATGCAATCGATTAGTTTTGTTTTAGACCAATAAGCTTTTTTTATGATGCAATCGTTTAGACAAATGAGCTTTTTATATTTTTTTTCATGTTGCAACATGTTTTTTTTATAAATATTATTCGAACTTTTATATATTTTTTCGTGTTGCGACACGTTTTTTAAAATATCGTTATTAACAGAATTAATTATTTTTTCACGTGATCATTTATTACGTTGGTTGAAGAATTTTTTCTCACGCACATTTTTTTAGGTCAACGTATTTATTACGTTGGTCTGAGAATTTTTTCTCACGCCCATTTTTTTAGGTCAACGTATTTATTACGTTGGCCCGCGAATTTTTTCCCACACACCCATTTTATTTTTTAGGTCAACAAATTTATTACGTTATAATTTTTTTAGGTCTCGAATTTTTTTTTGACGCTACAATTTGTTTTAGATCAACGAATTTAAAAAAATATATATTATTTACAATTAATGGTTTGCAGTATTATTATTATTAAATAAAACACAAAATTTTTGAGAAAAAAAATACAATTTTATTGATTTTTACTTTCGTATTCAAAATACATTTTTGGAATATTATTTTCGGGTCCGCAATGAGGGTCGTGCTTCTCGGCGTCGGAAAAACATGTTTCGAAAGTTTCGAATGTTTTGTCGGATTTCTCTAAAATTTCCAGGCTGAAATGATGATAAGATTCTTTCGCAGTCAGCATCCAACGGAACTGTTTCGTTTTTGGTCTAAATCGAGGGCAAACATCTACAGAGTATAGAATTTTAACAGTCGGAGGAAACTGTTGAGCTTTAGCCGCGGCCTTGGCAGATTCTTCTGCTAACTCGATGCAGGGAAACGAGGTTCTAGAGAAAGCGTATGGAACTAATAATTTCTCTTTCAATGGAACAAACGCTGTCCAACGAATCACAAGTAGCATATCGTCACTACACCCTGCCATCTTTTCGAATAAAATAATTTTTAAATTCGCGATTGGTTTTTATGTTTTTTCGCGCATGTGCACTGTTGTTTTATGTAGCGTCATCTGTTGACGAAAAAAATTATAAAACAAGACACAAATTTGAGAAAAAAAATGCAATTTTATTTTTTAATTTCGTATTCAAAATACATTTTTGGAATATTATTTTCAGTCTGTCCACAATGAGGGTCGTTTTCTAGAGCGTGGGAAGCGCATTCGTCGAAGTTGGTAAAGATTTTGTCGGATTTCTCTTGAATGAGTACGCTATGATGATGGGGAGATTCTTTCGCTGTCAGTATCCATCGGATCTGTTTCACTTTTGGGTTAAACCATGGGCGAAAATCTACTGAGTATAGAATTTTAGTAGTTGGAGGAAACTGTTGAGTTTTAGCCGATTTTTCTGCCAACTCGATGCAAGGGAAGGAGGTTCTAGAGAATGCGTACGGAACTAATAAGTTCTCGTTGATGGGGTAAAACGCCGTCCAACGAATCTCGGGTACATCGTCTCTATACCTCGCCATCTTTTCGAATAAAATAATTTTTAAATTCGCGATTGTGGTTTTTATGTTTTCGCGCATGTGCAGTAGTGTTTTTGATTTTATTTAATAAGCAGTTATTTCGGTTTTAATTGCTATTTTAGATCATCATGTCTCGCAAAATAGTAGTCGCTTTTATTATTATAAGCTGTATAGAAATATTTTCGCTAACAATTTCTTTTATAGTTTTATTAAAAGGATCAAATTTTAAAGAAATTAATATAAAAAACACTACTTGCGAATATTCTTTACATTTAGGTAGAAACTTTTATTTACATAAATGTACGAATGCTGGAAGAACTGTATACGACATTCGAAGATTTTCGACTGACGGATTGCCTCACAAATATAATGGTGTACAATTATTAAAGAACGAATTTAACTTACTGTGCAGAAAATGCGTTTAAAACACCCGTCCAGTTGTATCGTCGTGGGTCCGTCTCAATCTGGAAAAACTTCATTAGTTCGGAAAATGCTACACGAAAATATCTACGAAAAACGATTAAATCGCATTTTATGGTGTTACTCGATGTATCAACCTTGGTTCGTGGAAGAGAAAAATATTCATTTTAAATGCGGTATTCCCGAAAGTATCGACGAAAATGTAGATTTAATAATTATAGACGATTTAATGCATTCTATAACCGAAAAAATTGCGGAATTATTTACCGTTCAATCGCATCATAAAAATATAAGCGTTATATTGATAATGCAGAATTTATTTCCTCGTAGTAAAGTAATGAGAGATATTAGTTTAAATACTCATTATTTGATTTTATTTAAGAATAATAGAGATGAAAGCCAAATCAACTGTCTCGCTCGTCAAGCGTTTATAGGCAAAATGCCCTACTTCAAAGACGCATATTTAAGCGCAACATCCAAACCGTACGGTTATTTGTTTATCGATTTCCATCCGTCGACCGATAAAGAATTGTGTTTACGAGATTCGTGTTTTCCCGACAACCAAGGCGTGTATTGGGTTTATATTCCACAAAAATGAAGAATATCAGAAAAAATTATCATTTGTTAAATGTGCTGGCAAAGGCAATATATGGATAATATGCTGCAAGGCCGAGTACCGGTAAACATTAATAAATTAAAAAAATATAAAAAATGTATTCGAAAACTCGCAAATAAAAAAATAGGTCTCCAAGCAAAAAAGAAGATTTTGATAAATCAATCGGGAGGATTTTTAGGCACGATTCTAGATCCAATAATATCATTAGCTAAAAGAATTTTTGGATTATAAAAAAAATGGCTCAACGAATGGCGTTAGTACCTCCCGAATTAGTACCTAAATATCAACTGCAAAAACCGGAAATACGATTGCACGATAATATCCAAGATTTATTAGAAGAAAGTACTTTATCGGACGATTTTAAAGTTAAATTATTAAGTCAACTAATTTCGAGATTTAAACAAACTATTCATGCGCCGAAAGAACCGATTCGAGTCTCGATGGTATCAGAACCGATCGAAGAATCGCAACCATCGTTAGAACCGACAAAACCGCGACTATCGAAGATCAGATATCAGTTTCTGTCCCGCTGGGATATCAAAAATATGTTCCGCATATCATTCAATTACTAAAGCAATATCAATACGATTGGAACGAAAAAGGAGAATTTCTGGTAAATAATGAGCCGATAATTAACTCCCATATCGCGGATCTGATGTCGCATTTAATGCGCAATCGAAAATCTTCTATCGTGCCCGTTGGATTTAACGAATTTTATCAAGCGATTATTAAATCTAATATTCCTAGAGAATGGATAGGAAATAAGGCGCTATCGAGTCGATTACGAATAGAAGAATCGCCCATACTTCGTTTTCGAACGCCATCGATTCCGCCGCCTCTCATACGATCAATTACTAGCGGAAGGAAAAAAAGAGTTTCGTCTACGAAAATTCCTAAACGGATTGGCTCGTCTAAAAGAAAACATATTTCATGGAAAGATTATTAAGCTCTATTTATTATAATCCATCTCATCCGGCATCGTTTGGCGGCGTAACAAGACTAATAAAAGCGACAAAGTTGCCTAGAAAAACCGTCGAACAATGGCTATCGACTCAAGATACGTATACGTTGCATAAACCCGTACGAAAAAATTATAGCCGCCGTAAAACTAAAGCGCTATATCAAGGAGAACTACTCCAGTCGGATCTTATGGATGTTCGACAATTTTCGAAAGATAATAATGGAATAAAATATTTATTAGCAACTATCGACGTGTTTTCTAAATATGCGTATGTAATTCCGGGAAAAGACAAAAAACCCGAAACGATAAAAAAAGCATTTCAAAAAATATTTAGAAAAGTAATACCCAGGATGATACATACCGATAAAGAAAAAGAGTTTATGAATTCTGTTATTAAGGATTTATTTAAAAAACATCAAATAAATCATTATTATACTCATTCCGAAACGAAAGCGTCGGTCGTAGAACGGTTTAATAAAACTTTAATTTATCGATATATTTATTAGAATTTCGATAAGTAATAAGACGATAAATTTTATTTTTTAAACGATTTGGTGAAGGCATATAATTATAGTAAACATCGAACTATAGGAATGCCTCCGGCCGAGGTGAAACGTAAACACCATTTACAAATTTTTAATCGACTTTACGGTAAAACGAAAATAAAATATAAATATAAAATTACTGATAAAGTTAGAATTTCTAAGAAACGTAAAACGTTTTCTAGAGAATATTTGGCAGGATGGAGTAAAGAGGTTTTCTATATAAATAACCGATTTCCGACGACTCCAGTCACTTATGTGTTAAAAGATTACAACAACCAGACGATTACGGGTCGATTTTATAACGAACAACTGCAGAAAGTCAAAAATGGATAGGTTTTATGTTACGCTTATCAGTACGGCGAGTATGGACTATTTTCCAAAAAATACTCAATCGTCCTTCACATCGAAAATTAATCCGCCGATAAATTTAAGCGGGTCGTGGGAAGCGGCATTGTCCCAGATAATAATACCTCGTTCGTGGTTTAATATAACTAGCGAAAATAATACTTACAACATAATTTCTAAAGAGACAAAGTTGATTAAAGTAAAAACTGATGATTTGACTACACTAATTCCGTTATATCCCATAGGAGAGAACAAATCAAGTAATATATTCGAGACTATTACGAATAATTTAAAAGAATTAGAAAAGGATGGTCTTATTACATTTTCTTATAACAAAGAAGACAGCTTTGTGACGATTCAGATCGCTCAAGATTGCGAATTACGCATAAATCAAGATGCTCCTACATTTCTTTCAGCTCTGAATTTTTTCATATTTACTCTTACAATATATTGTTTTAAATACTCTAGATTCAATGTAATTCAACTTTTACCGATTTTAAAGAAGAATTTATTACATTAATAAAAAAAAATGGATATATAGATAAATCATTTCAGACAATCAGTTTTAAATCGCTTCCCGATAAAAAGTTATTATTGAAAGTTCCACGAGAAACTACCGTAAAATTTAATAGTCAATTAAAAGATATATTAGGATTCGATCGATTAGAATATTCCGAAGGAGAATTTACGGGAACTTATCCCTTAGAATTAAACGCCGGAATAACAGAAATATTTGTATATTCTAATTTAATAGAATCGCATCACGTAGGCGATACTTCGGCTCCACTATTTCGAGTAATTCCAGTTATGGGAGAAAAAGATCAACAAATCGTTAAAATTTATAATACTCCGTTATTTTTCCCTCTTTGATCGAATTATATCGAGACTATAACCGTAGACATATGCACATCAACGGGTGAAAACGTCATATTTACTTCGGGAAAAAC
The DNA here is from genome assembly GCF_030686945.1 of Centruroides vittatus. Classification (NCBI taxonomy): domain Eukaryota; kingdom Metazoa; phylum Arthropoda; class Arachnida; order Scorpiones; family Buthidae; genus Centruroides; species Centruroides vittatus. The sequence continues at coordinate 316,364 of NW_027122365.1, read as the reverse complement.
GCTTTTGGTATTGTGTTTTCGTCGAAAAAGTATATAAAACCGGATTCATTAAAGAATCGGTTATTTGATAAAATGAAGCTTAAACCGGAGGACTGTATTAGTTATTATCGTTCGCAGACGGGAGGATATCCCGATTCTATATTTCCTCACACCCCTTATGTTACTTCTCAATGGGGAAGAGGACCGTATTTTAAAAGTTGGCCGATTCAACGAGGATATGGATTTTTCGGCTCAGTTTTTCGCGAAGCAATACCAATTTTAAAACACGCGAGTCGATATATTGGAAAAAAAGCGTTAAATATAGCGAAAGATATCGGATCGGATATACTCACGGGAAAATCGTTAAAAGACTCGGCTCTATAGAGAATTAATCAAGCGGGTCGAGAAATAAAAGATGACGTCATTAAAAAAATTCAAAGCGGGTCGGGTAAAAAACGAAAACGTCTAAGAAAAAGCGTAAAACAAAAGAATACTAAGAAGAGGAAAGTAGTAGATATTTTCTCCTAAAAAAATGGATCCTTTCTCCTGCCCGTGTTTAAAATCGGAACTAGATTTTTTTAAAACTATTCCGACCCAGTTGGCGATTTTAAATACTACCGAGGCTATTCTACATCCCATCGCTTCGATAACCGATCAGAAATCTCCTATAGAATTTCTAATCCCCGGCTCCGGAGAAAACTTAATAGATTTGAGCAGTATTTCGATTAATGCGCAAGTTACTGTTACTAAACAAAATGGAACTTCTACTCTCGATACCGATTTAGTAACACCCGTGAATAATTTTTTGCATTCGATGTTCTCTCAATGTACTACGATATTTAACGATAAAACTATATCTACGCACGTTAATTACCCATAGAAAGCGATAATAGAAAATCTATTATTTTCCTCCGAACAAGCGCAAAAAACCTATTTAACCAGCTCTTTCTTCTACAAAGACACCGCCGGATTTTTAAACGAAACCGACCCGATTAAAGACGCCAAGAATGAAGGATTAGTCGCCAGGTTTAAGAAAAGCAGGAGAAGCCAAGTATTAGATTTATACGGACGACTTCATTTCGATTTTATTAATCAACCTAAATTATTGATAAACGGCGTAGACGTTCGAATAAAATTGGAACGTTCGAAAGACGCTTTCGCTCTAATGGTGACAGCCGATAATTATCAGATTCGATTAAAGAATATTACGTTAAAAGTAAATAGAATAGAAGTAAGTTCTAGCATCTTAATTGGAATGGAAAAAACATTAGAAAATTCTGTAATTAAAATGCCTTATCGACGAGTTAATATTAAAGTATTTACATTAAGTAAAGGGATTTTAAGTTAAAATATATCGAATGCGATAATCGGTCAAATCCCGAAAAGAATTATAATCGGATTGGTGCGAAATAACGCTTTTAATGGACAGATCGATTTAAATCCTTTCAATTTTGAAAATTTCGACTTAAACTATATTTCTGTTATAAAAGATTCGATTTTAATCCCACCCAATCCGTTCTGTCCAGACTTTGACGCAAAATCTTACGCTCGAAGTTACGCAACATTATTCGAAGAAATAGGGGGAATTCCCTACGGAAAATTCGCTAATATATCGTATTCCGACTACGCTCAAGGATACCTGTTCCACGTATTCGACTTAACTCCGGACCGCGCGGCATCCGAAAACCATACCTCTGTGTTGACCTATGGAAATGTTAGTTTCGATTTAAAGTTCAAAAGACCTTTGCCAGAAACAGTTAACGTCATATGCTTCTTAGAATATCGTAATACAATAGAAATCGATCGATCGCGAAACATTTACGTCGACTACTAAACAACTAATGGATACGATTACACTCTGGAAACTGGCGTTAGGTGATTCCGAAATTAGCAAGACATTCGGTCGCGTTTATCCCTCGGATTTATTACCTCAAACAATCGGAAAGAAGAGAAGCTTTATCGTTAATACGGAGAACAGCAAAAATCCCGGACGACACTGGATAGCTCTTTTTTTCCGAAATTCGACTTGTTATTATTTTGACTCATACGGACTACCACCAAAAATCCCGAACATTATAAAGTTCATAAGACAGAATTCCAAGGAGTTGCGTTGGAATCGAAAAACGCTCCAAGGTCCGTATAGTTCTACGTGCAGATACTTTTGCTTATTTTTTCTCTACAAAATATCGAGAAACCAAGACTTAAAAATTCTTCAGCCTAATACTAAATATTTTAATGATAACTATGTATTCGCTTTTGTACGCAATAATTTTCGTTTTGGTAAAATACAACCAAATATATTCATTAAATGTAACCAATGTAGCGTTAGTTTACTCAAATAAAATTTTTTTTAAAACTTGAAAAATGCGTTTTTTTTAATTGAAACTATAAAACATTAGTCGCTTTGTGTGGGAATCGGGTCACCTCGAATTCTTGACTTTGAATTAGGAGGCCTATCTTTGACCTAGAATGTAAAAAAGATAGAGAGGGACAGATAAGACGCGAGTTTTGATGCCGTATGCTAAGATGGGGACTAGCGAAAGTGAACGCATATATTAATAACCCTAGAGTATAAATACTTTCGCTTTATCCGATTTTTTAACCCTCTCCAAGATGAGATCTCCGTCGAATGTGACAATTTTAGAGACAAAATATTTTACTAAATATTCGATAAAGTTTGAAGAACGCATTTACGCTGGCAACCACGTTGTCAACGAACAATGGGACACAACTCACATTTTACATAATTTTGAAGAAGACCAAATTTGTTTTTTCCACCGAGGAGCGTGGAGAATTTTGGACAGAAATGGTAATTATCTTTTTTATATTTTAGTAAAAATTTTTTTACTTGTATTTTTTTAAAAGTATTTGCTAATTTTTCAGAAATAGCAATTCCCGTTCAAAATATTTATCACGTGCGGCCAAGAATTTCTCCGGCAATAAATATCCCATCAAAATTATCCATAGAAGTTTTCAAAAAAGAATCCATTTATTTTCAAGGAAAAATATATTCAAAAATTTTAAATTTAAACGCTTCCTTTCAAAAGGATGTGATTATATTACAAGAATGTTTTAAAAAACAAATTATTTTAATGGGTGGAAAAAAAATAATTTTATTTGAAGAATAAATGGTAAGTTTTTTTCAAAAACTTTATATAAATTTTAAATAATAGATGTAAGAATATTCCGCAAGATTTTTTCGAGGCGAACAAAGATGAATGTCTAGACATTAGGTCAATTTAAATTCTTTTAGTTTTTTAACCCTGTGTTAGGCGCGCAGGGAAGTGTTACACGGAGGGGCGCGCGGGGTGTACGTGCACCCCGCGTGACTAAAGGTGTTACTGAAAAAATCAAAATTTTTTTCGCGATTTTTTCGTTTTTGACGTTAGTGGGATTGTGTTTCTGATGTATTAATCAACAATACTACTTAAAATATATCTGTTTTATTTATTTATAACGAAAACGAAAAAGTATTACGTTTCGCGAATTTTTCAGGAAAAAAATCGTCAACTTCAAAAGTCTATTTTTCAAACTGTAAACAAGTCTGTTGCTATCTAATCGTTGAATCGTATTCCCGTATGTGTTTTTTAACTGTTCCAAACATTAAATGCTTTGTCACAAACCCCGGGCCAAAAATATTTCAGTATTTTCAAAAGTACACCCCCTGAAACTCTACAGCGACTAGAGATAAAAAGGCGAATTATTGCCAGATAACATCGATAGTTAACTTCTTTTACACTGTAATTGGTTACTTTCTTTGTCTGTTATTACATCCACCAGTAAAAACAATTGTCGGTAAAATTCCCGCGAAATGCCACGCCCCCGCAGACTACCACGTTGACTTATGTAAACAGTCGCTATAAAATCGCTTGTTTTAATCGTTTTTTTTACTTTTAATTTAGTTACGAGAAATTTTCTGGCGTTATTCGGACAAATAAACATGTTTTCAGGACCATTTAGCAATAAATATTTCCAAAAACGCCATTTTTCAAACTTTCAATGCTAAGTCTATGGGACACTTTTTTTCCGTTTATTGGCCTTAAAAATCTTATTTACACGCCTTCTATGGTCTTATTCGTCATTTGTATTATGACTGATTCGATATCAAGCAATGATCGTTTTTTCAGTACACTAACTCGGGTCCACCCCCTCCAATGGTCGCGCTAAAAAAACTTCCGCCGTTAGGCGCGCGGGGTGCAGGTGCACCCCATGCATTTTGCTGTGTTTCTTTTGTAAAAAGTTTTTTTTTCCTGGAATTTTTAACATTTTCAGTGCAATCTTCAGTACTTTGAAGGAAGGTACTGAGGGGATGAAAAAATACACGCGTTTAAAAACGTTTGGGGTGCACCTGCACCCCGCGCGCCTAACGCAGGGTTAATATTTGAAATAAATTTAAGCTTTCTACGACTAACTTTTTTTATAATTTTTTAATACGCTTTTTTTATAATTTCAATCTTAAACTTCTTACCTTCGCGGTTGTTGGAGATACATCGGTTAATCCTATCGATCGTCTCTTATATTTAAAAAACAATTGTAAGTCTAAAAGCAACAGTTGCATTTTAGACACAATGACTAGACATCTTTCTTTGTTTGACAATCTTCTTTGTTTCGAAAAAGAAGAACGACTAACGCCCTCTGCTTTTTTTTTTCTTGCAGATTTTCCTTACAATCTACTTTTAATTTTTAATTTAAACTATTGTATATTTATTTTTAAAAAAATTTTTATTATAAACATAATATTTATTGTTTTTTTTAGACACATTCGACGGAGATCTCATCATCTATTCATCTATTTTCTGTAACAATTTAAGCATTTGTTATTATAACTTTTTTTATATTTATTTTGTTTTTAATTATTATAATATCATTTTGTTTTTAATTATTATAATATCATTTGATTTTATTTTCAAATAAAAAAGAACAAGAGAGAAAATTGTGTTGTTTATTTAATCGTCGTCGCGACACATATTTGTTGACAGATGGCGCCCAACCAAAACAAAAACTTACAAAAATAAAAAAATATATAAAAATAAAAAAAATATATAAATATAAAAAAATAAAAATATAAAAATAAATAAAAGAAAGAGGAGAAAAAAATATATATATATCGTAAAAGTATCGATAAAAACCAAATAGCAAATGGCGCGATCCGATTAGCGACGGACGGTTCGCGCTGTTTGTTATTTTTTTAATCGGTTTCGAAATTTCGAAGGAAAAAAATAATTTAAAAAGAAAATGAAGTTTAATATTTTGCCAACAGATGGCACCTTCGAGACTTAACAATTTAATATTTTGCCAACAGATGGCATTGGCTTAACGAAAAGAAAAATATCTTAATATTAAAGTTATATATATATAATAATATTAATTCTCTTAAATAAAGAAAAAAATATTGATTCTCTTAAGAGAGAGATCGTCGTATTGTAAAGAGAAAAAACATCGTTTCTCTTAAGACTCGTCATATTGTAAAGAGAAAAAACATCGTTAAGACTCGGCGCGGCGCATTCTAAAAACCCTCGCTCACATTTCGCGGTGAAGTATATCCAAAGGGGCAACAAAAATGGGAGTGGTTTTAATGTCTACGAGAGCTTTTGGAATACAAATATCCTAGAAACGCTCGAACGATTCAACGGTTTTTGCCATTTTTAGCCCCTGGTGGACGTCTTTCCCCCGAAATGTAGAGCAATACTGGAATAAAAGTTATAAAGTCTTAAAAGTTTAACAAATTATCCCAAAGTCTCTCTCCCTAATACTACTAATATATGCTAAATTATGAAAGAGTAATTTACAGCGGAAACCATATTGTTTTAGAAGAGTGGAATTTCATACCACTTCTTGAAAATTTTGAAGAGAATCAAGTGTGCTATTATCATAAAGGAGTGTGAACAATTTTAGATAAAATGGTAATTATCTTTTTATATTTTAATAACAATTTTTTTATTTGTATTTTTTTAAAAAGTATTTCACAATTTTTCAGAATCATCAGTTATGCCCTTAAATAATATTTATTGGGTAAAACCAATAACGACAACTCCTTTAAATACCAAATCAGAAATTACCATAAATGTATACAAAAAAACTAGCATATATCACAATGGAAAAACGTATTCTAACCTAATTAATTTAAATGCTCAATTTAAAAAAAAATATAATTATTCTTCATGAAAGCTACAAACGAGTAATAATAAAAATGGGCTCCCAAAAGTTAGTATTATTTGAAGAAGAACAATAGAAATTAAGTTTTTCAAAGACTTTATATAAATATAAGAATATTCCGCAAGATTTTTCGAGACAAAGAAAGATGCGTGTCTAGGCATTAGCTCAATTTAAATTCTTTAGTTTTTTTAAAAATATTCGAAATAAATTTAAGCTTCCTAGAGTTAACTCAAACTTTTTTTTATAACTTTAATTCGCTTTTTTTATAATTTCAATCTTACACTTCTTACCTTCACTGTCATTTCGATTCATTCTTATAGATGCGGCTGATAGCGATACATCACTTAATCCTATCAGTCGCTTCTTATACTTATTTAAAACAATTAAAGTCTAAAAGAAACAGTTACAATTACACACAATGACTAGTCATCTTTCTTTGTTTGGCAATCTTCTTTGTCTTGAAAAAGAACAACAACTAATGCCCTCTGCTTTTTTTATCTTGTGGATTTTCCTTAAAAACTACTTTCAATTTTTTGATATTTCTAATTTAAACTATTTATAATAAAAATTTTTTAAAAATAAATATACAAACATATTATTTATTTTTTTAGACGGTGTGGAGTTTAGACACATCATAAAATAACTTCACAAATAATTATTACTTACTAATTTTTATACTTTTAATTTACTAATAATTTTTATACTTTTGTTAATGTAACTTTTTGTTTTTTATTTATTTGTAATAAAAAAAAAGAGAAAATTGTGTCGTTTATTTAATTGAGGTCGCGACACAAAAGAAAACACATTAATTTGTCGACGGATGGCACCAGCTTAACAAAAAAAACTTATATATAAAAATAAAATAACAAAAATATATTTAAATATATTGATTTTCTTAAGACAACGACGTATAATATAAAAGACAGCGACGTATATAAAAAATAGCGAATTATTCTAAAAACGCTCGTTCAAATTTCGCCAGGAAGTATATCCGAAAAGGCAGCAAAAATGGGCGTGGTTTTAATGTCTAGGAGAGCTTTTGGGATGCAAATATCCTAAAAACGCTCAAGCGATTCAACGGTTATTGCGATTTTTAGCTCCTGGTCAACGTCTTTCCCCCGAAATAATGAGCAATACTGATAAACTTTTAAGACTCTGGGATAATTTGTTATAAAATTTGTAGAGTCTCTCTCTCTTATACTACTGCCGTTTCTCAGCTTGACCTACATTTCAATATAGCAACCACTCCCTTCCCCAACGAGAATCTGCGTTATAAATTATAGGTCGTGTTATGGCTTTCCATTGATTTAAAATGCTGCACTTTACTTATTTTACACTTGAAAGAATATAGACGTGTCTAAATAACATGTATAGAATATTAATCAAAGATCTATAAGTGAATTTTTTAATTGTAGACAAATAAAATTACCGTACACGTGACATAAAATTGTTATAATAGGTTTTATAAATTCAATTAGTAACCTGTAAAAACGGTTACATTCTATAAGAAGTAAGAACATATTACTACACAAATTCAGCACATTTTTCATATAGAATCTTTTTGTTTTAATATGCATTTTTCTTCTATTAGTTACAATGGCAATATAAAGTAAAAAAGCCAAAACCCTTCCCTCGACAGATCCTCAGCAGTTTCTTAATTGGCTAGAGGAGGTTGAAGATCAGCAAACCTGTTATGACCTGGATGAGTCCAATGCTGGGGAAGTTAACATAATAACAGAAAGTGATCACGACACTGCCTCAGAACAGTAGTTAGAAGAGGACGAAGACATTGAAGATAAACCATCTGTAAACAAAACATATTTTACTGGAAAAGACAGAGTTACTAAATGGTATAAAGAAGCACCACCTAAATGAGTTATAACAAGATCAAGAAACATCATAACTCATCTACCTGGTCCTAAAAATGAGGCACGTAATTGTAACAAAGAAATTGATATTTTTTATTTTTTTTTGGACGTGAATATTATAAACTTAATCGTTAAATTTACAAATACATATATAAAAAACAACAGGAAAATTTGCCCAGGAAAAAATGCAGAAGACACTGACCGTTTAGAAATAAGAGAATTTCTTGGCTTATTGTACCTGATAGGAAGTATACGATGCTCCGCAAAAATGCAAACAATTTGTCGAATAATTCTGAAAAGAATGGGGTTGAAGCTTGCTACTTATGCATGAGTGAGAAAAGATTTCAATTTTTGTTAAGATGTATACGTTTTGATGACATTCACGACCGAGAGGAAAGAAAAAAAAAATAGACAAATTGGCTCCTATCAGAAAATTGCATGAAATGTTGGTTTCTAATTTTAGAAAATATTTCACCCCAAGCGAGTATCTCACTGTCGATTAACAGCTCCTCGCTTTTCGGGGCAAGTGCTCATTTCGGCAGTACATGCCGAAAAAACCTGCGAGGTATGGGATAAAAGTGTTTGCCCTGTGCGACGTGAAAACTGCATACACAATAAGTTTGAAGCCTTACGTAGGTACGAGCCTTACTGCGTAAGCAATACTGCTCAGCAAAAAGTGGAAAGATTAATAACACCTGTTCAGGGAACAAACAGGAACATCACTGGGAATAATTGGTTCTCTAGCCTGTCGTTAGTAAAATCACAAAGCTAAGAAACTCTCGTATGTAGGTATTATGAAAAAAAACAGAAAGGGGGTTCCAAAAGTATTTTTACCAAACAGAAATCGTGCAAAAAACTCGTCAATATTCGGCTTTCAGTCAAATTGCTCAATATTATCATATTGCCCAAAGAAAAATAGCACTGTAGTTTTGTTTTTATCAATGCACTTTGGTAACAAAATAGATGAATCCACAGGAGAAGCAGAAAAGCCAGAAATGGTAACTTTCTACAACATGACTAAATCTTGTAGTCCAACTGTGTGGAAAAAACAATGTTGCCAGAATAACAAGAAGGTGGCCAATGGTCATGTTCAATAATTTGCTAAATATTGTGGCAATTAACGCATTTTGTATATTTAAATACCATAAATTTGCTTCTCAAGAAAGTTGCAGACATTCAGAGTTTTTAGAAAATCTAGCTTGGGAGCTCATAAATCCTCAATTAGAAAAGAGATCTAACCCTAGAAAATTTACCAAAAGATCTTAAAAAAAGAGCAAGTATTCTGCTTAAACACACAGATGTCCAGATCTCTGAACTAAGACCATCTGGCACTCAGTCTGTTATTTATGTAGTAGACAACGAGATCGAAAATCCAGACGGTGTGAAAAATGCAAAAAAAATGGACATGTTCAGAGCATATGCTTTGTGTGTGTGTAGCTCATGTTTCGATAATTTAATTTAAATTATTTCTAAGTTTTAAATTTTATACATATGATTTTATAACTTTGGAATTCGAAAGTCTGAAAGATGGTTGGTTGGTTAGTTGAAGTTTATTGGCACAAGGGCCACATAGGCCAAGCTGCGCCACAACTTACGGTATATATATGTACATAAATAACAATAAAAATGAACAAAACAAAAAACAAAGAACCAATAACAAAAATATACAACAGTTAAACTGTGTATAACAACAACATGTATATGGATATATATAAATAAATAATTAAATTTCTTTATAAATATTTGTAACTTTTAGAAAGTTCAATAATTTATCAACATTTGGCCTCTGGCCCAAAATCTCTTTAAAACTTGCATTTCCAAAATGCTGCCTACGAATCCGTTCAGAGGCGATGCAATTGCTCAGTATGTGCTTAACACTTACATTACAGTTGCAATACTGACATACAGGCTGGTCATCACCCTTCAAAAGGTATTGATGAGTCAGTCGAGTATGTCCAATTCTCAAACGAGTAAGAATGACCTCAGATCTCCTGTCATAAGGTTTCTTCTGTGTCCAATTTTCTATCACAGGTTTGATCTCGTGTAGTTTATTGTGGACTTGTGCGTTCCACACATTTTGCCATCTCTCCTCTAGTCGTTTTTTAACAACTAGCTTCAAGTCACCTCCTTCAATATGCATTGTATGCTGAGAAGGACTTGCTGACTTTGCAGCTGCGTCAGCTTCTTCATTCCCTCTTATACCTACATGGCCTGGGACCCAACAAAATTTTATACAGAAATTCCTCGCAAAAAGATGGCAAATCAGCTTACGAATTTTAATCACTATGGAGTGAAAACTAGGTTCATACGAGATCAAAGCCTGAAGTGCACTAACTGAGTCAGTGTAAATCACGCAGCAACGATGACCTTTCCTATTTATATACTTTAGGGCTAAATAAATAGCCTGCAACTCCGCAGTAAAAATGGAAGAATTCGGTGGTATTTGTTCTGCCACGATTTCATCCTGGCAAACAAAGGCTAAGCCAACATAGTCATCCGATTTAGATCCATCGGTGTATATAGGAATTAAATTCCTGTCACGATGTTGAATTTCTGCGAAGTGCTGTCTATAAACGTAGTCTGGAGTGGTTTCTTTTAAAAACTGCTTTAAGCTTAAATCAACGTTTATCACAGGAATTGACCAAGGTGATATATTATCGACCTCGACCTGCGAAATGTTGCTTGTGTCCAGGTCAATCGTGCTGCTTACATTCTCCATTCTTATGTCAAATGTAGGGACACTACTTGGGCGAGCTGCAAATAATCTCCTCAGCTGACTATCTGAACAATCAGCTAAAAGTTTATTTTGAGATCTCTGTTTAATGTAATAAAAAAGAGACAACTGTTCTCTCCTAAGAGATAGTGGAGGCTCATGAGCATCCACATACAAACTTTGTACAGGAGAAGTTCGAAATGCACCAGTGCACAAACGCAATGCTTGATGGTGGATTGGATCCAGCATCCAAAGAGTAGATTCACGTGTAGAGCCATACACAACGCATCCATAGTCCAGCTTAGAGCGAACAAGGGCCCTATAAATCCTGAGCATAGAACATTTGTCTGCTCCCCAGGATGAGCAGCACAGTACCTTTAAAAGGTTCAGAGATTTTAAACATCTACTCTTCAAATTGCGCAAGTGTGATAAAAACGTCAGTTTTTGGTCAAACACAACACCCAAAAACTTTGCCTCATTGACTATTGGGATTTTAACCCCATTTAGGTGAATTTCCGGGTCCAGGTGCAAACCACGCCTTCGGCAAAAGTGGATACAGGAGGTCTTCTCTGCATTAAAAGTAAAACCATTGATCTTGGACCAATTGTCTATGCGGTTTAGCGAGGTTTGCAGCTGTCTCTCGATGAAACCCATGTTACTAGACTGGCAGGAGATCTGAAAGTCATCCACATACAGAGTGTGTTTCACACTGGGAGGAAGACACTTAGCTATGCTGTTAATTTTTACTAGGAACAGAGTCACACTCAAAATACAACCTTGAGGAACACCTTCTTCTTGTGTGAAAGGCCTAGAAAAAGTGTTGCCCATCCTGACTTGGAATCTACGATTCTGCAGGAAGTTTTTTATAAAAATTGGCAAATTACCCCGCAATCCGAATTTGTGCAGATCACAGAGTATACCGTATCGCCAGCAGCGATCGTAGGCCTTCTCTATATCAAAAAACACAGACACTAAGTGCTGCCGTCTAACAAACGCTTCGCGTATAGATGTTTCAAGAATTACTAAATTGTCTGTGGTACTTCTGTTCCTACGAAATCCACTCTGATGTGGTGAAAAGTAGTTCTTTTCCTCTAAGAGGAACATCAGGCGTCTGTTTACCATTCTCTCGAAAAGTTTGCAGAGACAACTAGTCAGAGAAATTGGTCTATAATTAGAGGGATTCTTGTGGTCTTTACCTGGCTTGGGTATGGGAATGATGATAGATAGCCTCCAAGAGTCAGGAAAAGTATGTTCTGTCCATATTCTGTTAAACAGATTCAGAAGATTACTGAGGGAATTGTCTGATAGATTTTTAATCATGCTGTAGTGGATTTTATCCGGGCCTACAGCAGTATTCCCCGAGCGAGAGATTGCTGTACATAGTTCTATTCTGCTGAATGGCACATTATATTCCTCATTAGATGGAGAGTGGAAGTTTAGATATTGTTTTTCAGATTGCACTTTGTAAGCCTGAAAATCCTTTGTATACATACTATTGCTGGATGAGGACGAAAATGTTTCACCCAAACAATCAGCAATACCTTTTATGTCACTGATTATTGTGCCATTATTTTCCAGCATGGACAGAGAGTGAGAAGCATATTTTCCATTAATTTTATGGATTTTATCCCAGACCGCTTTTGAGCTGGTGGAAGATGTTATGCTAGATACATACTTCCTCCATGAATCCCTTTGGCTTTGCCTCCTTATTTTTCTGGCATTTGCCTTTGCTTTTTTAAAAGCTATCAAATTCTCAGCAGTGGGGTATCTTCTGAAGATCCCCCATGCTTTCTTTTGTTTTTTAAATGCTACCTCGCAATTTTGATCCCACCATGGTTTCGGATGTTTTGGATATCTGGTTGACGTTTTCCCCATTGTTTTTTCGGCTGCCTGAATAATACTCGATGTGACAACTTCTACTGCATCATTGATATCGGCAGTATTGACCATTTCCTCAGTGATGTTAGCCAAAGAGGAAAATGTAGGCCAATCTGCCGTTTCAAATTTCCAGCGTGGTGGACGGGCTGTTTCACAGCTTTCTCTGCCTCGATATTTTAAAAATATTGGGAAGTGGTCACTAGAGAGTGGATTAGTTGGTTGGTTGGTTAAAGTTTATTGGCACAAGGGCCACATAGGCCAAGCTGCGCCACAACATACGGTATATATATGTACATAAATAACAATAAAAATGAACAAAACAAAAAACAAAAAACCAATAACAAAAATATACAACAGTTAAACTGTGTATAACAACAACATGTATATAGATATAAATAAATAAATAATTAAATTTCTTTATAAATATTTGTAACTTTTAGAAAGTTCAATAATTTATCAACATTTGGCCTCTGGCCCAAAATCTCTTTAAAACTTGCATTTCCAAAATGCTGCCTACGAATCCGTTCAGAGGCGATGCAATTGGTCAGTATGTGCTTAACACTTACATTACAGTTGCAATACTGACATACAGGCTGGTCATCACCCTTCAAAAGGTATTGATGAGTCAGTCGAGTATGTCCAATTCTCAAACGAGTAAGAATGACCTCAGATCTCCTGTCATAAGGTTTCTTCTGTGTCCAATTTTCTATCACAGGTTTGATCTCGTGTAGTTTATTGTGGACTTGTGCGTTCCACACATTTTGCCATCTCTCCTCTAGTCGTTTTTTAACAACTAGCTTCAAGTCACCTCCTTCAATATGCATTGTATGCTGAGAAGGGCTTGCTGACTTTGCAGCTGCGTCAGCTTCTTCATTCCCTCTTATACCTACATGGCCTGGGACCCAACAAAATTTTATAGAGAAATTCCTCGCAAAAAGATGGCAAATCAGCTTACGAATTTTAATCACTATGGAGTGAAAACTAGGTTCATACGAGATCAAAGCCTGAAGTGCACCAACTCCCCATGTAAATGCTGAAAACAAGTTTGGGCAAGCTAATGATAAATCAATGGCAGTAAATTTTCTTGTTGGGGCATGGAAGTATGTCACTTCTCCGGTATTAAATATATACAGTTGGTGACTGCCTATAAATCTCTCAATGGCCCTGCCACGACAATTGATGTCGGGACTGCCCCACATTGGATTGTGACCATTGAAATCACCAAGTAGAAAGAATGGAGTTGGCAGCTGTTCAACCAAGGCATCCAATTCATCGTCATTGACTCTGACATCTGGTGGCAAGTATATCGAACAAACTGTGACAGTAACGCCAATTAAAATTCTGACTGCCACAGCTTGCACTCTTTGTTTGTTAAGTGGGTTCTTACTGGCTTTTTTAGAACCCACATTTCTGGTTGTTACCCCTGATTTACTTACAGAGGTTTTAGTCTTTGTGATCTCCTTTTCTTCTGATTGGGTAGATGGGATCAATAAGCATCTTGCATGGCGTGTAAAAGATTCGCTTGGGAATACAGAAATATCTGTTTGAACCTCACGTGTCGTAGTAGATTTCAACACGGCAGCAAATGTCTTTTGTTGCATAGGTGCACTTGGAGTGACCATGCGACGAGCCTCTGGATATGATATGTTTTTCTCAGTTTTAACCCGTTGAATTTCTTTTTCTCTTTGCCATGCAGGGCATTTCCGGGAGTAGGAAGGATGGGCATCTTTGCAGTTCACACAGTGTGGAGTACTTTTACATTCAGTACTGTCGTGACCTTCAGTTCCACACTGTGCACATAAGCTTTTGCCTCGGCAAGACGTCTGAGAATGTCCAAATCGCTGGCATTTAAAGCAACGCAGCGGATTTGGAATATACGGACGAACTGCACAGCGCAGATACCCGGCTGTAACAAAGGATGGCAATGCAGGGTTGTTGAACGTGAGGATTAAATGTTTTGTGGGTATCAACTTGCCGTCTCGGCGGATCGAAATGCGTCGAACGGAAGTGACACCTTGGTCTGAGAGGCCAATCTGAATGTCTGATTCGTCTTCAGACATTAAGTCAAACTCAGATATCACACCACGTGATGAGTTCAAACTTACGTGTGGTGTGACCGAAATTGCCATGTCTCCAAGAGTCTTCATTGACAAAAGCTTTACTGTTTGTTGAGGAGAGGCTGTTTCTACTAGTAGATCCCCTGACCTCAATTTTTGCGTTTTTTTTAAATGCCCGATGGTTGATTCAAATAGCTTTTGAATCAAAAAAGGAGAACACTTAGCAAGGGGTTTTTCTCCAGTTGCATGTACTATTAAGTAAGCGGGTTGGCTGGAGGTCTGGTTCTTTGTCGCTTGTTTGTTGTTTTTAGGATCCATATTTAAGAATTGATATTCAGCTCCTAGTGACCCCACCCACCATGGAGTCCAACAAGGGGATGCCGTCACATGGGAGACTCCCATAGACCGTCACACCAGGGTTTCCCAGGAGCTATACCCTCACAATGCAGTCAAGAAGAGCACATCTTGTCTGACGTGTCTGCCCGGTCTGCATCGATCGGTTGACTCCAAGCCGAGGTCAACAATGACTCAACGACCAGCCGATTGACTCAAACGGAGCCTGATTTGAGCCTCCCGTTTATCCGAAGCAGGGGCCAAAGCAGTGTGTTGGGGACGATATGTTGCCCCTCAACTACCAGGATCCCCCTTTCCGGCATACGGGTCACCACGCACGGCAAACACGTGGGTGGGCGTTCAGATCCCAGGGATGGTAAAGAAGAGTTACTAAACCATCTCTGGGAGGTCCCCTCACCACGGACAGGAACCCACATCGAGGGGCAGTCTGAAAGAAGATCAGTCACTCTTTATGCTGGGTGTATACGGAGGTCGTAAAAAGCCTTCATATATACTTAACGTAGAGAGTAACTGATCTTTTAAATGCATTTTTGATGATAGTCGTCTCAAAGTATTTTGTCAATTTAAAAATATTTTTATTATTACATTAAGATTTACAGTTAAATAAACTTCAAACTTGTAGTGGTTTTATCAAACATATTTGCATTCAAATCTTTGACATTAAATATCAGACATCTTTTTAATATAAAATTAGATAAAATCATCATCATCAAATTCTGAATTCTCTTCAGAATTCTCAACATCTATTCGTTCAAAAGTAATTTTTGTTTTTGTAATGTCTTCTGATTCACTATCATCCAAATGTTCGTAATCAAGTTTAATGTAAGTTTTCTGTTGTTCGTTAGAAATCAAACATAACCATTTTAATCCTTTTTTAGCCTTGCTTAGTTTTATTTCAACATTCTGTCCACAAGTTCTTGGTTTACCCGTGTTAAAAAATATTGTTCTTCAGATCTGTAACACTTTTCATTTACAATTGCAGGAAAGTGAATTTGTTTTTCTTTGATATCAATGTCAAAATCTGTAACTCCAAGTAAATGTATAGTAATAATAACTTCTTTTGCCACCAAGTCACTTGAGGTGTTACAATTTTTTTTTCCAAATTGTGATATGTTGCTGGATAATTTTGAGATATTTGCTTATTGCTGATTTGGATTTTCAGGAGATAAGGAAACTTCAAAGCTTCTATGACTGATCCTGGTGTTAAAATAAATTCTAGCGTATCTTAATAATTAATTTATATCAAAGCCCCACCAATCGCAGTTCTTATAATCCAAAAAGGTAAGTCTAAAAATTATTTACTTGACAATTTTGTGATTCATGCTACTCATTTGCCTACTACTCATATATTTAAAAGGATAGAAGCTGGCGTACAAATAGGATGAATTATTTTGACACACCTAATGAAAGATTTTTATGTATGCCACGAGGTAGATTTTTGCATAATAAAATCGATAAATTTTTTTATTTTTACACTTTTTATAATGAGCAAGAAATAATTTAATCTAATTTCAACCTGGATGGAACCAACCAGAAAAAACCAAAATAATCTAACTGGATTGCATCAGTAAACTACCTTCTAAAACAGTTTATAATCTAAATAACAAGCATGTTGAGGGCAAATATCTTAATAACCTAATTTCATAAACCCTCTAGCAGTATAAGGAGCAAGAAATAATTTAACCTAATTTCAACCTGGGTGGAGCAGACCAGAAAACAGTGTCAGTCACTAGAAAGTTCAACAATATTTTGTTTAAGGTAACAGAAAAACTATTTTATATACCCTCCAATTTTGTATAAATATCACTCAGAATCCAGAAATTTCCAACAACTAAAACAGCTTTCAAACTTTAAACATCATAAGTTCTTAGCTGCAAAATGGTTTGTAAGTATATTTTTCATATATCTACATTTAATTAATATATTTTTTCAAAAAAGAAATATTTTAGATTCAGATGTTGTAAATTCCAATACATGGATGGCCTGTGATGGTTCTCATGATTTCAAATGTGAGTACTAAATAAAAACATGGTTTTCTTTATAATATATATATATATATAAATTAGATGACACCCGGATAGATACACATCCTGCATGGCTGACATTAGATGAGGACCGCCTATATACAAAAGAAAAATGTAATATAAACGTAATCATTGATTTTGAAGCTCTCTCTATTCACGACATGGATATTCCATTTAACGCATTATTTCGGCAGCTTGGGTACATGGCACAGAATTGGAACAAATATGGTAAAATTAACTTTTACAATGAAAATATTTTCTTTAACGATTTAAATTATTTTAATAAAAAAAATGTAAAATTTGGCAACCATTTACATGGGCTTTATTTAGCATATGAAGAACAGCCTTTCGGAGAGTGGGAAAGAAGCGAAAATGTTTGTCAAATTTTATACAATTTATTTTTAAAATATAAGGTTTTTTATTATAAAGGGAGGGAAATTGAAGAAAATTTTTAAATTTAACTGCCGAAATTTATGGTGTACATATCCCATATTTCGACCTGGAGAAGTTTGGAGTACCGAAATCTTCGAAAATAAGAGTTTCGTGCCAGGACCACATTAAAAGATTTCCTCATAGCTGCCAACCTCCGAAAAATTGGAACAAAGAAACATTCTGTCCGATCCACGACATGAAATACCCACATAAATATTAGCCGTCGAATGGTGCCACATTAGGAAGCATCTGCAGAAAACACACCCGTTTTATGGCGCACTGCTCCTTATGTGATGTGTTCTCATATAAGGCATATATGTACAAACATAGTAAATATATTTTATTCTTATTTAAAAATTGATTAATATATTTATTTTTAATTTGGGGTTTTTTTTACACATTTGTGGTGATACGAGGGTTGTTCAAGAAGTCCTAAGAAAATCCAATAAATGCGCTTGTAGCATCAAAATTGGTGCATTTTTAGTAAGCATCGTGGCTCACTGGACAATTGTGAAAATACCAGTCATATTCATCGCATGGTTTAATTTTTATTGTCGATTGATGGTTGGTTGGTAATAGTTTTTTGGCACAAAGGCAACACAGGCCAAGCTGCGCCACAACACATGGTATAAATAATAAATAAATAAATAATATAATAATAGAGTAAATAGAACAAAATAAAACAACAGAAAAAAACAAAAAACATAGAACCGATAACAAAAATATACAACAGTTAAACTGTGTATAACAACAACATGTATATGGATATAAATAAATAAACAACTAAATTTGTTTATAAATATTTGTAACTTTTAGAAAGTTCAATAATTTATCAACATTTGGCCTCTGGCCCAAAATCTCTTTAAAACTTGCATTTCCAAAATGCTGCCTACGAATCCGTTCAGAGGCGATGCAATTGCTCAGTATGTGCTTAACACTTACATTACAGTTGCAATACTGACATACAGGCTGGTCATCACCCTTCAAAAGGTATTGATGAGTCAGTCGAGTATGTCCAATTCTCAAACGAGTAAGAATGACCTCAGATCTCCTGTCATAAGGTTTCTTCTGTGTCCAATTTTCTATCACAGGTTTGATCTCGTGTAGTTTATTGTGGACTTGTGCGTTCCACACATTTTGCCATCTCTCCTCTAGTCGTTTTTTAACAACTAGCTTCAAGTCACCTCCTTCAATATGCATTGTATGCTGAGAAGGACTTGCTGACTTTGCAGCTGCGTCAGCTTCTTCATTCCCTCTTATACCTACATGGCCTGGGACCCAACAAAATTTTATAGAGAAATTCCTCGCAAAAAGATGGCAAATCAGCTTACGAATTTTAATCACTATGGAGTGAAAACTAGGTTCATACGAGATCAAAGCCTGAAGTGCACTAACTGAGTCAGTGTAAATCACGCAGCAACGATGACCTTTCCTATTTATATACTTTAGGGCTAAATAAATAGCCTGCAACTCCGCAGTAAAAATGGAAGAATTCGGTGCTATTTGTTCTGCCACGATTTCATCCTGGCAAACAAAGGCTAAGCCAACATAGTCATCCGATTTAGATCCATCTGTGTATATAGGAATTAAATTCCTGTCACGATGTTGAATTTCTGCGAAGTGCTGTCTATAAACGTAGTCTGGGGTGGTTTCTTTTAGAAACTGCTTTAAGCTTAAATCAACGTTTATCACAGGAATTGACCAAGGTGATATATTATCGACCTCGACCTGCGAAATGTTGCTTGTGTCCAGGTCAATCGTGCTGCTTACATTCTCCATTCTTATGTCAAATGTAGGGACACTACTTGGGCGAGCTGCAAATAATCTCCTCAGCTGACTATCTGAACAATCAGCTAAAAGTTTATTTTGAGATCTCTGTTTAATGTAATAAAAAAGAGACAACTGTTCTCTCCTAAGAGATAGTGGAGGCTCATGAGCATCCACATACAAACTTTGTACAGGAGAAGTTCGAAATGCACCAGTGCACAAACGCAATGCTTGATGGTGGATTGGATCCAGCATCCGAAGAGTAGATTCACGTGTAGAGCCATACACAACGCACCCATAGTCCAGCTTAGAGCGAACAAGGGCCCTATAAATCCTGAGCATAGAACATTTGTCTGCTCCCCAGGATGAGCAGCACAATACCTTTAACAGGTTTAAAGCTTTTAAACATCTACTCTTCAAATTGCGCAAGTGTGGTAAGAACGTCAATTTATGGTCAAACACGACACCCAAAAATTTTGCTTCGTTGACCATTGGGATTTTAACCCCATTTAGGTGAATTTCAGGGTCCAGGTGCAAACCACGCCTTCGGCAAAAGTGGATGCACGAGGTCTTCTCTACGTTAAAACTGAAACCATTGGTCTTGGACCAATTGTCTATTCGATTTAAGGAGGTTTGCAGTTGTCTCTCAATAAAACCCATGTTACTAGACTGACAGGAAATCTGAAAGTCATCCACATACAGAGAGTGTTTCACACTGGGAGGAAGACAGTTAGTTATACTGTTAATTTTTATTAGGAACAGAGTTACACTCAAAATAGAACCTTGAGGGACACCCTCTTCTTGTGTGAAAGGCCTAGACAAAGTGTTGCCCATCCTGACTTGGAATCTTCGATTCTGTAGGAAGTTTTTTATAAAAATTGGCAAATTACCCCGCAATCCGAATTTGTGCAGATCACGGAGTATCCCGTATCGCCAACAGCGATCGTAGGCCTTCTCTATATCGAAAAACACAGACACTAAGTGCTGTCGTCTAATAAACGCTTCGCGTATAGATGTTTCAAGGTTTACTAAATTGTCTGTGGTACTTCTGTTCCTACGAAATCCACTCTGATGTGGTGAAAAGTAGTTCTTTTCCTCTAGGAGGAACATCAAACGTCTGTTGACCATTCTCTCGAAAAGTTTGCAGAGACAACTAGTCAGAGAAATTGGTCTATAATTAGAGGGATTCTTGCAGTCTTTACCTGGCTTGGGAATGGGAATAATAATTGATAGCCTCCAAGAGTCAGGGAAAATACATTCTGTCCATATTCTGTTAAACAGATTCAGAAGGTTACTAAGGGAATTGCCTGACAGATTTTTAATCATGCTGTAATGGATTTTATCCGGCCCTACAGCAGTATTCCCCGAGCGAGAGATTGCAGTACATAGTTCTATTCTGCTGAATGGCACATTATATTCCTCATCAGATGGGGAGTGGAAGTTTAGATATTGTTTTTCACTTTGGACTTTATAAGCCTGGAAATCCCTTGTATACATAATATTGCTGGATGAAGACGAAAATGTTTCACCCAACAAATCAGCAATACCTTTTATGTCACTGATTATTGTGCCATTACTTTCCAGCATGGACAGAGAGTGAGAAGCATATTTTCCATTAATTTTATGGATTTTATCCCAGACTGCTTTTGAGCTGGTGGAAGATGTTATGCTAGAAACATACTTCCTCCAAGAGTCCCTTTGGCTTTGCCTTCTTATTTTTCTGGCATTAGCCTTTGCTTTCTTAAAAGCAACCAAATTGTTAGCAGTGGGGTATCTTCTGAAAATCCCCCATGCTTTCTTTTGCTTTTTAAATGCTGCCTCGCAATTTTGATCCCACCATGGTTTCGGATGTTTTGGATATCTGGTTGACGTTTTCCCCATTGTTTTTTCGGCTGCCTGAATAATACTGGAAGTGACAACTTCGACTGCATCATTGATATCGGCAGTATTGACCATTTCCTCAGTGATATTAGCCAAAGAAGAAAATGCAGGCCAATCTGCCGTTTCAAATTTCCAGCGTGGTGGACGGGCTGTTTCACAGCTTCCTCTGCCTCTATATTTTAAAAATATTGGAAAGTGGTCACTGGAAAGTGGATTAGATCCAACCTCCCATGTAAACGCTGAAAACAGATTTGGACTAGCTAATGTCAAATCAATGGCAGTAAATGTTCTTGTTGGGGCGTGGAAGTATGTCACTTCTCCAGTATTAAATAAATACAGTTGGTGATTGCCTATAAATCTCTCAATGGCCCTGCCTCGACGGTTAATGTCGGGACTGCCCCACATTGGATTGTGGCCATTGAAATCACCAAGTAGAATAAACGGAGTCGGCAGTTGTTCAACCAAGTCATCCAATTCATTTTCATTGACTCTGACATCTGGTGGCAAGTATATGGAACAAACTGTGACAGTTACTCCAATTGAAATTCTGACTGCCACAGCTTGCAGTTCTGTTCTTATTTGTACTGGTAAGGAAGGGATGCGGTTTGAAACCAGTACAGCCACACCTCCACTAGCGCGGGTGTGGCTATCATCATCCTTACGGTAAAGATCAAATCCTTTTAAAGAAATTCTTTCTCCAGGTTTTAGATGTGTTTCCTGGAGTGCCACGCAGAGAGATGAGGTAGAGTATGTCAGGTGTTTAACGTCAGAGAAGTTGTTGCGGAAACCACGACAGTTCCATTGGATTATTTTATAATCCATTATGTGTTTGAGGTAGCATTCTTTGCGAGGGTATCCCTCTTTAATTTAACAGGGGGTCTCTCTTTTGGAGGTGACTTTGGTTTCGTAACCTCCGTATTAGGCTCTTCGTCAGATATGTCAGAAAACTCACTCACAGATTGAGCTTCTGATTTTTTTGAAACTTTAGAGAGGGCTGCTTTCAGTCTTTGTTTGTTAAGTGGGTTCTTACTGGCTTTTTTAGAACCCACATTTCTGGTTGTTACCCCTGATTTACTTACAGAGGTTTTAGTCTTTGTGATCTCCTTTTCTTCTGATTGTGTAGAAGGGATCAATAAGCATCTTGCATGGCGGGTAAAAGATTCGCTTGGGAATACAGAAATATCTGTTTGAACCCCACGTGTCGTAGTAGATTTCAACACGGCAGCAAATGTCTTTTGTTGCATAGGTGCACTTGGAGTGACCATGCGACGAGCCTCTGGATATGATATGTTTTTCTCAGTTTTTATCCGTTGAATTTCTTTTTCTCTTTGCCATGCAGGGCATTTCCGGGAGTAGGAAGGATGGGCATCTTTGCAGTTCACACAGTGTGGAGTACTTTTACATTCAGTACTGTCGTGACCTTCAGTTCCACACTGTGCACATAAGCTTTTGCCTCGGCAAGACGTCTGAGAATGTCCAAATCGCTGGCATTTAAAGCAACGCAGCGGATTTGGAATATACGGACGAACTGCACAGCGCAGATACCCGGCTGTAACAAAGGATGGCAATGCAGGGTTGTTAAACGTGAGGATTAAATGTTTTGTGGGTATCAACTTGCCGTCTCGGCGTATCGAAATGCGTCGAACGGAAGTGACACCTTGGTCTGAGAGGCCGATCTGAATGTCTGATTCGTCTTCAGACATTAAGTCAAACTCAGATATCACACCTCGAGATGAGTTCAAACTTACGTGTGGTGTGACCGAAATTGCCATGTCTCCAAGAGTCTTCATTGACAAAAGCTTTACTGTTTGTTGAGGAGAGGCTGTTTCTACTAGTAGATCCCCTGACCTCAATTTTTGCGTTTTTTTTAAATGCCCGATGGTTGATTCAAATAGCTTTTGAATCAAAAAAGGAGAACACTTAGCAAGGGGTTTTTCTCCAGTTGCATGTACTATTAAGTAAGCGGGTTGGCTGGAGGTCTGGTTCTTTGTCGCTTGTTTGTTGTTTTTAGGATCCATATTTAAGAATTAATATTCAGCTCCTAGTGACCCCACCCACCATGGAGTCCAACAAGGGGATGCCGTCACATGGGAGACTCCCATAGACCGTCACACCAGGGTTTCCCAGGAGCTATACCCTCACAATGCAGTCAAGAAGAGCACATCTTGTCTGACGTGTCTGCCCGGTCTGCATCGATCGGTTGACTCCAAGCCGAGGTCAACAATGACTCAACGACCAGCCGATTGACTCAAACGGAGCCTGATTTGAGCCTCCCGTTTATCCGAAGCAGGGGCCAAAGTAGTGTGTTGGGGACGGTATGTTGCCCCTCAACTACCAGGATCCCCCTTTCCGGCATACGGGTCACCACGCACGGCAAACACGTGGGTGGGCGTTCAGATCCCAGCGATGGTAAAGAAGAGTTTCTAAACCATCTCTGGGAGGTCCCCTCACCACGGACAGGAACCCACATCGAGGGGTATTGTCGATTGAAGCAAGAAACTTTTGTTTATTTAGAAAAATGGAAAAAAGTAAGTTTCGAGCAGTGATTAAACACTTATATTTAAAAGGCTTAACACCGAAAGAGATCAAAGCTGAGTTGGATGAAGTTCATGTTATATCTGCTCCTGTGTTTGCAACTGTTTACAATTGGGTAAATGAGTTCAAACGTGGCCGTACATCCACAAAAGATGAACATCGTTCGGGACGTCCAGTGGAAGTGACTACTTCCGAAATGATTGACAAAATCCACCATATGATTTTGAGTGATCAACGAATCAAAGTGCATGAAATAGTTGAGGCCACAGGCATATCACAAGGTACAGTTTTTTCTATTTTGCATAAAAAATTGGGTGTGAAAAAAATCTCAGCAAGATGGGTGCCGCGTTTGCTCTCAGTGGAGAATAAACGTAATCGTGTGGTTGACTCTGAGGCTGTTTTGGCACTTTTTCGTCGCAATCCTGACGAGTTTCTGCGTCGATACATAACTGTGGACGAAACATGGATACATTACTATACTCCAGAGACAAAAGAACAGTCAAAACAGTGGGTTTTTGAAGGCGAAGACAGCAAAATCGACCGGAAAGGTGATGGCCACGGTTTTTTGGGATGCACGCGGAATCATCTACACTGATTACTTGGAAAAAGAAAAAACAATAACTGGAGAATATTATGTGTCATTATTGCACTGGTTGAGCAAAGAAATCAAGGAAAAGCATCCTCATTTGAAAAAAAAAAAAATCCTCTTCCATCAAGACAATGCACGGGTGCACACCGGAGCAGTTTCGATGACCAAAGTCACGGAATTAAAGTTTGAATTATTACAACATCCACCGTATTCACCAGATTTGGCCCCCAGTGACTTTTCTTGTTTCCAAAGTTAGAAAAATGGCTCGGCGTACAACGATTCATGTCGAACGATGAGGTCATCACTCAAACAGATGCCTATTTTGAGAACCTTCCAAAATCTTACTTTTTAGATGGCTTAAAAAAAGTTGGAGAAACGCTTGGAAAAGTGTATAGAGTTTAAAGGAAATTATTTTGAAAAATAACAAAAAAATCTACTTGAAATAATTTGTTTTTCTATCTTTTTCTAAGGACTTATTAAACAACCCTCGTATGAATAAATTATTTGTAATACTTCATAAACAAGATGAAATTTATTTGACAATTTTGTTATGAGAGTCGCCCAAACCACTACTACTTTCATGGTACTCATTTGCCTACTACTCATATATTTAAAAGGATAGAAGCGAGCGTACACATGGGATGAATTATTTTGACACACCTCATGAAAGATTTTTATGTATGCCACAAGGTAGCTTTTTGCATAATAATCAATAATTTTTTTATTTTTACACTTTTTTTTATTTTGAGTAGTCCACATCTGGCCCTCCCAAGATGTAAAAATAAAAGAAATTATATTATTTAAAAACGTTTATAACATATTCATAAGTCTAAATCTATTCTTGGGTAGTCACATTTACATTTTGATGAGCTAGAAGGTTTTTGATTTTGAGCATGTGGATGAAAGTTGATTTTTATTTTTGCTTAATTTTTGGAAAATTTTGAGTGATTTTGTTTGATATTTTCATGAATTTTTAAATTTTCATATTTTGAGGCATTTACATTCTGGTGAGTTAGAATCGGCATAAATATACTACCTTAAAATATTTTCAGAGAAATTTAAGAAAAAATGTCTTCAGGACTTAACTGGTATACATCCATACTGTGGTTTTTCCCCACATTTCTGATAAAGTAAACAAACTTTTGTTATCCACCCTTTAGGTATGTTTATTTCTTTAAATCTAACCAAAATTCATTAAAACAAACTGAACTAATACTTAATTAGAAACAGGAAAACAGTATGAAATTAAGTCTAGTACATGGCTTTACAAAATATTTTTTGTCCTTTTCTCTATAAACATCATCGTACCTCTTGAACAATGACATTTTTAAATGTGCATTTGAGCAATATTTATACAAATAAAATTAAGCAATTCAGAACATTTGGCATAATTAATTTTTACAATTTTCACATGTTTAATGGTAAATAAAACATTAAACTTCTGTGACAATGACAATGGTTGATCATAATAATGATATATATGTAATCATTTTACGCTACTTCTGCTGGAAGAAGCTGATGTATCAACTACCTGAAGTTGGTCTTTCCCACTTCCAGACAGATGTAGATAGATTGGGATATAGTATTCACTGATTACATAGTAAAGTATTTCCTTGAGAAACAATTATTTGAGATTTGCCACACAAAATTTTGAACTCTTCAAAAAGATGAAACTTCTTATAGAGAAAAGTATAATCAGTATCAAACAGTAAAGGAAAACAACTCAAGGATAACCTCATCAGAAGCTGGTTTATGTCAAGTTTCTGATCTGAGTGTTTCATCTTATGCTTTTTTATTGTCAGTAGTGAGACCTTTCCCACAACTTTTAGACACCTCTGA
The DNA here is from genome assembly GCF_030686945.1 of Centruroides vittatus. Lineage (NCBI taxonomy): Eukaryota > Metazoa > Arthropoda > Arachnida > Scorpiones > Buthidae > Centruroides > Centruroides vittatus. The sequence continues at coordinate 290,292 of NW_027122365.1, read as the reverse complement.
AATTTTTGGTGTTTTAATATAACAAGGAATGGCTGATTCCAGTCAGTCATCACTTGTTCTTCCAACTGTTTGGATTAGTGTTTGCATGCCTTCTTAAGCAGCTGTTGAGATTTACAATTGTGTACTTTGTCTACATTTATGCTTGAGTACTATCCAGCACAATATACATAGTCCAACTTCTAAAATCAATATACCGAGAACTGTCCCACGCTTCTCATCATGGGATATTATTTGGTCAGAATTCTTAAGGTACAAAAGTTTGTTCTCCATAATAGTGCACCTAACCACAAATACTCTGTACAGTATGTCACATGTTGAGTAAGTAAAATAAGACATTTTGTGCCATCTAATAAATGTTTTAGCGCACTAAACTATGTCAAGTGACTCCTTTCCACTGAATCTTGTCATTTCCTATTTAATCTTACAATTAGTCTCACATACGAAACCGCATACTGCCATCTGAAAAATGCTCAAAATCTCATGTAGCAGACATATCCTACTTGATGTCAAAATGAAGCAGCTAAATGGTGGTGAAAATACATCACCTGACAACCATCACAGTTTAATTATAAATAAATCATTAAAATTCTGTTGACAATGGCAATGGTTGATGATGATGATACATATGTAACTATTTTAAGCTACTTCTGCTGGAAGAAGTTGATATCAACTACCTGAAGTTGGCCTTTCCAGCTTCCAGACAGATGTAGATTGATTAGGATATAGTATTCACTGATGGATTAGGATATAGTAGTGATTGCATAGTAAAGTATCTATTTCCTTGAAAATCAAAATTTTCAATTTGCCAAATAAATTTTAAACTCTTCAGAAAATGAAACTTCTCACATAAAAAAAGTATAGTTCTTCAACTAGAAAAAAAAATATAGTACACACATCTATGAGATTGATATCTCTAATTCAACTTCACTTGTCTTCATTCCTTGACTTAATAAAGGCAGCATTGGAAAGGTGAAGTGAGTCATAATAGAATTCACTTCAAACTATCTACTATATCTATATACATGTTTATAATTTTAATTATGATGTTACTTTTCAATCTGTTTAATAACAAAATGTATATACAGAAGAATTTAAATAAAAATATAAAAATAAACCAATAATATAACTAGATGTAAAACCAATATAGCAAAATCCATCATTTAATAAATCTGTGTGTAATAAAAACAGACAACTTTCATATACTAGTACTATTATTAGCTTTAAGATCTTTTTGAATTTTTCATATCCCATCAGAAAATGATTATAACCTTCATAAAACAAACATGTATAAAAGTAAGTGTTTATGCACCTAATTATCTGTTGTGTGGTGTCTATACTTGTAATCAACTTACTTTTCGATAAATAAATTATAAACGTATATTTATAATCTTCTGACAATGAAGCAGCAATACCTCTAAAAATATTCATCTATAACAAAAGTATAATGAATTACCAACAATCACCTTATATATCAGGCTATAATCTAGCTAATAAAATGATTAATATAAAGCAATTTGTTACTAGAGGTTGACATTAGGCACCATCTCTTAACTACATTAATAATTATAATTTAAATAAATCTATACTACTATATAAAGAGACAACGTATTTTTCATTTGTGACCACTAGCCATAAAAATGTGAGATCGCGGGCCTTAATTAATTAATAAATTGATTAATTTTATTTAATATTTTATCAAAAGAAATAATATTTGTTTAACTTAACGAATTCTTATAACAAGGAAACGATGATACCAACTTCCTTGGTGACGTAATAGAAGAATTTTGTAAATACATTTATTTCCATTTGTTAAAGATAAATATACTATATTAGATAAATTGAATTATACCAACATGACCAGCATTTATCATAGATCTTGGTGAATCTATAGATAAAATATAAAATAATATAGAAATAGAGAAATCTTAAATTTGTAAAATGAAAGTATTATGCCAGGCTTCACTTCAACGGAAATCAACTTCCTCTTTTGACAGAAGTGATGATGATTCATAAAACAAGCCTTGGCCGACTGCAAGGTCTTCTATAAAAGGGAGCCGTTCTAACACCAATTTTGCACAGTCCCAAGGAGGATGTAAGCAATACTCATCGAATTAGGTGCAGACCCAAGGAGTTAAGCCTTACAATTTAGGTGCCATCCATAGAAAAATCCAAGCCTTATTCATCGAATTAAGCAGAGTTCTGCACCATACAGTGATTAGGCATAATAGGAAAGCCATGCAAGTTATAGTTATTGAACATTATCAGTATGTTTATTTGTGAATGTGAAGATACCAGTCCTACAAATACAACCAGCTATAAGAAGCTGATGAGGTATTATTCGTTTAGATCTGTAAACTCTCTCTCTCGAAGGTGTCTGGAAAACGTTTGTTAATTTGAATTGATTATTTTCACACCAATCACAGGCTCAAGTAAGTTGTAATTATCTAGTATACACCCCGGTGTGTGTGAGGAAGATAAACTCTCTCTCCGCGCATTAGTTAGATATAGCATGAAATAGGTTATTTTTAGATCCATATTCCTAGTTTATTTCCATATGATTTGTTATCACGTTTATTGGAATTTAGTTGATTTTATTATGTATATTCTGTAATTATTTTAGATTTAGTCTAAATAAATATAATCTTTGTTTAATTAATTATTGGACTTAGATTTATTTCGATATCGCTCACGCAAATCGATTGTTATGCGTGGTTATCTGCATATAATAAATGCAATAACCTGGTGTCCAGAAATCCTGACAAAAAGGAGAGAGTTGATTTTGCGATCAAATTTTCTCTGACCCTTTTATTATCGTGCCCTCCAACCACTCGAATAAGGCAGCCATCCTGTACTTGAGAGGCCGACTCGCGTCTGAGCCCAGTAAGGGGTATAGAAAATAATTTTGTATTTTTATACCCTGGCAGTATCTCACAAAAACTATAGATGCTATGATGCTATTTGATGCTAAAAACCATTTGATGCTATGAGTGCCATCCAATAGATGGCACTCATAGTATCAAAAATGGCTTGTTTTTAGTAAGCATCATGACTCACAAGACAGGTGTGAAAATCTCAGTCATATCCATCACATGCTTTCATTTTTATTGTCGATTGAAGCAAGAAACTTTTGTTTATTTAGAAACATGGTAAAAAGTGGGTTTCGAGCAGTGATTAAACACTTAAATATAAGGCTAAACACCAAAAAAGATGAAAGCTGAGTTGGATGAAGTTCATGGCACATCTGCTCCTGTGTTTGCAACTGTTTACAATTGGGTAAGTGAGTTTAAATGTGGCCATACATCTACAAAAGATGAACGTCGTTCAGTATGGCCAGTGGAAGTGACTACTCCTTAAATGATTCACTCAAAATCATATTGTGGATTTTGTCATCAACAAATCAAAGTGTGCAAAATAGTTGAGGGCACAGGCATATAGCAAGGTACAGTGTTTTCAATTTTGCACAAAAAATTGGGTGTGAAAAAATCTTGGCAAGATGGGTGTTGCGTTTACTCTCAGTGAAGAATAAATGTAATCGTGCGGTCGATCCTGTGACTATTTTGGCACTTTTTTGTCACAATCCTGACGAGTATCTGCATTGATATGTAACTGTGGACAAAATGTGGACACACTACGACAGTCCAGAGACAAAGGAATAGTTTAAAAAAGTGGGTTTTTGAAGGTGAAAGGGCTCCAAAGAAGGTGAAGACAGCAAAATCAGCCAGAAATGTGATGGCCACGGTTTTTTGGGATACACGTGGAATCATTTACACCAATTACTTGAAAAAAAAAAAAACGATAACTGGAAAGTATTATACATTGTTATTGCACTGATTGAGCAAAGAAATCAAGGAAAATGTCCTCATTTGAAAAAGATCCTCTTCCATCAAGACAATGCAGGGGTGCACACCTGTGCAGTTTCAATGACCAAAATCATGGAATTAACGTTCGAATTATTACAACAGCCACCATATTCAGCCCCCAGTGACTCTCTTTTTTTATTTCCAAACTTAAAAAACATGGCTCAACAGACAATAGTTCACGTCGAACTAGAAGGTCATTGCCCAAACAGATGCCCATTTTGAGGACATTCCGAAATCTTAAGTTTTAGATGGCTTAAAAAAAGTTGGAGAAATGCCTGGAAAAGTGTATAGAGCTTAAAGGAGATTATGTTGAAAAATTTTAGAAAAACATTATTTTAGGTAGATTTTTTAATCTTTTTCTAAGGACTTATTGAACGACCCTCGTACCTCTGGAAGTGAAGACTCGCTCGGGGTCCAGATGGCATAATTAGCAAGCACACCGCAGATCAAGCGAAGGTTGTTGGTTTAAGTCCCCCCCCAAGTCAGTTCTTTTATTCCAGAAGGTTCTAAATTTATTTAATAATTTATTTAAAACAACCTGCCAGATAGGTTTTATAAAAAGTGTGACAGAATTTCTTGAAATGTAGCCCAAACTATTTTTGAAGTGACCCAAAAAGTAGTATGTTACCCAAATATAATAGCCTAGAGCCCTACAAATATCTCAATCTGCTACTTGTAGCCCAATCTTATAATCTCAAAACCCAGCCGGTATTTTATAAAAGAGAAAAAAAAAAAGATAGTCCCACATGTAAGATGACACCTGAAAATGCATTGCTGTAAGTGCAAAGTCATATTGAATAGATTAGAACTGTTTTTGGTCTATTGTTCTCTTATAGCATGGACACACTTCAATCTAAATAAACAAGTTAACATATACATTTCACATTTCAGATAGAATTTTCACTTAGAATTACAAAGTAGCCATATTTTGAACTATCTGAATTTCTTAAGATGTAAATCTCTATATCCCCACCAGGACAAAGTACAGTTTTGAACTAATAGAATTTCAAATTATCCAAGTTTGAATTTACGAGAATTTTTTGTACAGAGATCAGGTTATTCTGTGATCTGGCTTTTCAAGGAATTATAATATTTTAAATCTTTAATTATTTACTTCAATCTGTGCAATTATCACCATGTTAATCAAGTTGTTTTCAAATACCCAGTACTAATTAGCTACTAACTTTTCTGCGAAAAGCAAATTGTAAACACTGATTTACCTTATTTTCATCATCATCAACAAATGACATTCATTGCTTATTCTTATGAACTCAATTCTCAGAAACTTGATTCTTGATTCTATTCAATTCTGCCCTAGTTCATTCCAAAAAACATTAATGTCTAATATTGTTAAATATTGGTTTTTAATATACTTCTTGAAGTTCAAATTCACAACTTGAAATTCAATTCAAAAGCTTTGCTTTTCCTATTGCTATTCATCTTTATTCCTGACAATATATAAGAATGATTCAAACGACACGGATTATTATTCTTCCCCCGGTTCATGTGGTGGCTATGGCCGATTGTCGGCTTCTCCTCTGATGGGCGCCGCCTGGCGGCTAGACAAATCGACCAGATCTTTGAATAAAGCACTCCAGGGAGATTATGTGGTTGCGAGGTTTGGTAAAAACTGTACTTGTAGCAATACATCCTACAATATTTATTTCAATTTATATTCTAATAGAAATTTTAAAAATCTTCTTTGTATCAATTTCTGTACTTTTCATTCTGAAAAGTTAATTTATCAAATAAGCATATCATTTGTATTTCAAAAATTAATTTATGACAAAAATGGTAGACAGTTTACCGCTATGATCCAATATGAATTGTTGCATTAAGAACTTACTTAACTAAACATGGATAAGCATTTGAGCTGCATTATTGCAGCACTTCTTTACTCATGAGTTTTTGAGTTAATCATATTGGCTTCTAAAAAAAAGTTCATTCGTTCTTCTATAACATTAAACAATTAATCAATTTGGCCTGCAAACAGCTCAAATAAAATAAACCTCTTGCAAATATCACCAACCACAATTACTCACAAAAGCCGAATCAATCATTCATATACACATACATTAATCTCGATGTATTCGTGTTGCTTTACTAGGCAATATGCCGCATCTCATGCATAGGGGACTTAATAGCCATTCTGTACATTGACTAATTATAATAAAATATAATACACAAAATTTCAAATATAAATAATTATAATCATCTCTATTTAAAATTTCTTTTATGTACTAAACACTCCCCATTTTATTTACATTAATTTCTTAACCTTTTTAATTAAAATTCAAACTTGAAACATCATAACTTCAATTTTTTATCACAGTTCATAAATTGAAAACCTATAAATTTAATTACTGTTATGAAAAGAGGGGGCGGGTCTCGACCGTGAGCGCTCTGCTGGTGAATTTGTCCTTGTGCTTCGACGGAAACTAAGAAACTAGTGTGCTTCTTCAATTTAACTAACCCTAGATAACCAAAAGTATTTTAATTCTAACCAGAAAACATCAATATTAAAGATATATTAACAACTGATAAGTATGCACGGTTCACCAATTAAACGTGGAAGACCTCCACTCAACCAAACAGGATAGCAAAAAGAATCAACCAGAAACTCAAATTCCAAACTTATAACAGATTATAATTTGTTAATGGAAAAAGAATTACAAGAATCATCTCTAAAAGTCAACATCCCTCATATGGAAATAAATTCACAAATTCTACAAAATTTTCCAGGTGAGTCTAATATAACTAATCCATCCACTTCAGTAAACTCGAGTAACAGCAGACTTATGGGAAAAAATCTCAGAATTGATTAATACTTCGAATGATAAACTATCCACTCAAATGGAATCTATTAAAGATTTGAATCTAATCCACGCATCTATACGAGAGAATAAAATTCAGTTTCAAAAAATGGAAAATATAATTGACAAATTAAATTTACAAACTAATAATTTAAAAATTGAAAAAGACCTAATACAATATAAAATGTATAATTTAATCAATGATCATAACTATAATAATATAATTATCCTACATCAAAAAGTAAATCGGAAATACTTAAATTTATTAATCACACTTTAAATCTACATAATATGTCGCACGAGAATATTCTCGATATAGTTCAATTAACTACAGGGTGACAATAATTAACCCGTACAAGTTTTTTGTATCGTAAATTTATTAAAGAAATGAAAATTAGCAAAACAACAGCATATAACAGTGACAATACTTTATGTATTAATCAGATATTCAGCCAGTTTCAAAGTGGCCTCCTTTTGCTTTGATGCAGAGCCCCAAACGCGTTTTGAAATTCTCAGCGATGGGCCGCGCTCTTCTGGAGACAGTTTGTCTCACTCCCAGCGCAAGGATTGCTTCAGCGACTCCAAACTTTCATGGCGCTTAGAACAGGCCCTGGCCTCCAAAATGGACCACACACTGTAGTCCATTGGGTTCAGATTCGGCGAGTATGGTGGCCATTCCGCAGACAAGATGAAATCGGGAAAATGAGCCTTGCACACTCCTGAGTCTTCTTCGCTCTGTGTGTCGGCGCCGAGTCCTGCTGAAACGTCCATTTCGCACTGCCAAAATGCTGCTGAGCCCACAGAAGTACCACAGCCTCGAGAATGTCATGGTGGTACACATCTTGATTGATTTTGGCCCCTTGATCGACGAAAACAAGGGGTGTCTTGCTGCTCGCACAAATTCCGCCCCAAACCATGACTGACATTGGATTTTGTGATGTTCGATGACGGCTGAGCATCCAGGAGTCCCCGCGGACCAGTTCCTGTCGTTTTTATGGTTGTACGGAGAAAAGCTTCTCGTCTGTGAAGAGAATGCACTCCCATTGTCGACCTGCGGCCCGACGCTTGAGTCAACGGGATCTTTGGAGTCTCACGCACTTGTTTTCATCGGTGAGGAGCTGAACCTTTTGGAACTTGTAGGGCTTGAGTACAAGTTCCTTTTTCGCCATTAAACGCACCAATTCGCGATTGATTCTGATCTCACGAGCAATTTTTCTCATGGAGACCTTCGCATGTCAGTCAACTCGCTTTGTGATGATCTTGCGGTTCCTAGACGTGTTGACAGTGCACTTTCTTCCACGTCCGGGACGGTCACCATTGTGGCCAAGCTCCTTGAATCGCCGAACTGCATCTGAGACTGTCATTTTTGGAACACCAAGCAGACAAACAATTTCACATTGATGCTTTCCTTGCCGGAATAGCTTCAAAATTGCACAACATTTGTTCGACACCATTAAAAAAATAAAGAACTAACCCTTATTACATCGAAAGTACATCTACACGGGCAGGAAATCATGGAGAATTAAACAATAGTATGTAAATTGGTGACAGTAAAAAAGTTCAGGTGCAGCATTGCTACAAACTTTGTACGGGTTAATTATTGTCACCCTGTAAATCAACTAATCCTGTTATAAGATTATCTCTTCAATATAAACAGATTCATGACCAAATCTTTAATGCCTTTATATCAAAAAAGCAGCAGAAATTATTGAAAAATTGGGATAACATACAGATTGCATCAGACCTCACGAAGGACTCGCAAAAAAAAAAGAAAACACCTAGTACCTATGTATTATGAATTAAGAAAACAAAATCATCCAGTTAAATTACGCAACGACATTTTAATAGTCAATCAAAACAGAATAACTTATAACATTAATACAGAACAAGTGGTTAATGTGGATACTTTTCTACCTATCTCCCTTCATCAAACAAAACCTTTGAATCTCCAGTGATACGTGTTTACAAATCAGTGAACGTTTTCGACCCCATCCGTGTCTTCCTCAGGCTACAGTTATAAGGAATTCGAATACGTGTGAAATGGAACAAGAAACCGAAACGAATTAAACACATATCACTGGAGTTTCAAAGGTTTTGTTCTATGACACAACTATCTTCAATAACTACACAACAATAACAGTTCCGGCACACAAACCTTCCGGTCCGGGTCGTCTAAGCAGTAGACTATGTATCCTATTAAAGAAACAGTTTTGTAAGATAGAACGAATCCAAAAATCTGAAAATTATATCCTACTTTTACTGTCAATGAATAATCCAACGTTTGATAACAAAGAATAGTAATGATTGCCTATATACCACCTAATAGTCTGATAAAACTCAATGAGATGTTTAAAACAATTCAACTTTGGCAACAGTTATCTCCATATATTCTTCTACTGGGTGATTTTAATGCACGCATTGCTGAAATGCCAGATTTATATTATAACCGTCCTAATCATCAAGTACAAAACATCAGATGTACTAAAAATAATAGTACTAATAAACTAGGTGTAAATCTAATGAACTTAACACAAGAACATAACTTGTATATTTTAAACAGACGACTTAAAATTGATTACCCAGCAGAATTTACATGTATTGAGTATAATGGCAAATCCGCTATAGACTTCACAATATGTTCTGAGTATTTATTGGATCGTTGTTTGGAATTTGCCGTAACTATATATGAAGCATCGTATCATTTTCCAACGATATCTAAATTTCTGTTGTCTTCACAAAATTTAACCTCTAATGAGAATAATCAACATATTGGAATCTGCTACAAAATGATGAAATATATTAACAAAATTGAAAACAGATTCAATAATATCTCAGAAATAGCTAATATAAACTATTGCAATATATGACCAAATACTCAGATGATAGATGAATATATACTACTAAAAAATAATGATGAAAAAGATAAAGCAAATAAAATTAAAAATATTCCGTGAAAATTCAAATAATCTAAACTTCATAAACTACAGAAAGTACAAACTTACAATAATCTAATCATAGCAAAAAAGAAAAAAATATCTATTAAATCTGTAAAACAACAGTACAGTTATACCTCGACTTACGTCCCTCTCGAGTTACGTCGTTTCCGATTTTACGTCGTTTGTCAAAAAAGTATATGGAAAAATAAAAATCAAGTTTAAGTCAGTTTATTCGACTTTAAATCCATCCGCCATAAACATTAAAGTCGTAATATCACTAGAAAAGCGTTGAAAGCACATAAAATCAATATTAAAATATGTACATTTACGGTAAATGTTAATACAATCATCATAAATCCTAAGGAACGACCATGAAAACATCTGTGTTTCTGTGTTGTCGTCTTATTTAGCGGTCTTTAAGTGCTCATTATTGGCGTTTAGTTATGACATAAGTCAAAACTATGACTTCTGTCGTAACTACACAAGTAAATTCAACTTACGTCATTTCTTGACTTACGTCGCTTCTCCTGCAACCAATTACTGACGTAAGTCAAGGTATACCTGTATTAAAATACAGTAAAGACAGCAGAACCTTTTGGTCAATAATACAGAAAGTTTGATTCAAAATAGATATATGTGATAATAAGGAGATAATAAACTTTGAGGAATGGAAAAAATTTTATCGGCATTTTCCTGTTATTCAAGGTATCTCTAATTTACTGCTTAACTATAATTCAAATAATGATTATCTTGAAAAATTTACAATCAAGAAACTAGATATTATTATAAATAAAACTCGCAAAGACGCATCACCAGGAAGTGACCTTACTCCAACCAATTTCTTAAAAACACTGCCAATTCAAGCAAGAGTAAAACTGTTACACCTCTAATTCTATGTATAAAACAACGAATTATCCAGACTCCTGGAAATCAGTAATACCCACAATGATATACAAAAAAAAAGTGATAAACTTTCCCCAAATAACTATAGGCCAATAGCAATAATGTCAACGTGAAGAAAATACTTTACAAAAAACTCCTCACTTTACGACTGAGTTCCATTCCTATGACTACGTCGTTAAGCGAATTGGTCGATCAGCGAGGAGCTTGCGCCGGGAATATAAGATCATTATAAAATTATACGAATTATGCAACAAACTTCAAATTTATTCATAAAAAAACTATTATAGTATGCTATTAGCCTATTATAGTACTATAAGACCATTATAGTACGAGCAAACTTACTATAGTACACTTAATGCGCATGTCACCATTTACCACTGATCGACACTCAAGCTCAGAAAGGGGATTCCCTGAATTGCAGGTAAAACCTCAATTGGTTGTAAGTGCAAGTGGTCGTTAAGCAGATAGGTCGTAAAGTGAGGAGTACCTGTACATCACTTTTAACTACAAAATTTCAGTATTGGACCATGTTAATGAATCTCGGAGCAAAATTTCAATAGGCCTTTTTTAAAAACAAAGGACAGAATCTGCTATTTTTTTGTTATCATCCGTAATACAACTTCACCTGAGTAAAAAACACAAAAATTTATGTAGCTTTCATATATTCAAAAAGCCTTCGATTCTGTTTATGTTCCGCTATGAGTGCATGAGTTAAAAGCTAAAGGATCAGAAAATCAATTTGCAACTACAATATTTAAACTATTTTCAACTCATAATGCAACTATTAAATGGGGTAACTGTTTTTCCACCATTGACATTAACATGAGGAAGACTTCAAGGTGATCCTCTATCACCTTACTTATTCAACTTCTATTTACTCGAAATTGATCAAATCTTTCAAAATCATTCAGATGGGATAGAAATTAGTGACAGAGTTTTCCAATGTGTGTTATTTGCTGACGACCTTGCTGTTTTTGCTCCGACAAAAGCTGCATTACAAAGAAAAATTAATCATGTAAATTCTTACCTTAAATCAATTCATTTAACTATAAATTCTACCAAAACTAAAGTTCTTATAATCTGTAACAATAGTAGAATCTCCAAAAAAAGAAACTATGCTATATCTAAATAATCACCTACTGCAGACAGTAAATGAAATTAATTATTTTGGTGTTGCATTTGACTGGAACCACACATTTAAATCACATCTCTCTTACCTAAACAAGGTAAAACTCGCCATAGATAATTTGATATACTCTAAATCAGTGGTCCCCAACCATAGTGCCCGCCGATCATTTTACGTGTGCCCACCGCTGTGCGACCACGATAAAAATAAAAATATTTCGGTTTTCAATAAAATGCTATGAAAAAGTTTTTTCGTTTTTAATGATTAACCACTCAAAAGTAGAAATGGCATCCAACACAGATAAAAGCACAAAGCGAAATGCGATCGATCTCTTTTTCCCCTCCGCCAAATCTTCACCAACCAAATTTCCCATACCTGAAATGAAATAAACCGGTCCGTTCTGAATATCATAAAATCAAAGTACAGATCACGACTTACAGATGAACACCTTGATGATTGCTTACGAGCACGAATATCATCATACTCTCCTAATTACGAAGCAATGGCCAATGGAATGCAATGCCAAAAATCACATTTACTTTCAGATTTATATTTTTTTATAAAGATTTTTTATACTCTGTAGATTTTGTATGCATTGTTTAGTAATTACTTGTTTTGTAAAAATTATTGTTAATAGTCTTGTGTATGTTTTATTACATTTTTGAAATTAAATGTTTTCTGTACATTATGTGTATGTATTATTAACTATGTCCAAGTATAAATTCACCTTGAAAAAATAAATGGTGCCCGCCGTCCGGCCAGTATTCTAGAATGTGCTCTTAGGTACAAAAAGGTTGGGGATCCCTGCTCTAAATTAAAAACTTCCAACTTGTCTATTCATGCGAAACTTCATAATTCAATTATTAATCCAATTATATATTATGCATCTCCAATCTAGGGACTTGACTGTATGTATAAACTACAAACTTTTCATATTTACTTTCTCCGTAGACTGTTCCAGGCTACGCAATTCGTCACGAAACCAACCGTATCTGCTCCTTCCCCATTCTTTATAAAACGAATCATTAAATTTTATTACCGTTTAAAATTTAAAAGCGATATTAATATAATCTTTCTACATAATGAGATAACTAAAACCAGCAAAAAACCAACATCAATTCAACTATGGCAAACTAAACTAAAAAAAAAACACTAAATTCCTTTGGTGTATTGGATTTGTTATTTAAAGATAGTATCCAGGATTGGAAAATTGGTTATACAGGCTTATAGATTCAGCTATCTCTCAGTCTATAAATGCTGATCAAATCAGTTTAAGTCATCCACGGTACTTGAAAATTTTTAAAATTCCTTCTGCACAGCCTTATATGATAAAAACAATCAACTTCAATGTGGAAAGACTAATAATACAATTACAACTAAACAAATTTTCACTGTATATTAATAATAAATATATTAATCTATCAAATACTTATTGCCCATGGTGTAATTCCAGAGAATCTTCAACTGACCATCACTTCAGAAATGTCAAAGACTTTCAAATATGCGTGACTCTTTCAATATTTCGAGAATGTCACAAGATAATACATACCAAGACTATAGAAATAATTTGAATATAAAAGATCTTTACAGTTTATATAAATATTTCATCAAGACGACAGAAATGTTAGAGAATTAAATCAGCAGAATCAACTTACGATGATAATATTAAAAATGTTTGGATACAATGTGATGATCATCAATTATTGTTATTAATTATGTTAATAATGAACTACAGTAAAGCATCGATTATCCGACCCCCGATTAACCGACTTATCAGTTAACCGATTGCATTCTAGTCAGCAAATTCAAATGTCCGCTAGTGATGTGGCGCTACAATATTTGGTTGTGTCTTGGCTACTTTCATATTATTTTTGTTAAATTTTTGCATGTTTTAGCTTGCAGCACTGGCTCAACCATGAAAGGGAGGCTAGTATTTAAACCAGGCCTAATACACTATACTAATAATGTATTTTTTTCATACTTTTCGGTTATCCGACCAACCCTAGTCCCCAATTAAGTCGGATAATCGATGCTCTACTGTAATATGAAATCTATTGTATATAAATTTCTGATTACTATAATAATATTGAACATTGTATTAATAAGGTATTTGTATAAATTAAAATTGTACAACCTCCATAACAGGGATAATCCCTTTTTGCTAATAAAAATAATTATTATTATTATTACTGTTATGAAAAAGAAAGCGGTTATGTAGACAGAAGCAAATTTGTTCAGTGTAAAAAAATTTAACTACTATCAACCATTTAGAAGTTATAAACAATTCTGTACTTGCATATATTTGTTCCAATTAAGAACAACTGATTAAAAAACACATTCGCTTTTGTATTAACAAAATAAATTACTTTGATTCGCCATAATACATTCCATCTGTAATAAACATTTACAAATAATGCCATTAATGCAAAGAAAAACAAGTGCACGTGAACAAATGATGCAGGAAAACTCTCGCAAAAAGTGTTTACTGGTGGAAACGTTCAACAAAAAACATAGCTTAAAATTCCCTAAATCATTTAAACAGTAAAAACAATATTCAGTACAGAAACATAATTATTATATATTGCAAAATTTTAACAAGTATAAAGCATCATAATTGAAATAATAAATATTTACCAAAAAATGTAGTTCTCTCCGTGTTTGCTACTGCATTGATGTAAACTTAAACAACAAAGCAACCACTGCAGTATAATCAAGCTATATAACAGCTATACTAGTAATAAATTACCAAACAATCTGACTCTAGACAAAAATGTTAGATGCCACCTCATAATAAATTTATTAATTACAATTTTAAATAATTTAGATTAAACCGAAAGAAAAGAATCGGCCCTGGGTGGGACTTGAACTGCAACTGCCGCTTACCGTGTGGATGCGTCGCCAATTACACTACCCGGACCCGTCACGTCTTCCAGTATATATAACATTATTTAAATTGATGATTATAGCATATTTTCCCTAAATGTTGGCTGTTCTGTACTATAATCAAAACTAAAGTGGTAGTTGAATTATAAAACTAGCATTAATTTACTAAGTAATTTAAAGACTATTCTGTATTAATGATTTATAGAATTCATAAAATTTACTTAACATTTCAAGCAAGAACTTTTTCTTCTTAAAAAACTAAGAATTGAACAGAGAAAATATCGTTTCATATTTAATATGCAACTTTATGATAGGATTAATGTAATGCATCATGAAGATTCCCATTCAGATAATTATACCCAGCTGTATTGTAAAGTGTTTAGCTATTTCAACATTTTAGTTTTATATTATAAATACAGGCACTCCTCTACTTAAACAATTTGACCGTACGTCTAGAACAGTGGTTCTCAACTGAGGTTCATGTAATATTACTGAGAATCCACACAAAAAAAAAAAAAAAATACTCAATCTGGGATTCACAGTGATATTTTAGTGGTCTATAGCCGTGATGGTGAACCTATGACACGCAAGCTCATCTTGGGTGAGACACATGGACAGACAAAAATTGAATAATTCAAATATTTGTCATATTATTTTCGCTTTTTCAACTATAAACCTAAAACTTTTTTCTTGATTATTATTTACATGAATATGAGCTAAAATATCTTAGTCAGAATCAGATAAAATTTTATAACTGTTAGACAGAGATGTATTTTAGCCATGTCACCTCCACTTCTATTAATTTTAGCAAGTCAAGTCAGTGCCATGTCTCTTCCACGCTACCGCCATGTGTCCGCGCCAGATATACAGTGCAACAGTGCTTGTTCAGACGTTTTGCATGTCACATACAATACATTTTTGTTGCTTCTACAAACATCTTTAAATTATTTTATATCAGGAGTCAGTGCAACAACACTGCAAAAAGTTAATAAGTAAGAAACCTGTCAACCCTTTATAAAAAACATCATGATTTATATGTATTTTTGCAGCCTTGTAATGGAGAATCAAAAAAATAAAAAAGCAAGATTGAATGATAAAGGAAGCAGAAGTATCAGTAGTCAGCCCTTTCAAGACATACGAACCGAGCTGTACAGAATTATCCACAGAAACAATAGTTCATTGTGCATATTGTGTAATGAAACAGTAGTAAGCAGAATGTGGAATGTAAAGACATTTTGAAACAAATCATAGTCAGCTGTTGAAAAGTATTGATGAAAGGAAGGAATACATTTCTAAGCAGCTATACCGCTATAGAAGTTGTTACACGTCTATAGTATGTTTTTTACAGATCTCTCCATTCATATGAATGAACTGAACTTAAAATTACAAGGATTTTGCAAAAGTATTGATTATTCTTTAGAAACTTTTTAATTTTAATTGGATATATTTGTGTTTTTTAAAAAACATTTTTAACTTCTGGCGGCATGTAGCCTAAAAAAAAGGTCTGTCGCCACAAATGTGTATAGTCTGGAACACAAGAAATAAATGAACGGTCCCTTTTGGGCAGACTTTGTCTTCGATTTTATTAAAAGTATTGATGTTTAGATACATCAAATCTTATGAAAGTAAACTTATAATTTTTTAGCGAGATATTGAAACTAAAACGTATAAGTATTTTCCTCGAATAAAAAAGTATTTCATTAATGAAAGCGCTGTCGTAGAGAATTTTAACGAATTTTTAGTGTGTAGACATCGTAACCTACAGGAAAAGGTCAACGTTGAGATCATTTTTAATTTTGTGATGTCCTTTGATTGTGTTCATAGGTTGTTTGTGGAAGTGTTGCTTCACGTCGCCGGCTGATTTTTGTGGTTCCTGGTTTGGAATAAAATGATATTAATAGGCAAAAAGACTCAAAAAAAGTATTTTGAATATGCCAATAAAATCAGTATAATGGAGTCCAAATTTATGTACCAGAATATAGTAAATTCGTTAATTGAAGAGTTGAGCAAAAGATTCAACCAATTCAGGAGCCTAAAACAGACCATTAATATAATTAAGTATCCGAACGTAGGTGTTTACAGTTCTTTGGAATTAAAAGATTTCCAACGGATGCAAATTGATAATTTAGAGATGCAACTTGCAGATTTAAGATATCATTTGGACTCGTGTTTCTCGACTTATGATCGAAACTTGAAAATCTGGAACAAAATCATTTGAATAATGAAGAAGAGTGCAACTGCAAACAAGAAATTTTGAGTGCACAGAACAGAATACCTGACACTTTTAGCGATATAAAAAAATCTAGCAATGGCTTTGCTAACCACTTTTTCGTGAGACTTTGTTCTCAGCATTAAATAATATTAAAACAAACAAAAGAAACCGGCTAAAGGATCAAGTTAGTGGCACTTGCTTAGCCTTGAAGAGCACCAAGCACAAACCTGCAATCGAAGAATTAGCAAACTTCAGTACCAAAATAATCACTCTTTTCTATTTTTTTCTATAATTTCTAGTTTTTGTACCATTTATCACGATTTTTATTATTATTTTATCCTGTGTATTGTTTTTTTGTTTTCGTTTATTTTATACATATTATTTAGTTGATTTTTCTTTGTTAAATTGCATTTAAATATATAAAATAAATATCAAAAACATAAATTTTTTTTTTACTACAGTTGCAAATAACAAAAAATATGAATATTCTTAAGTCACATGGCACCAGATGTTAAGTTAGGATTGTTCAATCTTTTGACACGCCGAGCTCAAAAGTTTGCCGTCACCAAAACCGCACCATTAATATCTAATACTTATAGTATATATATTGTGAATTTCTTGCAAAAGAGCTAAAATATGAATTATTTAAAATATCGAATATGTATACGACATATATATCTCATTGACAAAGGGTTAAAGACATTATAAAGCCAGGGTTTATTAGGAGAATCTTATACCATCAGTGTCACGTCACTCAACGGTGACATTTCTGAACGTTTTCCTTCCTTTTTTTATCAGTGAAAAATATAAGGTTTTTTTTCCAGTGCAATGTCTATTGGAGTCCGTGAATAAAAAAAAATTCAGAAGCACTGGTCTAGAATTTAAATTTTGCACAAATTCCGACGTTCTCTTGCCGTCGTCGAGTAGTATCGAACTCGGTCTTCAACTAATAAAAATTTACATATAACTGGTTAATGCTTCTCACAATCTGCATGCCACGTAAATGCTGTAATCCCATCATATTTAATTAAAGAAATATGAATACTTAACTTTGCTTGTATTATTAAATAAATTTGGAACAAAGTAACAATTTACTCTATATTAATGAGTGAAGTTTAAGCAAAACGCAATGCATGATTGTAATATAAATATAAGAGATATTCTTGTATAGGTAATTTTTCTTATACATACATATACTGTAATACTATATACTGCTAGATACACAGACAAGTAAATGGTCACGTGATTTACCCATGTCCCAGATAAATCTCGGAAAGTTTAAAAGTGACGTCACATTGACCTTTTCCTCGCCACGTTGCAACAGGAAAAACAAGTTATACCGCGTTCTTCTCGTAACATTGCCGACGCCATTCCTAAACGTCCCTTTTCCTCGTAGATATAACGAAATATGGCAAATAAAATTACTGCATTCTGTTACTGTCGAATAACGCGAATATATTTACTAATAAAATCGCTCTTAAATGAAACAAATATACGCAAGTACGAAGCCATTTTATATATATATATATATATCATTCGATTCTGCGTGCGAAATGACGTCGTAATAAGTCTAAATATTTCCATTAATACCGCTAAGACCTGTGCAATGTCTATTGCACGGGTCTTAGCGGTATTAATGGATAAATGGAACGGAAAAAGTTCGCTCTACAGACAACGACGAAGTCGAAAACAACAAAATGGCGACTGCAATTGCCTTTGACCTACTTTATACTGTAAAATCAATTTCGGGATTTAAGAGTTTAATACTTACATTTACGTCACATCCTCTTCGAAAGATAATAATATTGCTTAAGTAACCATTTAAGAAGCGTTTCTCCGACCGATTCGCTTGTTTCTTAGACGATAAACAACACAGACCAACAACACGACCGTCTCCTTCTCTCTCCACTGTTCTTATGACGCGTTCTTCTGTAAGTCTGGTCTCGACCAATCAGCAACAACAAAATTGACACGTTTACAGATACGTGCTAAAGTAGAAATGAATCACGGTAATTGGCTGCAGATGTCACGTGGGACGGCTAGGGTAAAGCAAAGGGTATCCAGCAATAAATAGGGGGGAAAACTGATAAGAAAACATGTAAATAAACAAGTTAAACCAGAAGAATTCTTAAACGTACACCACACTAATGCGAGGTTGCCGAACCAAGCGTGACGTCAGAATGTACAAGTCACTCCGAATAGTGAGTGGGTGCATTGGAACAGAGACAAACTCCACAGTTACATGAAATCAACCCGGTTTATTATAACAATTAAATTAGCTGTTACAGTTACACAGTAGTCAAATAATTTTCGCAGTTGCTTCTTCTCTTGGGTGGTAAATGTCCTATAGATTATCCTTTCCGTTTCGTGTGGAATGACAAAAGCCCGGGCGTCAGGAAGGAGAAAGTCCGTTTTGAATTCGAAGTATAGTCCTGATACATGTTAAAGGGCGGCGGCGATTTTTCCTTTTTTTATAACGGTGTTGCAGATGGAAAGGCAGGAGGAGAATCTCTGTGTCCTTAAAATTCCGATGCTTATCACTTCTTCGGATCCCAGATCGAACATTCCGATAGTTCGATGCCGACTCGCCTCCTCTCTCCAATTGGCCCAATCTCGTTACGAAATGTAACGAGATCGGAACCCAGAAATTTTCCATTTTCCTCCCCCTTGATTTTGCCGTTTTTTACCTTCACAAAATATGATTATTACCCTTTTTTCTTCCCTTTTACAAGAAAACAAAATTATATTCTTCTGAGCGCGTATTCTCGACTCAGTTCCGGAGCTGTTGTTATTGGATCATCGGTCATAGATGTATTGATTAAGGACATGTATAGTAGCCCGTCTTCTGTAATAATAGAAGAATCAACTGACATTTCTACAACCAAGATTTTGTGCATCATGATGAAATATTTCTCCAAACTGAAGAAAAAACTCATCCCCTTTATTGCTTCATTCAATTGGAAAATTGTGATGCGGATTCCATCTATAATTCATTTAAAAATCAGTTGTTGCAAGACCGCTTAAATCCACATAACCTAATTGGAGTGGGAGTTGACAGAATGCTAGTGTCATGATTGCCAGATACCATATTCTACATTGTTGAGAAAGTGATGTTTCAAGCTTGGTTGTAGTAAGATGTGTTTGCTATTCACTTCACCCTTGTGCAGAAAAAGCATGCCAAACCCTACGAAGACAATTGGAATATCTTTTCCGAGAGGCTAACAATTGGTTTTCGTATAGTTCAACACGGAAAAGTCAATATGAAAGTCTGTATGCTTCCATGAATGAAAATTCAAAACGTAACAAAGTTGTGTACACAAATCCAACAATGTTTACCAGAAAATCTTACAATTCTACAATAATTGAGTCAACTGCATTTATCAGTTGCAACACCACAACAAAATCCATCAATTCTTCCAATTGCACAATTATTATTACCTTTTGTGAGTTCCCAGACGAGGTCCGAAATGGCGTAAATCGTTGAATTCTTGTGTTTTCGTCAGTTAAATTATAACGATAGATTATATAAGAGAGAGAGAGAAACATTGTTTACATTTTGTGCCGTGTCGATCTAAACAACACGGCACAAAATGTAAACAATAAGTCCCGGACGACTCCAACGCGTTTAAAAGATCTGTCAATGACAAAACCGAAAGGTAGAACTGACACAAGCGCTCATAAACACACAACCTAGGAAAACAATTACGAAAAAGGGGAAAGATTTGATGGATAGAAAAACGTCGCGTAAGGTCGTTAAAGTACCAAGACGACAGAAATCACAAACACGGGCTAAATTATGAGCGTAACTCTTATGGTTCTATCAACAATCTTCAGGCATAGTCGACGAAAAGGTGTCGAATAGACACCTCGAAGCGGACATTTCTCGTTACCCCGAGTAGGCCTCGGTTTTCACCTGGAAACAAAGGAGAGACCAATCGGGAAGCGAGGTAGGGGACGAGGGACCAATCAGAAATATGAATAGTGGGAGGAAAACTATAAATATCGAAAATTTAGGGTCGAAAGACAGTCTCCTCTGGACTAGGCAAAAAGTCGTAATTATTAAGTTGTGTTGTGCTACCGCCGACCATTTGGGACGCCACAGCATCTCTGCGATCATCCGCATCTTACAACGATCCTATCTCGTCCGCCCGGGACTACCGACCAAAGTCGAAGTTCACGCCATCCCGAAGGACTATAGGAAATTGGAGCTGTCAATTATCGATGTAAGCATAAATGTTACCAAATAAACGGCTTTCTTTTGTAAAACACTTGTCATCATTTGCCTCCTCCGCCACAGCCTACATGCGAACTTCCCTTAGGTTCATCCTGATGCGGAATTAACTGATTCTTTCTAAAAGACGGCAACCTTACACTGGTTCCGCAACGTGGGTTTTCAAGTTCCCTATCTCCACCGAGTCGGCTACCTTACACTTTTTATTTGACTGAAATAGAGTTTGAATGGCAAAATATTCAAAATAAAGTATGAAATAATTGTCACAAAACAACTGTTTGTTTAGTTATGGCAACGCAACACTTGGGCGATCTACCTAGGGGATGTTTTGCGGAAAGTCTTTCTAAAAGAAACTGGTCCCTAATTAGGCGTTACAGACGTGGAGAGAACGCGGAAAACTCCACGTGGCCAGCCTGTACGAGCGTGGCGCGAACCCACGACCAAACTTCCAGTATTCATGGTACGAAGAACAACTGACATTAGCACTGACATTTGGGTTAAAGTTTTTGAAGACACTGATTCAGCTTGAAACCCAAGATTTAGAAATATTGCTCACTTAGCGTTGAAATGTTTGTTCGTTCCAACTTCTAATGGAACTGTTGAGAGGGCTTTTTTAATCCATCAATTACAGAATTAAAATTAAGAAACAGATGATGTTTATGTGAGATCTGGAAATCCCCTTGAACGAAAGTTGTAATAAATTATATCCGAATTAATAATTACTCCTTTCTTATATCCGGATATAATCCGAATATAAAACGAATTATAATAAAATTGTTCCCCATATCGAATCGAAAATTTTCCTATTATAAACATCCTGCTAAAAACTGTCCTGGACGAGAAAATATGCGTCCCCGGCCGTATAACTGTCAACTATCCATTGTTCTTACGCTGAGCACAGATCATCTTGCAACTTAAGTTTATAGTTAGCGCCCGAATTCGCCGTATTGTTTCCAATCCCGGGAACACTTATGTCCTAAGCACATGCACGTGACCAAATTTCCCAGCAAAAAGCTATATAAGATGCTTCCTTCCCCCCTCTGGGGAGTCAATCATCGATTTAGATCGAGTCGCGATCTCGTCCATTTTTGTCCTTTGTGCCTAAGGGAATATTTTACGTTGTGCCTCAAGAGTTACCGATCCTTCCCTTTAAAAGAATTACCGATTCTTGTGACCGACAGAATATTGGAAATACTGATTGTCTAAGAGGTATGGAACCCATTTATGTGAACTCTCTCTCTGTCTTCGCGTGATAGGGATATATAGCTTTTCATATGTCACCCCTTTTATGTCAGATTTTTGTAACGTATACAGTATTTTGTTTTC
This sequence comes from Centruroides vittatus, assembly GCF_030686945.1. Lineage (NCBI taxonomy): Eukaryota > Metazoa > Arthropoda > Arachnida > Scorpiones > Buthidae > Centruroides > Centruroides vittatus. The sequence continues at coordinate 268,002 of NW_027122365.1, read as the reverse complement.
CATTAAATCGTTGTTATCCTGTTAAATGGTGTCTTGTTTGCTCGAATATTTGCTTATCGCCTTACCACGACTCCACCTTCCCTCCTACACTCGACCAGATAAAAAGTCCCGTCCCTACGGGATCCCTGCCCGGCAAATAAGCCATCCCTGACACGTGGGCAAGTCACTCCGACTTGTTGCCGAAATTAAACCGAGGTCTGACCTCGTCGTCCCTCCTCGGTACCCACATTTAGATATGGCACAGGCTACTATAGCAACCAGGTATTACTTTTTAACAAATGAAATAACTTGCGTCAATTTTCAACCATTGTTCAAGATGTTTAATTTTCGTAATGTATGATCTTCTTTTAATGCTTGAAAAGTTTTGTAATTCATAAAAAAATAATAACACATTTTTTAAATTATGTCAATAAAATTAGAGTTTCTTTTTAGGAAGTTTTTCCATCGGTTCTAGGGGCCCCGTCCCTCACCACCCGGTCGCCCCATTGTGGGCCTGGCCGAACCCATAATGGGCCTACTAAAAAAGGCCCTCTTAGTGCCCACAGGGCGGAAAGAGTTAAAAAAAAGGGCACAAGCATATGGGACTTAGCAAGGCTGCAGCAGTCCCGGCCGAAATTTTCATATAAACTTACTAACAGAAGAAGAAGAAGACTAGTTTTCCGGGTTCCCTCCATTTCTGTAAAGCGAGCTTCACGATCCACGATCGTCTGGCCGACGTCGTATAAATAGGATCCGGAACTGTTGAGTTATTTCCCGAGGTATCGTACTGTACTTATAACGATAATTAGCAGGGGCGAATTCTCCGGGCTTGCTTTGCATGCGCCGCATGCTTAAGAGAAAGTTTTGACTGTCAATATATTTTTTATACAAGAACAAATATGCCGATAATAAGATATTCTAACGTGTAAACTCTTTTATCATCTGTGTTTCCTTTTACGTTGGCAGCCAGCAGCTAGACGTTTTAACTCAGTGGCAACGCGATCGCTTGCTCGTGTGGAAGTTTTCCACAACAAACATGTGCGCGCACATGACGTCATTCGAAGCATTTAAAATGGAACCTCTATTACTGTTATGTTATCCTACCAATGTAACTTGGTTACATTGTGTCTGCAATCTGTGTTTATATTAAATATTGTTAGTTATTAACGTGTCATCCTGTCTGCTTTTGGGAGAACGGAAAACTATCCGCTTATCCACCACCTCGTCGCTTCTTTGAAACTATATCAAGGTTTATTTTTTACTTAATGAATCAATATTACGAAAAAACTGTTTCTTACTTTTAATTCTATAATTGGATTGAAAATTCCCAGCTTGTTTTCTGTAATATTAAATTAATCAACTGACATTTCTACAACTACGATTCATCCAGTAACGCTTGAGCGAGGATCTACCATCCCCGTTGCCGTTAAAAAGGGGATTAAAATTCGACTCTCTACGACTCTACCCACCGGTTTTCACAAGAATATTTCATAGCAAAATTAATTGTTTATAGTCCGTCTTGTCAAGATCATTTGTGGCGTAATTCGTTGCATTGTAAATTACCGTGTGTACATATATTTTGAGGCTTGCGATTCTTATTTCCGATTAGTTTACAAGCCTGTAAATTGCCCGAAAACATTTATTGCCATTATAGTTATTGCTGGAAAAGCACAAATGGTGTTTTTTATTATTATTATTTTATTTTTTCGTCAAATCTTGGGTTATTAAATAGGATTTTTGTTTTTTGAGTCGGCTCCTTTTGGGCTACTTTTTAGAAAATTTTTGGCTACAAACACTAAAAACGTCTGGCAACACTGTTATAAATCTTAACGTTTTGTTTGAGTGTAAATTTGTTTCGTGTAAGTATTGTTCTCTTTCTTAATGAATAATTTCGAAGTAATTTGAATAAAATTGGTTTAAGTCGCGTCGTAAAGTTGTCGAAATGTCGAATTCCCGGTAAAGTTCTTGCATTGAATGAGGCGTTACTAAATAAGGACACACGAGAAGTTAATCCAAACAGGTATTGCCTCCATGTTCCTCCGTCATTTCGACGCCATGTTTGAGGCAAACGATACGAGACAAATTATATTATCTTTACTCCACAAAATCTGCGTATTCGCGTTTAAAAAAAAGACAGATTGTTAAATGCATTTGTTGTTGATTGTAGTAAGAGAGAGAAACATAATTGTATCGCCAAGTGTGAACGGATGTGAGCGGCAACACCGTAGTCATGGCATCGAAATGATGGTTGAGTGTGATGAAAACAGCGTCGTCTCTAGATATCAGAGGTTAACGTTACGTTAGGTAGCAAAAATGGCGGCTCGTCTCTGAAACAGTGGGGACGCACGTACTAACCTAACCTATTCTAATAAATTACCATAATTATTGCCAATCAAAATATTAACAGAGGTAATTTATTAGAATAGGTTAGGTTAGTTTAGTATGTGCGTCACCACTGTTTCAGAGACGAGCCACCATCTTGGCTACCTTAGGTAACATTAACCATGTGGAGTATTAACTGCTTTAGCATTATAAGCCAGCTAAATTAATAACAAATTATTGTACGAATGAGATACTAGCAAGGCTTTTTGGTATTTTTAAGCTGTTAGAGAGAACTAATAATAAACTTAAGTAACACAAATATATTTCTTTATAAAATATTTTTTTTTTTTAAGAAATAATTGATGAAACTTTACAGTTAAGAACGATAGGTTCAACCGTTGTTATTTTATCTGGACTGCATTTCATTAGAGATAAAGACTACTGGGTATTATCTTCGTTATTCTTTATTTTACTATGCATTTCGGGTGCAATGTTCTGGTGTAACTTGCACCCCTCATCAGGTGTTAATTTCTACAAGTGGTAAAAAACACATTTATTACAGTAATTATTGTAGTGGAATTATTACAGGTTACAAGAAGTTATTACAAATTATATTATTATTAACATTGTAGTGAACTAATTTTTTTTTTTACATTTAGACATCCAGTTACACGGTGTTGATGTTTTGTCCCCTAAGGCATTTCTGACTGTCTTTCTGTGGTCTTTCAATCTACTCAATAAAAAAAACACCGACGAATTAATAAGAAAACTGATGGGAGTAAAGATGAAACCAACGTATAGGTTTCTAAGTTTGGACATTATTTCTATGTACCCGTCAATAAAATGGTAACTTATTGAAAAAAAGCATCTAGCCATACATCTAGACATACATAATTGGCTACTAGAGTTAAGAAAATATAGTTTTAAAAAGTAATTACTACCATATAGAGGAAAAAATATATAGACAAAAAAATGGCCTTAGTATGGGAACAATAATCAGACCAAAACTTGCCAAAATATGCATGACTGAAATAGATAAAAAATTAGCAAACTGAAATGGAATAGTATTTACGACTAGGTATGCAGATGATATGATAATAATATATGACAAGGCAATAACCAATGAAAATATAATATACAACTATGTGAACACACTAAGCAATACTCTAAAGTTTGAAAGTGAAACAGAGAATAAAAATGAAATTAATTATCTAGACATAACTATAAACCGGGAAAAAACATCCTCAATATAAAACCATACAAAAAGCAGCAATGCAGTTAAACTTCTTAACTACAAATCGTATTGTCCTATAACAATTAAAAGAAATAATTTTATAACAGCACTATCAAAGATATGAACAGAACATCTGAGGTAGAAGACAGAGGGAAAAAAATGAAGTAATGAATACTTTTATTTTGAACAATTACTCAAACAGATTATTTAAAAAATGGATAACAGAATTTATAAAAAAACAGACTCAATATTAAAAATAAGAATGAGAATATTACATATACGTCTACATATTTGTTGGCGGACAGTAGCCTCAAATAAAAGGTCAGTTCTGCCGTAGACTTGTTAACGCTGCTACAAAAGTGTGTGAAGGGACTGAAGGATATGGACTAATGTATATGTAAAGTCTTGTAAGAAATATATTTTTTTTCTCTAAATGTGAATTTGTCTCTGCAATTTTTTTATAATGTAATTACATATACATCATTTCCCTATATTAAAGGCACATATGAAAAATATAGAAATGTTTTCAGAAAAATTGGTATTATACTAGCAGCCAAACTAAAAAATAAAATTAATAAACAACATCAATATCAATAAAATTAAAAATAACGAAAAACTAGACGAAGCAGGAGTAGTATATGAAATAAAATGTACATGCAAAAAACCAGCAATTTACGTAGGAGAAACAGGAAGGCAACTCAGAACCAGAATAAAAGAACATGAAGCAGCAATTAGACTCAAATATAACCAATCACTGTGGACTAATCACTGCAGCAAGTTTGGATGTTCAATCAATATTAAAAGTGTAAAAATAATCCACAAAGAGAAAGACTGTTATTTATGTAAATTCAAAGAACACTTTGCAATCGTTAATAAAAACAACATCATAAACTTAAATAATGGCATGGAGATTGACAAAGTATGGGAGGAAATAGGAGGGACTAAAAAGCAAGTAAACCGACGGTTAGAAATGCCTTAGGGAACAAAACATCAACACTGTGTAACTGGATGTCTAAATGTAAAAAAAGGTTAGTTCACTACAATGTTAATAATAATATAATTAATAACTTCTTGTAACCTGTAACAATTCCACTACAATAGTTACTTAATAAATGTTTTCTACCAGTTGTAGAAATGTAACACATTTTGTCATTCGATCCTACTGATCTTTAGAACTACGCAGACAAACACGAACAGTAACAAAAAAACTTTATTAAAAAGGTGAGAACTGTCACCGACATCCTCGGCCAACATCCAGGCAAAAACCCGCGAACTTTTCGCGCCTCTTTTTCACGTTGCCAGCCAACTTCGTTGGCAAGTGTTGCCAGGCAGTGTTCGGAATCTCTGGCGCTGGCAGCCACAACATGATGAGGGGTGCAAGTCACACCAAAACATCGCACCCGAAATGCATAGTAAAATAAAGAATAACAAAGATAACACCCAGTAGTCTTTGTCTCTGATAAAATGCGGTCCAGACAAAATAACAATGGTTGAACTTATCGTTCTTAACTGTGAAGTTTCATCAATTATTTTTTTAAAAAGAAAGATCTTTGTTAAAGAAATTGATTTTTAAACAATATAAAGAAGCTGCACCATTGATATAATACATATCTGTTATTTATAGAACACACATATAGTATATTTTGAAATAAATTGCAGATTTAGCAATGTCTTGTTAAAAGTAATAACAATAGTCATTAAAACATTTGGTTTTTTTCTTTTCAAGTTAAAGATTTACTATCGTGGCATAATGCAATTAGGGTTGGCAAAATTTGCCAACTACTCACATGGAGGATTGCCCAAAAAAAAAATAAACAGTCACAATATTTTATTTATTCAACAATTATATTATCATATATATATACTTATATATGGTGTTATGCAGTTAGCAGTCCAACATTATTTTATATACTAAGTATAATTGTAATGCTTCTTTTTTGTTAAAATTATATTTTTTTTCTGATTTTGCTGCTTGCAACAATTTTTTTTTTGGTCATGTTGAAATAAATAAGAATGAAAAGTTTCGCTGCTTATGTCAAAATTAATTCAAATGCCTAACTCTGCTTTAATGAGCTCCACTTGCATTCTACTTCTATCATTTCTCTAAGCAGATTCCATTACAGAAAAAATTCTTTCCACAAATGCATTGCTTACAGGTATGCTTAGAACTTTACCAATAATTTGTTTTAGTCACCAATGATTTCAGTCACATCAAGGGTTTTAAAAATAGAAACCCATATTTTTTCTGTTAACTCCTCATTTCAAAGTTTTTCTAAATTGTTATTTTGAATTAAAGTTATTTCGTCATATAGAATATCTTCGTTAACTTTACATTTAAAATTGAAGCAACTTTTAGAATATCTGAAAACTGAAGATCATATTTTTTTAATATTTAATGCTGCTAAGCTTTTTATAGGACTATTTTCAAAATCGTAATATTTGTGGATGTAAGTTAAAGCACGCTCATAAACTTCTCTTGCATCCAAAATAAATTTCTTTTGTTGACTATTACTGAAGTTTTTTAAATTATTTTTAACTGTGCATCCAAAAAACTTATCTTTTAGCCGACATTCAAGTTTAGTTTTCAATGAATTAATGACATCGTGTAATTCAGTGGACGTAATATCATATTTTTCCACAGTTAAAATTGATTCACACACAAAATTCAGGAAATGTGAAATAAAGTATAAATACAACTTGGAAAAAGGAGTTTTCATATCCTCTAATTCATTTTCTTGCAAATCTATAAAATGCCAAATAAAGATATTGCATTCCTCTTTACTATGGTTTAAAAAATACTGCTTAATTGCAGACCATGCTAAGAATATTCAATTTACAGCCTTTGAAAAACTGAGCCATCTCTTTGGTACATTTCCGGTCATTTCTAAAAACTCTTAGTTGAAAAAATTCATAACAAGATTTTAATTCTCTTACGGCTGTTTTGCTACACGAAAATTCATAATATATTTTATTCACAAGCGTTTCTATATCAAATTCTGGTGGTAATTTTTTGCAAGCAAACTTAGCTGCATTGTGAATAATATGACATAATTTGCATTTAAGATGTATGCATTTAATTTACATAATTTTTGAAAAAACAGAATTGTTTTTTCCATAATTAACTGAGGCATTGTTGACTGAATAAGATGTATCATATTCGATTGGAAGGCAATTTTCTTTTAGACACTGTTATTTTGTTAGATATTGCTTCGGACGACTCGTAATCGTCAGTGTAAAAATCTAAAATTTTATGGTGTATACCAGTGTTTCTCAACCTTTTTGGACCAAACGCCCCCTTTGTAAGACCCGCTTCTTAATTCGCCCCCTATAAATTTTAACTGATAAAAATTGTACGATAATCCCTAATATAAGGTAGATTACATTAGGCGTTAGTAAGATATATCCAAAGAAATTTGAAAGGAACAATAGTAGAATAACATTTATTAGTTATAAATTTAATTTAATTTACAAAAAAAGTAAGATACATAAAGTAATGTGTTTTAATTTTAACATAACAAAGAAATAATAAACTAAATGAAATTTTAATGAGAACCTTGAGGTTGGTGATCTTGACAAAGTTTAATAATATTGGGTTCTAATTTTGACAGATATAATCTTAAGTCACCTTGTTGGCAAATGTTGAGGCGATTTCTTTGCTTAGTCAGCATTTGAGAAACCGCACTAAAACCCTTTTCCACTAGGTATGACGTTGGAAATGCCATGATTAATAGTCTTATTTCTATCCATAGTCTCTGAAATGTGTTAGTACTGCTAATTTTTATCCAAAATTCTTCTAAAGTACTATGTTCAAATGAATGTTTCGCTTCTACATTTGCCTGCAAATCTATTAATATTTCTTGAATGTGCGAAGGAGCATTAGTAGGATCAGCACTAAATGGATTAATAACCCAATCAGGAATATGAATATTTTCAACATCTTTAAACCGAAGTTTCATATCTACAATTAGGCTTTCCAAATGCTTATAATAAACTGCAATATTTTCGTCCTGTACAATTATATTACTTAAACAGGGAAATAAAGAAAAATCTTTTCTACCCATGTTATTTTTATAGAGACTTAATTTATTTATAAAACCAATAATTAAACTTTTCACTTTAATTATGGTCACATTGTTTCCTTGCAGTTTCAAAAGTAATTCATTTATTTTTGCATATATATCTGCCAAATAAGCTATGTCACTCTTTAAAACAGATATCTCCATTGGAAAATTATAATTTGTTGATTCTAAATAACTAATGACTGTATCAAATAAGTTGAACATTCTTCTGAGGCAACTTCCTTTAGATAGCCACCTGACCTCCGTGTGCAATAATAGGCGCTCATATTCTTCATCATTTTCATGGCAAAGTTGCCGAAATAATCTATCATTAAGTGGGTGTGCTTTTATTTTGTTAATTATTGATTTTACTAAATTCATTGTTTCATGTAATCTCCCGCCAATGGATTTGGCAACCAAGTGTTGCCTATGAATTATACAATGAATTGTAAAGATATTTGGATTTTCTTCCTTCAACATGGTTAGAAAACCACGATGACGTCCTACCATCGAAGGGGCACCATCCGTTGCACAGGCCAATATATTTTTCAAAGGAATTTGTTTTTCATCAAAATACGTTTTAAAACATTCATATATTGATGTGCCTTTCGTATCAGTGACTAAATGTCTGCAGAATAACATTTCTTCGATGATTTTTGAATCCTTTATGTACCTAACATAAGCCATTAATATTGCATCACTATCCCGTACACTACTCTCATCCAACTGTATAGTGAACTCTCGTGTTTGGAGATCCGCAGTTAGTTGATTTTCGACATCATTGGCCATTTCACTAATCCTTCTTGATATGGTATCATTACTTAATGGAATCATTGACAAAATATTGGCTGGATCTGCTGAAGTCATGGTAAGAACTTCCTTTATAACCGGTAATAATAATTTCTCTCCAATATTATGAGGTTTCGCATTTTGAGCTATTATACGTGAAATCTTATATGACACCTCCAATCCCTTATTTATATTTGTGGTTGCTGTTTTGAATACATCCGTTATTTTATTTCTTTTGGTAATCATCGTTTTTAAATTTTCGAAATATTCAATGTCTTTGTCCTGCTTGTCGGGATGTTTTCTTTTTAAATGTTCAATCATCCGGGATGGTTTCATTGCTTCATTAGAAAATACCTGATTGCACAGCAAACACATTGGAAGTTGGCTATTTTGTGGCGAAGAAATAAAACCAAACTTTACATATTCAACAGAATATTGCCGGCATTTCTTTTTCTGGGGCATTTTTAGAGGTTGATCTATAATTCAAATTTTAAAAAAATCAGTTTTAAATATATAAAAAATAAGTAAAATTGAAAATATTTATTTACTCAATGGGTAGAGGAGAACTGCCATATGCGTACCACTTAATTTCAAATGCGATTTATATATTATTTAGTAATAATTTATAGGAATATTATAATTTGAAACCAATCTATAACTACCGAAGTTGCTAATTGACCACAATTTTTTAATTATTATTGATAAATATTTGTGATATAATCATTTTTCCAAGACAATGCATACAGTATGCTTTCGGATACCGGTATCCTAAAGCGTATCTATATGAAAATAGTACTTCTTGAATAAGTTTATATGTAAGTAAACCATTTTATTCACAAAAATATATCTTATAAAGAAAGCTCAGAAAACTCACCTGATTTCTTCAATCTCTTATAATTCACAACAAAACAATTATTGTAACGGAATTTTTGTTCCTACTTTATCGATTTAATTAGAACTTACAATATAAAGCCTTTGTTTAGAAATAAATGACCTAATACGCATTAGGTGACCAGTATGCATATGGCAACTCTCTCCTATAAGTAGTAATTAACTTACCTATGATATACGGAACAAAATGAAATACGTTTATTTTAAAAATAATGCAAATATCATATATGGCGAGAGCACAACAGATCACATTAAAATTCAAATTTAATAATACTCATTACTGACTGCTCGACCAAATGATTGAAATCGTTGCACACGCAAAGCGAATCTAAGACATGCGCACTAGGGATTGCAATACCGGACTGTACGATGCGACTTTGTATTCACAGTCCAATTAATTTTGCCCGTTAGGGAGACATATAAAACATTGAATATACATTGTAGCAATTAAATACCAAAGGATAACAATATTGTTTTACAAAATGTTTTATTCGCTTCTTTCGCAACGCAATATAAAAATGCAGCGGCCCATCACTGCAAGCGGGTATTCAAAATGATTTCGCCCACGCAAAATGACTATCGCCCCCCAAAAGCGTATAGTCAAATAATCGCCCACTGTAAGTTTTCGATCGCCCCCAGGGGGCGATATCGCCCAGGTTGAGAATCACTGGTGTATACCATGCTCCAGAATAAAATAAGTGACAACCTACATGTTTCCCCTATTCGAAGCATCTTCTGTTGAAATTGAAAAATATCAGAAATTTGTCTCATCTTGCTTAATATCATTCAAAACGAATTCGAATGCTTTTTGTTCTCCGCTATGCTTGAAGCTTGTTTTCTTTTACAATGGATTTGTTTGGAAAGCAATAAATCTTTGAATAGTTTAGTGTATAGTTTTATTCCACAATTAAAGCTATTATAACTATGTTGATGCATTACTGTATGGTATACAGCAGCTAGTTCAGCAATGCAAATATTAAATTACTTATTGGATTCCTTTTCAACAAAAAATGTTATCACTTGGCTACTCTTCTGTGCACGTATATTATATCTATGACGAACAGATGCCTCGTGTTTAATGGATTTTTTACCTTCGTATATAATAATTAAAGTGATGCCACACAATTTGCACTTAGCTGCAAAGTCATTCTGTTCCTGTAACCAACTTTGATACCTCACATTTGTTAGTCAGTTGTCATTGGATTTTGTCCAGTAATGTTTTACTTTCTTTTTCGGCACTTCATCACTTATATTATTTTCGTTATTGTCAGACATTTTAGGGATAGCAATTGGATTCTTGGAAACTGAAAAAAAAAATATATATATATATATAATTTAGGAGCGAATTGGGGGTGGGGGCAATTCTGATTAGTCAATTAATTAATAAATTGACAATCAGAATTAACATAAACATTAATGTAAAAATTAAGCAGAGGGAGCTTAAATTAATTACTGTAAAATTAATTTAAAAAATGTAGATAAAATATATATATCAAAAAAAAAACTTTAAAGAATTATTAATATACTTAAAATTAAATTTTAAATAAATATTTTAATGCAATTTAATGTGTTCATCTTGCTACTGCCCCTAATTTTTAGGGGCAGATTGCTTATTTCACACATTGAATTATGATTATTATTATTATTCTTCATCAGTGTTTTTTATGCTAATGAACATGAATAACAGATTAATCGTTTCTAACAATCAAAATATTTTTAACTTGAACATAACCTCATTTTATTTTAAATATTATGTTTGAATTTTCACTGCCCTATCAGAGTTCGACAGTCAGAGACGTCAACATATCATTTACAAAAACAATTTATGTTACTTACCGCCAGATGTCCCAACTATTATTTCTTCTTTTACTGTTTACAGTGCTTGAATTCCTAGTTTCTTTCAAACACTTTCAAACTATTATTTAACTTAAGAATGTAAATTAATTCAACTTGACAGTTGAACAAGTCAGATGGTGGCTGCCCTAAGTGACACATTGCCAACTTTACTCCATACAAAGATTGCAGGCAGTTCAGATATTCACAAAGTGAATGTTACAGAATTATTAACAAACCGATTTTAAGTTTTAATATTAAAGAATAATAAGTAAAACATTCATATTCCAGGTGAAATTACTAGTAAAACTGGAGACTGGATAAATGTTGCCAAAACTGGAATTTCCAGGCGAAAATTACATGGTTGGTAATCTTAAATGCAATTGTTAGAGGCTGGATGATTTAATATTGTGGGGATGTGCAACATAGTATCTCCATTATCTGGAATAGCAGTAATAATAAGTTATTAAAAATGAACTACGACAAATCTAAAGTATTCTTGGCTTCGAGGAGGCTGGGTAACTTGGTCACATCTCACTCACTCTGGGAGCAATGCAACTGTTTAATATTTAATAAGTGTTAAGAGAACTTTATTCTTATATACAGGGTTCCTACTCAAATTCTTGTTTTGAATTCCCTGACTTTCCCTGATTTTCCCTGACCAACTTTGTCCAAATTCCCTGACCCTCACATTTCTTACAGTGTGGAATATCGACATAATGAAACAGCATTTTATTTACCGTGAACATTGATTGAGTATATCTATCCCTCTTTTTTGCACAGTTGATATGTTTCAAAGACTGCCACATTAAAAAAATACAGTACATACCGGTACATCTTGTAGAAAAATGTTTGATAGAATCCAAAACTTCAATGTAATGAAAAAATAAGCAACAAATGAAACATGAGCTTTTTATTTTATCATTACTTATCATTATTATTTGTATGTAAATCTAGTAAATACAAGATAGCATAAAATCAACAAACGGTATTTGATATACAGTACAAATAGTACTGTACTGTGCTTAAAATGAACTCTTGACTTAGAAACACGTAATTTTAAAACCAATCTTTCAACAAAAAGAGTAACTTTTTTTTAAACAGCAACATAATTTTAACAAAAAGTTAAATTTAAAAATTTTCAAATAAAGCATTTTTTCCCTCAAAAAATTGATCATGTAAAAAAAAAGAATTAGTTTTCTTTTGTCAACCACATTATATACAATCTATTTTTACACAATTTTGAAATAAAGAGGGATAGGTGTAAGTTTACAGTATAGCTTCTCTAACAAATGTATCTAATTTATTGTAAAATCTTTTTATTTTTACAAAATGGACAATCAAAATACAGAGAAACTTCTTAGTATTAATTCTCTTTTTTTCAAAATACAGATAATTAGAAAATAAAAAATTAATTACAATTCACAAAATAGAAGAACTATTAATGTAGTTTTAGCTTTTTCTCCTCAAGTGTATTTATTTTCATTTCAATCTCTTTTTCTTCCTTTTCATGATCTTTTCTTAACATTTTCTTGTGTTGTTTTAAATCCTTAAGTTGTTGTGTAAGTTTTCTTTTTTCTTCAGCCCTCAATGCCTGCTGCTTCTGAATATCTTTTTTCTGTTGCAGAGATGCAATATATCGCTGTCTAGATCCTCTGACTGTTAACAACATTTTCTGGTCTATATTTATTTGATCAATACCACCGGCAAAATGGATCCCATCATAAACTAAGCGTTGAGCAACTAAACTTTCTTCCTTAAGATTTTCACTCAACAGTGATTTGTTAACTGAAAAACCACTCTCAACACTTGCATTCCCATGTGAGAAAGAAAGAGAAATTTTGATAATAGACCATAGATCTTGCAGTTGCCTATCATCCTTCATAATTTCACAATAAAATGTGTCCAGACCATCATCATCACTCCTTTCAGATATGAAGTCCTCAAACTTTGTAGAATAGGGGTTTTATGGATACTTTATTGCAGAGTATATTATACTGTTCTTTTGCTTTGACAGCACATCTTTCATCAATCCTGTTTGTATCATGTAGAATCTCCAGTAAAGCATTGAAATACAATTTTCCAACATTTGATTGCATTTTAATAATTTCTGGGTCTAAGCTGCTCAAAGCCTTCACACATTTGTACTTGACAGGTCCCTTCTCAATAATCTTTTGTGTCATCACTTTCAGCACTTTTTGACAATCTCTTAGAAAACACAGAATATCTTTATCGCTTACTTTCAATTCTTTTAAAACCTTTTTTGCTCCAAAACCAATATCCAAATTCTTAAGATGTACCAAGTTTTCATTAGCATTTAAATCTATTTTTAGAAACTGCTTGTCGGTGACCCTGTCATTTTTCACAAACTTTCTCATCAGATTCATTAATAATTGAACAACTGCTTTATAAAGATAAGGTGCAAGAGGTTTGTTGCTCTGAAATCGGGTGAGAAAGCTCTCACTTTGTGTACATATTGACCGAAAAAATAAAAGTTTAACTTTAATAAAGGGGTCATTGAGTGCCTGTCTCAAGAATGTAGCCACCTTGCTGTCTTTCAACTTTGTACTGTTGTTTATGTATGTCTTCACAGATTCAATAACTTCTGCTGCACGTTCTAAGCACTCTCCATTCTCCAACCACCTTGTTGAACCAAACTTTTTGGGAAACAATCTGCTTCCACTTATAGCAATGTATTCAGCACGCCGAGTGGGTGAGTCTTTTAGCAAATAGTACAAATTCAGTAGCAGTGGTAACAAATTCCAATCTACTACTTTAAAACCATGGACCATGGTAGCACCATGGACTACATGTAAACCACATGTTCCCATTCTCACAAATGATTTACCAACATTCTGTGTCTCCATGTGATCTTCTAATTTATTCAGAAAACTTATGTTTACATTTGGTCCGTCCATACAGATATGAAGAATTTTTGCAAGATCAAGATGAGTGTCTGAAAGGCCATTGAGAAATGCAGAGAGAAGATCATCTGCTGTACTATGATCCAGAAAGACACTATTTAAATATCTGGTCATAACCTTATCTTTACTCTCATCCCAGTATTTTATCACAAGATCCATTTGAGTTCTTTGAGCAACTTTGTTTAGTGATTCGTCAAAGGAGATAGTAATATTATCACAACTTGTAACAGCATCAATCAATTTTTCTCTGAAATAATGGGCTAGGCCATAATTTATTATATGGGAAGCTTTATCTGGACCCAATTGAAATTGTGTGGCTATAGCACTGTCAGGAAACATTTTTTTGAAAATGTTTTTAATATCAGAGCATGAATTGAGTGACATCTTTTTCTTTACAACTGCCAATGCCCAAGTTATCTCTGCTTTTATTACATCATCTTTTATCACAAAAGGTGTCAATGTGCTGCTAAGAAATGTTGATTTGGTGAGAGACTGTTCATTAATGATCTTAGATCTATCTTCCACAACAGAAGCCGTTTCACACACATTTTGTTGACCATTAGAAGAGTTTGAATTTGTCGGGGTTAAAAACCTTACCAGCGAAGTTTGTTCCGACTTCAATCTTTTTATTTCAACATGACTAGAACTATTTGCATGGGATATTAATGCACGCTTTCCCATATTACTTAACGAGAAAACTTTACAACAAATGCAGCAAAATGCTTTTGTATCATCATCTTTTACAGTTCCTAACCAGGAATTGAATTCTGGATGAATAGCTGGATCTAGCCATTGGAGATTAAACCTCGTTTGTTTCCGTGCCATTATAATTTAAGAATGTAGAAAAACACAAACCTCGAACATTATTATTAAAAGACAGATGAACCAGATCAGATAGCAATGTGTAAGACTTGTTTTGTCACAATACTAAGTACAACATTCAAACGACATCCAATCCGCATCTGCATATATATTAATTAAAAGTAGTGTTGCCAACCAACTCAAAATTCAAATTTACAGCTAGACATTTTTTAATAAAAATACTCAAATCATACTGTTTCCATTAGAACTGTTTGGTTTTTTTAGCTAGATTGTTCATAAATCCACTAAATTAGCTGAATTGGCAACTCATTAAAAGAAAAAAAAATGTTCCGTTGCCGCCATTTTGATTTCGGTTTCGATGTAAAGCCAGAGTTTTAATAATTATTTTTAATAATTTTTATTTATTATTTATTTAATTTTGCATTAAATTTCATCTTTTCATAAAATTTTCTTAATAATTCAGACAAAATTTATTTATTTTAACCCTTAATTACAATTCTTATAATTATTGCAAATCATATCACAAACCATCTTTCTCACTTTTATAGCAAATTTTAATTAAACGAACTAATGTTATAGAATTTAAATAAAATAAAATAAATACAGAAATAAACATCAAACGAAATTACAATTATACATTAATAAAATATAGAAGTTCAGCGCATAGAATCGTAACTATAAAATCTCGTTCTTTTGCAACATAACTATAAAAATAGTTTTGGTGTTGTTTCGCACTAAGATACTAAAAAATTAAAATACATTTGATTAATTTTTTTAAAAATTTACCAGCTTTTTAAATTTATAATTAATTATAAGCAAGTTAACATTGGTTAAACTATTGGATTATCTAGTTCACTGTTTCTCAACCACCGGTCCGTGGAGATTCTTGATCGGTCCGCAGAGAATTTTTACCGCTCTGCGTTAAAAATTTTCTTATTGAAAAAAATAGTGATAATTTAATAAATAAAAATTTTATAATGTATAAATGATGATAATAATTTTACAATTTACTTCTGTAGTAATTCTTTAATATATAGTAAAGTTTTTTGTTAAAACACCACCGGTCCGCAAAATTTTTTTCACAAATTTTATCGGTCCGCGGACCAAAAAAGGTTGAGAAATGCTGATCCAGTTGATTTTCAAAACTATAACTACAGTATATCTATTACAGGTATGATCCCTAAATTTGCCAAAATCAGTGGCTACGTTACCCAACATCATTTCTGTTAAACTAATTATTAAACTATGTATCGAAGTTGCAGAAATTAATGGGAGAGGGGGGAAAATATGCTTGCAGTACAGTACTTTCAAGGAAAATTGTAACAACAAATGTAAAAAACTACTAATCAGCGCCAGCATTTTACTGTAAATGTCGGGTAGCTATTTATAATTTTTTTATGTTGTACACTAATGTTCTAAATGTGAAAAACAATTAAATTACCGATTTTTACTGATCTATTTAGCTATTTTGAAGTGAATATTCTAATAAATTACGATTTCAAGTTTAAAAAGTTTGTAAACTAATTTTAATTAGTTATTTTTATTCTAATTAACAAATTTATCTTTTTATAATCGCTGAATTATTAAAATTAAAAACTATTACATAATAGTAGTTTATCCTGTTATTAATTCACAACTGTAAAGTTATATGGCTTCAGAACGGTGAAAAAGCCATTTTGGATTCTGGTATATTTTCTTATTAAAGATTGCAGCATTACTTCTTGCCACCTGCAGATGGCTACGCTTGGTCAGCCATATTCAGCAAACGAAATCAACGAGGCAGCTAAGGAGACAAATTCCTTGACTTTTTGACAATTTTTGATAAATTCCCTGACATTCCATGACTTTTTCCGAAACTAATGAAAATCCGACCTTCCCTGATTTTCCCTGACTTTCCAGGTGCGTAGGAACCCTGTATATAGCATTTAAAATTACTTCAGTTAAAATGCTTTTTATGTGGTTCACCTTTAAAACAAAACAGTCAAATAATTCTGTATTATCACCTATTTAAAAAACTCTAGAAGGTATCCTAAATAAACTCTAGAACTTGTTAGTCAACCCCAATTTGATAATGCTGAGACACTTTGTCATAATGTCAGATGAATTGCATGATTGATTCCGTTTTTCAATTGTTAGTTTTCAATCTTTCTAGCATGTTGGTTGTTTGGAATATTGATGACAGATGTTCCAACAACCAGTGAATATTTTACTTATCCACATACTTGTTGCAAAATAATGGTCTATAGCAAGGATGGCGAACCTTTTTGAGTCCGCGTGCCATATTGTAAGCATACTTAGCTTTAAAGATGTTAATGCGTGCCAAAGTCTTAGACTTCAAATAATGATATTTAAAGAAATTAAATGAATACGCTTTAATTCGAATAAATATAAAAAATCTGATTGTAAAAAGGATGATCAGATGATAAACAGAATGGATGATTGAAAAGGACAGAAATCATATGATACATTACGTGCCAGATGATTTCTCTTATGTGCCACAAGTTTGCCACCCCTGGTCTGTAGCTGTAGTGACAATTAACAGTTAACTACAGTTCCTGGCATAGCTTTGTTTGCTTTAATGGCCATTCTTTAACTTGGATAATTAGCAAACACCATCAGCTTCCCCTTATGATTAATCCACACAAGTGTGGTACTGGAACATGGTATGTACTAGAGTTTCTCAAATGGTATACTGGTTGTTTTTTTAACCCGGGAAATCTGGCAAATTTCTTAAAAGTTCACTTTTTCTTATTTTATGTTAAGGTTGTGGAAATTTTGCCAATAGTAATGTAAAGTACTATTTTTAGTATTTTAGGAAACCGACACTAACTGTGGCCAGTAAAACTTCTGTTAACCTAACGGGTACTT
This sequence comes from Centruroides vittatus, assembly GCF_030686945.1. Lineage (NCBI taxonomy): Eukaryota > Metazoa > Arthropoda > Arachnida > Scorpiones > Buthidae > Centruroides > Centruroides vittatus. The sequence continues at coordinate 250,282 of NW_027122365.1, read as the reverse complement.
TACGCGGATTCGAGATTAGTTTGCCAGGCCTGGGCTTTTACGCGTGCACCGAAAAGAATTAGTAAGAATAACGACAAATATCAAGTCAAAGTAAAAGTTTCAAATATATTTAATTAGTAAATAGAATTTACTATGTACAATTGTCTATAATCCAAAACAAAATTTATTAATGAAAATCAACAAGTCAACCTGACAATAAACTTAGCTACTTAGCTTAACTTAATATTAATTCCCCTTTGAAAATTCGACAAATCAAATACTTAGGAACTATGAACAGAATCTCTTAGGAACTAAACATCTATCCGTCACCTCACTATACTAGGAACCTATTTCCTCAATCCTTTCGTTATCGTCAAATCGAATTCCTCTTTAACACCTTAGATCGCCTAATTCTCACTCTGGACTTCGACCAGGAATCACCTTGATTTCTTTGGTTGACGTGCTGGTTTTATGCTGTGAGGTGACGTCACAACTCAGCTGGGTTACTCCCCTTATTTACATACTCAGTTTTCTAACATTAAGTTTCTTTCTGGCAGCTTTAATTTTCCGACAAAAGCTTATAAACCGTTTACAAAGTATTTAGCACAATTTTCTGGGACGTTATGATGGTTTAGTAAGTTCTTTGCTAGTGAGTGTGGGGATTCCCCCCTCCATTTTTTTTTCTGCGGACCGTTTACTTTTGCTGGGCAGCGCAAGTGCGCGAGATTTTTCCTACGGCGCTTGTTTCTTTCGTGAGTTGGTTTATCTTCTTTTTTCGTTACTAATAAGAGAGTGGTGGGGAACCTTTGTCCTAAATAAACATAAGCCCCAAACAAAATATAATAAAACGAAAAAATAATAATAAAATGCTCTGACTCAGTTCCTTACAACATGATCTTCATTAATGTTAGATGTTTCTGTCTGTTGATGTATTTGATCAGCAACCTGTTGTTTGTGGAATAAGGTTGTTGTGTACAATTGTTCTTTTTTGATCAACAACTCTTTGTTCGGTGACAGTGAGATGAGGATACTGTTGGGTGAATTTATGGTGTAGTTGTTGTCTGTATGCTGTCACATATTATTATTATGTTGGGTTAAGTGAGATATACTCGGTTAACACCGGTGGCTGTGTACTATGCCGGACCAAAGTCAAGGCATAGTAACCAAAACAGAAATTAAAGAAGTGTATCAGTGTGTGTGTCTGTATTCAGGAATTTTCTCACAATGAATCTATGGTATAGTTGTTATCTGTATGCTGTCATGTTTGTTTCGAGTTTTGTGATCATGTAGTAAGTACGGATGATAAACTCATTCATTTCTATCGTCCATTTCATCCGTTGGCGTGGTTTTCCAGCCTTTGTTGTCTGTGGATGCATTGCCACAGAAACACCAAGGCTGGGTTGGTTCCTCACATCTGTTGAGGGCATTGCAGTAGCCATGCTTGGGCCGGTGCTGCTTTTGCCACCGGTAACCAAGGGAGACTGTGGCCTATTTTTCGAACGTGAGCCTCTGCCTAACTCACGAACACGGACCTTGTTAACCCGGGCGACGTCCAAGCCGGTATCACATTTAGATCTGGTTACTACCATGATACATATCTCCACAGAATGTGGGTGTGTGGTCACTCTTAGCTTCATTTCATTCCCATAGACCTTACTGGCATGGGTGTCCCTACCAGGAGCTTGTGCTCCAGCCTGCATTGCCCTATGGATCAGTAAAATTACTGGACTCTCCCACCCTGACCAGGTGGTGACCATGGGAGAGTTATTATTATTATTATTATTATTATTATTTAAACTAATTGTACTGAAGCAGCATATACATGCTAACAGAGAAGAGTAGCATTTGACACAAACAAAAGCATTGAAATGGCAATGACGAGGAAAAGAAAAGGCATGTGTTGTAGCCATGATTTATTCTATGCTTCCTAGTTATCGAATTTGGAAGATCCCAAGAAATCAGAATGGTGGGAAGAGCGTGTTCCTGCAATGGATGAAGTAAGTTGACGTGAAAACTTCAGAGTTTCTAGAGAAACGTTTAATTTCTTATGTGAAGCATTACTGGAAATGAAAAGAAATAATACTCACTTGAGATGATGTATTTTTTAAATTTTGAAATTTGTAAATAAAATGAAGACATTAATTTATATTTTTAGCTCAGCTTTCTATGAATAAATTCTATAAATTCTTTAAAACTGGTTTTAACCACATTATCAGATTTATGTTGACATTTTATGTATTTAATTTTAGTGTAAAATAACCAAATATATGGTAGAACAAACATTAAACATAGAAATCATAATTTAAATCTTTTTGAGGAAATATGGATGAATAAAACAATTGTATGAATGTTTATTTAATTTGTTACATAGGTTATGTTAAGAAATATTTTTATTTAAAATGAATAGAAAGAGAATTATTTTGTCTGTGATAGGCTCACTCTTTATCAAAATTGTATGGTCCTGAAAAGGACCTTTTGTGAAATTTTTACAGTACTGTTTCATTTAAATGAAATGTTGCAGTACAATAGATCTTCGAAGAGCAGACCCTGAACTTGATTGCTCATTCATTGTTGAACTTTTTTCCTCTCTCTCTTCATTTGAATGCTCAATCAGAAACTCCTCCTCTTTAAAATCAATGGCCCAATTATGTAAAATTGCAGTGGCTATTATTATATTGAGCATGTTGTCTAATTTCGTTCTTAGACAACTTCCTATGCAGGGAAATCGTCTTTTCCACACCCCAAATAATCTCTCCACGATATTTCTTGCTCGTGAATGAGCTTTGTTGTACCGTCTTTCGCTGTGATTCTGCGGATGTAGAAATGGGGTCATTAAGTACGGCAAACAAGGATAGCCACTGTCACCAACCAGATATCCATTACAATATCCTTGGTGAAGTTTTTCTTTGATGCTGCTGTTAGAAAAAATTCTGCTGTCATGCGTTGAACCTGGCCACCGAGCAACAATATTCCTAATTTTCATCTTTCCATCACAGATAACCTAAAATATACATTTAAACATGCATCAATTATATATTTTCATTAAAGTTATCAGGTTGAGATATCAAAGATATTATTTGATATTTTTATTTTCATATGTCAAAGAAATAGTCAAGAATATAACTGTTCATAACAAGGCATAACAATTTAAAATGTTAGAAAAATATATAGGCCATTGCATACTTAGTCATTTAAGCTACAATAAATTAGTTACAAAAATATTTGTGGAGAACAATAAAATTGTATTTTATTGAAATTTTACTTAAATATGTTATTCTCTTAACCTCATAATTAAGTAAAGATGATGATATATGTAAATAATTCTCACCTGGCAGTTAATAGAATAATAGGATTTTCTATTATAAAAAACTTGTGCTCTACTGCTGGCAGGACACTGGATAGGTATATGGGTGCAATCAATTGCCCGAATTATACCAGGAAAGTTATCCTTAGACAATACCGAAAAATCATGTTTAACAGATGGAAGTTCCGATTCTGTCGGAAATACAATTTCGGCATTCTTCAAATGAACCAATGCCTTTGAAACATTTTGGATGGTTCTGATAAGGATATAATGATAACTAATAAAAAATGCAATATATAACTTATACAAACGTTAAATAAGACCTCATTCTTATAAACGTCTCTAACACTATTCAAAAAAATTTTTTAAATTTATTTAATAATAGTTTGATACCTGCATACAGTAGAGACGTGAACTCCGATAAGATCACCGGCTACCCTCTGGTAGCTTCTGGTGGCATAAAATTGTAATGCTGTCAATAATTGTTGCTCGGTAGTTAACGGCAACCCTCTTCCATCTAGCTGTTTAATTTCATCGCCAATACGATTTAAAATGCGAACGAATCCAGATTTGGAAAATCTATACCGAATTCGAAATTCGTCTTCGGAATAGATTTCCATAGGATTATTCCGATCTCGCATTACCCTCTCTCTTTGTAATTGCCAAGATGAATAATGTTCTTGATTTGTCTTGTTCGCAAGATGTATTAAATTCAGAATATTCATTATAATACGACCAACAAATGAATATGGTGTCTTATACTCAAGTAAAATGCTCTCTAAACCTGCTATCGAGGGAGTCTAGAAAGTAGGTCAAATAACTTGTTTCTAATCGCTGTCTACATTGTGGCAAGTGTGAAACTGTCTCTGCAATGAAATTTTTCTGACCCGCGGTCTACCCGATCTGTAAACCACCATCAGCCTTTAAACGTTGTTTCTGCAATCGGCCCTTAATGTCTGTGTTTTTCAATATAGAGAAGGCCTATGATCGCTGTTGGCGATACGGAATACTCTGCAATCTGCACCAATTCGGATTGCGGGGTAATTTGCCAATTGTTATAAAAAACTTTCTACGGAATAGAAGATTCCAAGTCACGATGGGCACAACTTTGTCTAGGCTTTACACACAAGAAGAAGGTGTTTCTCAAGGTTCTATTTTGAGTGTAACTCTGTTCCTAATTAAAGTTAACAGCATAGCTAAGTGTCTCCCTCCCAGTGTGAAACACTCTCTGTATGTGGACGACTTTCAGATCTGCCAGTCTAGTAATATGAGTTTTATTGAGAGACAACTGCAAACCTTTTTAAATCGCATAGACAATTGGTCCAAGACCAATGGTTTTAGTTTTAACATAGAGAAGACCTCGTGCATCCACTTTTGCCGAAGGCGTGGTTTGCACCTGGATCCTGAAATTTACCTAAATGGAGTGAAAATCCTAATGGTCAACGAGGCTAAGTTTCTTGATGTTGTGTTCGACCATAAATTGATGTTCCTGCCACACTTGCATAATTTGAAGAGTAGATGTTTAAAAGCTCTGAACCTTTTAAAGGTACTGTGCTGCTCATCCTGGGGAGCAGACAAATTTTCTATGCTCAGGATATATAGGGCCCTTGTTTGCTCTAAGCTGGACTATGGATGTGTTGTGTACGGCTCTGCGCGAGAATCTACTTTTTGGATGCTGGATCCAATTCACCACCAAGCATTGCATTTGTGCACTGGTGCTTTTTGAACTTCTCCTGTTCAATGTTTGTACGTGGATGCTTATGAGCCTCCACTATCTCTTAGGAGTGAACAGTTGTCTCTTTTTTACTACATTAAACAAAAATCTCAGAATAAACTGTTAGCTGATTGTTCAGATACTCAGCTGAAAAGTCTATTTGCAGCTCGTTCAAGTAGTGTCCCTACATTCGACATAAGAATGGAGAATATAAGCAGCACGATTGATCTGGACACAAGCAACATTTCACAGGCCGAGGTCGATAATATATCACCTTGGTCAATTCCTGTGATAAATTTTGACATTAGCTTAAAGCAGTTTCTTAAGGAATCCACCCCGGACTACATCTATAGGCAGCACTGTGCAGAAATTCAACACCATGACAGGAATTTAATTCCTGTTTATACTGATGGATCGAAATCGGTTGATTACGTTGGCTCAGCCTTTGTCTGCCAGGATGAGATTGTGGCAGAACAGATTGCGTGTAATTCTTCCGTCTTTACTGCAGAGTTGCAGGCTATTTACCTAGCCTTAAAATATGTAATTAGGAAAGGTCATCGTCGCTGTGTTATTTACACTGACTTAGTTAGTGCACTTCAGGCTTTGATCTCACGCAAACCTAGTTCTCACTCCATAGTGATTAAAATTCGCAAACTGTTTTGCCGTCTTATTGCGAGTAATATTCTTGTAAAATTTTGTCGGGTCTCAGGCCATGTAGGTATAAGAGGGAATGAAGAAGCTGACGCAGCTGCAAAGTCAGCAAGTCCTTCTCAGCATACAATATTCATCGAAGGAGGTGACTTGAAGCTAGTTGTTAAAAAATGACTAGCAGAGTGATGGCAAAATGTGTGGAACGAACAAGTCCACAATAAACTTTACAAGATCAAACCTACGATAGAAAATTGGACACAGAAGAAACACTGACAGGAGATCTGAGGTCATTCTTACTCGTTTGAGAATTGGACATACTCGACTGACTCATCAATACCTTTTGAAGGGCGATGACCAGCTTGTGTGTCAGTATTGCAATTGTACTGTAAGTGTTAAGCACATACTGAGCAATTGCATTGCCTCTGAGAGGATTAATAGACAGCATTTTGGAAATGCAAGTTTTAAAGAGATTTTGGGCCAGAGGCCAAATGTTGTTAAATTATTGAACTTTCTAAAAGTTACAAATATTTATAAAGAGATTTAATTATTTATTTATTCATATCTATATACATCTTGTTGTTATACACAGTTTAACTGTTGTATATTTTTGTTATTGGTTTTTTGTTTTGTTCATTTTTATTGTTATTTATGTACTTATATATACGATAAGATGTTGCGCAGCTTTGCCTATGTGGCCCTTGTGCCAAAAAACCTTAATCAACCAATCAACCAACCAACCACAATGGAACTGAAAAAAGAGATTGTTGAGAAATATGAAGGTGGCATGGGTGTTTGAGATTTAGCTGTTGCATATTGTATTCTGAGAACGACGATATCGACAATTGTGAAAAGTAAAGACATTATTAAATGTGATAACGTTGCGAAAGGTGTTAAATCAATTTCTAAACGGATATTGGAGAGTGATCATGTTGAAAAACTGCTTTTGCTTTCGATAACTAAAAAACAATGTGCTGGTGACAGCGTACAGAAGGAATTATTTGCGATTATTACTGTAATAACTTTAATAAAAAAAATTTTATTATAGACTTTAATGTGCTCAAACAGTGTTTAAATTATTTTACAACCCAATTAATACACCATATCAAGAGGAGTTTTTTTTACATGAGAACGGATTAATCATTTTTACATCACTTCTTATAGGAAAGGTTGGTTTGGTATACGTCCTATTTGGTATAAGTCCAAACATCAGGAACAGATTAAGGTTGTATACCAATGTTTCCCTGTATTTAGAGAATATTTCAAGCTATGCAAATTAATATATACTTTTAAAAGAATAAAGTTAAACATATTTGAACTTAATTTATATTTTTATTTTGTTATTAATATAAGAAAAACAATCAATTTTCATAGATGTTCTATTATTACAGATAAATTCTTTCAAGACAGTACTTTTGTAGAAAATATTTTTATTATAGGTGAATATTTTCAAGGGTATTGGTACTTCATTGTCAGAAGATTTCAGTAAATAAATAAATTATAAATATGTATTTATGAAGTAAATTGATTACAAGTATCAATACCACGCAACATATAAATAGGTGCTTAAACACTTATTTTTATACATATTTGTTTTATGAAGATAGTTATAATCATTTTCTGATGGGATATGAAAAATTCAAAAAGTTCTTAAATAAAATAGTACAGTAGAGCATTGTTTATTTGAATCAATTGGGGAATGGGGTGGTTCAGATAACTGATTTTTTCGGATAACTGATTATGTACAAAAAATATATTAACCTATCTGATGTTGAAATTTTTCTCCGCCGTGTGTCACTTCGTGTTGAAATTTTTTCGATTTTAAGCGTAACGAAAATTTTTATAATAATAATCGAGGCTATTGTATTGTTAAAAATTATTTATTTTGTTCAAACAAAATAAATATATTGAAAAATATAAAAACAAAAAAAATTTTTACTTTAGAAGTTAATCTAGTATGAAAAACGTTCGATTCAGCATGACACAGTCCGACTGGAAAGCTTTCGGATAAACGATGCTCTACTGTAGTTGTACTGTATGAAATTGTGTTTTTATTACTCACAGATTTATTAAGTGATAAATTTTGCTGAATTGGTTTTACGTCTAGTTATATTATTGGTTTTTTATGTATTTATATTTAAATTCTTCTGTATATACATTTTGTTATTTAACAGATTGGAAAGTAACATTATAATCAAAATTATAAACATGTATATAGATAGATAATTTGAAATGAATCCTATGTGTGATTCACTTCACCTTTCCAATGCCCCCTTCATTAAGTCAAGGAATGAAGTCAAGTGAAATCGAATGATAGATATCAATATCACAGATGTGTGTGTGTGTTTTTTTTCTGGTTGAATACTTTTTTATGTCAAGTTTCATTTTCTGAAGAGAGTAAAATTGATTTGGCAAATCTAAAAATTTTGATTCTCAATGAAATAAGATACTTTACTATGTAATCAGTGAATAATCCATCTACATCTGTCTGGAAGCTGGAAAGGCCAACTTCAGGTAGTTGATATCAGCTTCTTCCAGCAGAAGTAGCTTAAAATGGTTATGTATGTATTCAAATAAATTCACTCAGCAAACTATAAACCTCATCACAATAACTTAAGTTCCTGAGAAATTTATTAAAAATCACAACTAATGTTTTCAGCTAAATCTATTGGCTATACTCGATTTAAATGAGAAAAATAAATGTTTTAAAATATAAATTTGAATACATGGAACAAATTCAAATACAAAATTAATGGAAGAATTTTAACAAAATATGTATATACACGTATAAAATAAAAAATCATTATAACAAACTATATACAGGGTGGGCCAACGAGAACGAAACGGCAGTGTTCGTGTTCGTCCAAGCAAATTGTTCGGACAGGTCGATTTTATTCTTGAGGAGACATCTTATGCAATAAAGTTTTTGCGAATCTGAATATTAACTAAACAAACATTTTTTTTCGAAATAAATGTTTGTTTAGTTAATACAAAATAAATGAGTTTTTAAAATTTTTTGTTGTCTGTTGTATTCAGAATTGCAAAACTTTATTGCAAAAGATGTCCCCTCGAGAATAAAATCGACCTGTTCGAGCAATTTGCTTGGACGAACACGAACACTCTGCTGTATCGTTTTCATTGGCCCACCCTGTATACTAACAAACTTACAGGGTGTGAAAAGTTTGTCAATTTTTTGAAATACTTCAACAGTATAAAAGTACTGTAGAAATAAACAAATTCACAAAACTAAACAAACAATAAGTTTTTTTTAAACAAATAACAATAAGAAAAAAAATTTATAACAAATGCTCAAAATTGCCTCCTTGGGCTTGAATGCATTTTTTGAAAAACAGAAAATTCCTCTGATTTCAGCACTGGGGTGAAAACTATATTATCCGGAACCTATAAACGGTGCATATATGTACAGGTTATGAGTTTTGGAGTTTTGGATAATATAGTTCAATACATTTATGTAGTCGCTTGAAAAAGTTCCAATGATGGTCGTGTGTTCTTTCACCGAAATTTTGTTCCAGGCATGCATGCATCAATGCTGCTTTCAACTGGTCCATGGTAGCATATTGTGTTCCTGAGATTTTTTGCTCCAGGCTTGACCACACAGAATAGTCCAGCAGGTTATGATCTAGCGAGTTAGGGAGCCAAACATCTTTGCCTCAAAAGCCTGGAAACAGCTCTTCACAGAGGGTAATTATCGATTGGGCCGAATGCACCAGTGCCCAGACTTGCTGAAGCGTGAATCCTTTAGGTCGAAGTGTTGTGGCGCCCACGGCTCTAATATGTTGTGTGGGACCCATTGCTGGTAGATGGTAGTGTTGATCTTGATGTTCTGCTCGATGAAGACCAGCAGTCTCATCTCAGTGGCGCAGATGCCGGCCCACACCATGATCGAGGCTAGAAAATGGCTGTTACTAATGGTCTTTGCAGTGGAAGTCTTCTATTGACCATTCTTGAGCAGCTGTTGGTGGTTTTGGCAGTTTTGAAATGGCTTGAGGGTGAAAAATCTCATTAGTGAAGAGCACCTTGCTGAAGCGACGAGCGCCGACCAGCTGACACATTCGGCGAGCTTTCTCAAGCCTCTTCGCCTTTATTGCTTCATTTAAGAAATGGATGCGGACTATCTTGTAGCTGCGAAATCCCAGCTTCCTCTTGACGATATTACAGACTATTCTTACTGATTTGGAGCGCCTTGGCTGTTATGTGCATGGACACCTCCATGGAAACCCTGGTATGATGGTCTGTGGGAATCTCTATATGACGGCATCTCCTTGTTGGGCTCCATGATGGGTGGGGTCACTGGGAGCTGAATAATTAACACTTAATTATGGATTCACAAAAATCAAAAAATCTAGACAAGCCAACAATGACAACAAATGAAAACACCTTTAGTCAACCAGCATACTTAGTAGTGCATGCCATTGGAGAAAAACCTGTGTGTAAGTCTTCTCCATTTCTGATTGTTATTTTATATTATATGTATTGAGTTCAACAAGTGAACCATTTGGCATGGCGCAGCATGGCCTATTTTGCCCTTGCGCTAGAAACATCAACCAACCAACCGTTTCTGATTCTAAAATTATTTAAATTGACTATTGGGCATTTGAAAAAAATTCAAAAGTTGAGGTTGGGATCTACTGGTAGAAACAGCTTCTCCTCAACAAACAACAAAGCTTTTGGCAATGCACACACATGGATATATGGGAGTTTCAGTCACACCACCCGGAAGTTTAAACTCATCAAGTGGTGTGATATCTGAGATTGATCTGATGTCTAAAGACGAATCAGATATTCAGATTAGTCTTTCAGATCAAGGTGTCACTGCTGACCAACGCATCACCATTTGTGGAGATGGCAATTGGATACCAACCAAACACCTACTTTTTACTTTCAACAAGCCAACATTGCCATTCTTCATTACAGTAGGATACCTGCGTTGCCCAGTTTGTCCATATATTCCAAACCTGCTGTGTTGTTTCAAGTGCCAATGGTTTGGATACTCACGAACATCCTGCCGAGGGAAAAACACATGCGCACAGTATGGGATTGAATGTAAAAGTACCCATGATGTGTGAACTGCAAAGATTCCCATCTTGTGTACTCTCGGAAATGCCCTTGCACGGCAGAGTGAAAAAAAGATCCAACGGGTAAAAACCATTAACAACGTATCATACCAGACGCCCATCGCATGATAACTCCGAGTGCATTATTACAACAAAAGACATTTGCTGCTGTGTTGGACCCCACATGTCTTAGTAGATTTCAAACAGATATTTCTGTATTTCCAAATGAATCTTACGTGCCATGCAAAATGTTTATTGATCCCATCTACACAATCAGAAGAAGAGGAGAACACAAAGACCAAAACTTCTGTAACTAAAACAGAAATAACAACCAGAAATGTGGGTTTTAAAAAAGCCAATAAGAACCCACTTAACAAAGAGTAAAAGCAGCCCTCTCTAAACTTTCAACCCCTCGATGTGGGTTTTTGTCCGTGGTGAGGGGACCTCCCAGAGATGGTTTAGTATCTCTTCTTTACCATCCCTGGGATCTGAATGCCCACCCACGTGTTTGCCGTGCGTGGTGGCCCGTATGCCGGAAAGGGGGATCCTGGTAGTTGAGGGGCAACATACCGTCCCCAACACACTGCTTTGGCCCCTGCTTCGGATAAACGGGAGGCTCAAATCAGGCTCCGTTTGAGTCAATCGGCTGGTCGTTGAGTCATTGTTGACCTCGGCTTGGAGTCAACCGATCGATGCAGACCGGGCAGACACGTCAGACAAGGTGTGCTCTTCTCGACTGCATTGTGAGGGTATAGCTCCTGGGAAACCCTGGTGCGACGGTCTATGAGAGTCTCCCATGTGACGGCATCCCCCTGTTGGGCCCCATGGTGGGTGGGGTCACTAGGAGCTGAATGTAAATTCTTAAATATGGATTTTAAAACAACAAAACAAGCGACCAAAGACCAGAACTCCAGCCAACCTGATTACTTAATAGTGCATGCAACTGGAGAAAAACCTCTATCTAAAGTATCGCCATTCTTGATTCAAAAATTGTTTGAATCGACCATAGGACAGTTGAAAAAAATACAAAAATTAAGATCGGGAGATTTACTGGTGGAAACAGCTTCTCCACAACAATCGGCAAAACTTCTGCAAACAAAGACTCTGGGAGAAATGGAAGTCACTGTCACATCACACGGAAGCCTAAACTTATCATGTGATGTGATATCTGAAACTGATCTGATGTCTGAAGATGAATCAGACATTCAGATCGGTCTTTCAGACCAAGGCGTCACTGCTGTCCGACGCATCTCCATTCGTCGGGATGGCAAGTTTATTCCTACGAAACATCTTATTTTGACATTTAATAAACCGACTTTGCCATCTGTTATTACAGCAGGGTATCTACGCTGTCCAGTTCGCCCGTATGTTCCAAATCCGCTGCGTTGCTTTAAATGCCAGCGATTTGGACATTCACAAACATCTTGCCGAGGGAAAAGCGTATGCGCACAGTGTGGGACTGAAGGTCATGAGAGTACCGAATGTAAAACTACCCCATGCTGTGTAAACTGCAAGGATGCCCATTCTGCCTACTGTTGAAAATGCCCTGCATGGCAGAGAGAGAAACAGATCCAGCGAGTGAAAACAGTCAACAACCTACCATACCCAGAGGCTCGCCGCATGGTCACTTCAAGTGCACCACTGAAGCAGAAGACCTATGCTGCTGTCTTGAAATCCACAAACACTTGTGCGGTTCAAACAGATATCTCTGTCTCTCCAAGTGAATCCTTTACCCGCCATGCGAAATGTTTAATACTGCCATCTACCCAAACACCAGAAAAGGAGAGCAAGAAGACCAAGACACCCCTACCTAAAACAGGAGTAATAACAAGAAATGTGGGTTCAAAAAAGGCCAATAAAAACCCACTTAACAAGCAAAAAGTAAAAGTTGCCCTCTCTAAATCAGCTAAAAAGTCGGAGACTCAGTCTATGAGTGAGTTCCTGACTTTTCTGATGAAGAGACTAATTCGGAGGTTACAAAACCAAAATCACCTCCAAAAGAGAGACCCCCCGTTAAATTAAAGAGGGATACCCTCGCAAAGAATGCTACCTCAAACACATAATGGATTATAAAATAATCCAATGGAACTGTCGTGGTTTCCGCAACAACTTCTCTGACGTTAAACACCTGACATACTCTACCTCGTCTCTCTGCGTGGCACTCCAGGAAACACATCTAAAACCTGGAGAAAGAATTTCTTTAAAAGGATTCGATCTTTACCGTAAAGATGACGACAGCCACACCGCGCCAGTGGAGGTGTGGCTGTACTGGTTTCAAACCGCATCCCGTCTTTTCCGGTACAAATAACAACAGAGCTGCAAGCTGTGGCAGTCAGAATATCTATGGGCGTCACTGTCACAGTTTGTTCCATATACTTGCCACCAGATGACAGAGTCAATGAGGATGAATTGGATGACTTGGTTGAACAACTGCTGAACTCCTTGTCTTATACTACTTGGTGATTTCAATGGTCACAATCCAATGTGGGGCAGTCACGATATCAACCGTCGAGGCAGAGCCATTGAAAGATTCATAGGTAATCACCAACTATATTTATTTAATACTGGAGAAGTGACATACTTCCACGCCCCAACAAGAACATTCACTGCCATTGATCTATCATTAGCAACCCCAAATCTGTTTTCAGCGTTTACATGGGAGGTTGGATCTAATCCACTTTCCAGTGACCACTTTCCAATATTTCTAAAATACCAAGGCAGAGAAAGCTGTGAAACAGCCCGTCTGCCATGCTGGAAACTTGAAACGGCAGATTGGCCTGCTTTTTCCTATTTGGCTAACGTCACTGAGGAAATGGTCAATACTGCTGATATCAATGATGCAGTCGAAGTTGTCACTTCCAGTATTATTCAGGCAGCCGAAAAAACAATGGGGAAAACGACAACCAGATATTTAAAACATCCGAAACCATGGTGGGATCAGAATTGCGAGGCAGCATTTAAAAAGCAAAAGAAAGCATGGGGGATTTTCAGAAGATACCCCACTGCTAACAATTTGGTTGCTTTTAAGAAAGCAAAGGCTAATGCCAGAAAAATAAGAAGGCAAAGCCAAAGGGATTCTTGGAGGAAGTATGTTTCTAGCATAACATCTTCCACCAGCTCAAAAGCAGTCTGGGATAAAATCCATAAAATCAATGGAAAATATGCTTTTCACTCTCTGTCCATGCTGAAAAGTAATGGCACAATAATCAGTGACATAAAAGGTATTGCTGATTTGTTGGGTGAAACATTTTCCTTTTCATCCAGCAATATTATGTATACAAGGGATTTTCAGGCTTATAAAGTCCAAACTGAAAAACAATATCTAAACTTCCACTCCCCATCTAATGAGGAATATAATGTGTCATTCAGCAGAATAGAACTATGTACAGCAATCTCTCGCTCGGGGAATACTGCTGTAGGTCCGGATAAAATTCATTACAGCATGATTAAAAATCTGTCAGACAATTCCCTTAGTAACCTTCTAAATCTGTTCAACAGAATATGGACAGAACATACTTTCCCTGACTCTTGGAGGCTATCTATCATAATTCCCATTCCCAAGCCAGGTAAAGACTGCAAGTATCCCTCTAATTATAGACCAATTTCTCTGACTAGTTGTCTCTGCAAACTTTTCGAGAGAATGGTAAACAGACGCCTGATGTTCCTCTTAGAGGAAAAGAACTACTTTTCACTACATCAGAGTGGATTTCGTAGGAACAGAAGTACAACAGATAATTTACTAAATCTTGAAACATCCATTCGCGAAGCGTTTGTTAGAAGACAGCACTTAGTGTCTGTGTTTTTTGATATAGAGACGGCGTATGATCGCTGCTGGCGATATGGGATACTCCATGATCTGCACAAATTCGGATTGCGGGGTAATTTGCCAATTTTTATAAAAAACTTTTTACAGAATCGAAGATTCCAAGTCAGGATGGGGAACACTTAGTCTAGGCCTTTCACACAAGAATAGGGTGTCCCTCAAGGTTCTATTTTGAGTGTAACTCTGTTCCTAATAAAAATTAACAGTATAACTAACTGTCTCTTTCCCAGTGTGAAACACTCTCTGTATGTGGATGACTTTCAGATTTCCTGTCAGTCTAGTAACATGGGTTTTATTGAGAGACAACTGCAAACCTCCTTAAATCGAATAGACAATTGGTCCAAGACCAATGGTTTCAGTTTTAACGTAGAGAAGATTTTGTGCATCCACTTTTGCCGAAGGCGTGGTTTGCACCTGGATCCTGAAATTCACCTAAATGGGGTTAAAATCCCAATGGTCAACGAAGCAAAATTTTTGGGTGTCGTGTTTGACCATAAATTGACGTTCTTACCACACTTGCGCAATTTGAAGAGTAGATGTTTAAAAGCTTTAAACCTGTTAAAGGTATTGTGCTGCTCATCCTGGGGAGCAGACAAATGTTCTATGCTCAGGATTTATAGGGCCCTTGTTCGCTCTAAGCTGGACTATGGATGCGTTGTGTATGGCTCTACACGAGAATCTACTTTTCGGATGCTGGATCTAATCCACTATCAAGCATTGCGTTTGTGCACTGGTGCATTTCGAACTTCTCCTGTACAAAGTTTGTGTGTGGATGCTCATGAGCTTCCACTATCTCTTAGGAGAGAACAGTTGTTTTTTTTTTATTACATTAAACAGAGATCTCAAAATAAACTTTTAGCTGATTGTTCAGATAGTCAGCTGAGGAGATTATTTGCAGCTCGCCGAAGTAGTGTCCCTACATTTGACATAAGAATGGAGAATGTAAGCAGCACGATCGACCTGGACACAAGCAACATTTTGCAGGTCGAGGTCGATAATATATCACCTTGGTCAATTCCTGTGATAAATGTTGACATTTGCTTAAAGCAGTTTTTTATGGAATCCACCCCGCACTACATCTATAGACAGCACTTTGCAGAAATTCAACACTATGACAGGAATTTAATTTTTATATACACCGATGGATCTAAATCGGATGACTATGTGGCTAGCCTTTGTTTGCCAGGATGAAATCGTGGCAGAACAAATAGCACCGAATTTTTCCATTTTTACTGCGGAGTTGCAGGCTATTTATTTAGCCCTGAAGTATATAAATAGGAAAGGTCATCGTTGCTGCGTGATTTACACTGACTCAGTTAGTGCACTTCAGGCTTTGATCTCGTATGAACTTAGTTCTCACTCCATAGTGATTAAAATTCGTAAGCTGATTTGCCATCTTTTTGCGAGGAATTTCTCTATAAAATTTTGTTGGGTCCCAGGCCATGTAGGTATAAGAGGGAATGAAGAAGCTGACGCAGCTGCAAAGTCAGCAAGTCCTTCTCAGCATACAATGCATATTGAAGGAGGTGACTTGAAGCTAGTTGTTAAAAAACGACTAGAGGAGAGATGGCAAAATGTGTGGAACGCACAAGTCCACAATAAACTACACGAGATCAAACCTGTGATAGAAAATTGGACACAGAAGAAACCTTATGACAGGAGATCTGAGGTCATTCTTACTCGTTTGAGAATTGGACATACTCGACTGACTCATCAATACCTTTTGAAGGGTGATGACCAGCCTGTATGTCAGTATTGCAACTGTAATGTAAGTGTTAAGCACATACTGAGCAATTGCATCGCCTCTGAACGGATTCGTAGGCAGCATTTTGGAAATGCAAGTTTTAACGAGATTTTGGGCCAGAGGCCAAATGTTGATAAATTATTGAACTTTCTAAAAGTTACAAATATTTATAAAGAAATTTAATTATTTAATCATTTATATTCATATACATCTTGTTGTTATACACAGTTTAACTGTTGTATATTTTTGTTATTGGTTTTTTTATCGTTTTGTTTATTATTATTTTTATTTATGTACATATATATAAGTTGTGGCGCAGCTTGGCCTATGTGGCTCTTGTGCCAATAAACTTTAACCAACCAACCAACCAACGATTGACCTGAACTCAAGCAACATTTCACAGGTTGAGGTCGATAATATATCTCCTTGCTCAACTCCTGTGATAAATGTTGACATTAGCTTAAAGCAGTTTCCTAAGGAATCCACCCCAAATTACATATATAGACAGCACTTTGCAGAAAGTCAACACCACAACAGGAATTATATTCCTATTTATACTGATGGTTCGAAATTGGTTGATTACGTTGGCTCAGCCTTTGTCTGCCAGGATGAGATTGGGGCAGAACAAATTGCACCGAATTCTTTCATTTTTACTGCAGAGTTGCAGGCTATTCACCTAGCTTAAAAATATGTAATTAGGAAAGGTCATTGTCGCTGTGTTATTTACACTGACTCAGTCAGTGCACTTCAGGCTTTGATCTCACATGAACTTAGTTTTCACTCTATAGTGATTAAAATTCGCAAACTGTTTTGCCACCTTGTTTTGAGCGATTTGTCTATAAAATTTTGTTGGGTCTTTGGTTATGTAAGTATAAAAGGGAATGAAGAAGCTGATGCAGCTGCAAAGTCAGCAAGTCCAACTCAGCATACAATGTTTATTGAAGGAGGTGACTTGAAGCTAGTCGTTAAAAAACGACTAGCAGAGAGATGGCAAAATGTGTGGAACGAACATGTCCACAATAAACTTTACGAGATCAAACCTATAATAGAAAATTGGACACACAACAAACAGTATGATAGGAGATCTGAAGGATCATTTCGGAAATGCAAATTTGAGAGAGATTTTGGGCCAGAGGTTAAATCCTGTGAAGATACTGAACTTTTTGAAAGTTATAAATATTAATAAAGAGATTTAACTAATTTATTAATTTATTTATCTATTTATTATATAATTATATTTGTTTTGTTATGTTTATTTGCACTTGTTTGTTTTTGTGTTATATTTACATTTTCTGATATATATATTTAGCTTTCTTTCATTTTATTATTTGGCATGGCGCAGCATAGCCTGTATGGCTCTTGTGTTAAAAAACTCAAACCAACCAACCAACCAACCCACTCGATTTTACTAGTCCGGAACTTCCTCAACCCGTCAATTGACCCATGGGATGAATTTATTTTAAACGCGATACCGATTTCACCAGCAGAAGAATCGGACGAAATAGAAAGCGAGAGTATGAGTGATGAAACGGCGCTGGAGAACGAGGTCTCCGAAACGGAAACTGAAGGGGAAGCAGAAGGTACATTGCCTTATGCACTTAGAAGTTGCGGCTTAGTGGAAGACCTATTTTGGATCATGTTTCGGCCCAGCCGTAGCCACATTCCTCGATTTATTTCTCTTGCCACGAGTCGAGCATTGTCGCTTTAGCCTTCAATTATATATAATTAAGTATACTGCTATCATTGCGGGCTGAGAATGGGTGAGAAGGAATGGTAGTCCACTCTTTCTGCAACTGTGACAATTTTAAATTTTTCCTGCAAATTAATGCAGAATAACATCTTGCAGATTACTTTAACTGACGGATGGAGTGAATTGGAAGATACACCTTTCCTACCCCCTATGACCGAACGACCAGAGATTAATTCGGCAGCCCTTCGGGCCGCTCTAATCTTTACGCAATCTCAATGCCTTAAAAATTCAACACCAGTTACTCTTGTCTTACCATTGGGACACCAATGTCCTGCAAACATGCAGTTGGTTTCAACCGATGAAGCTTTTACCGAATTGTATTATCAAAACTTGGCACTAACCCTTCCAATTCATGCTGCGCGAATACCTCTTTTCCGGGACTCCAACACGATTTTTGGAGCCCGTGGCCGCTCACGCCGGTCTTACCAAGGTCGCCGAACTCGATCTTAATTACTTATTTTACTATTTTATAATAATATTCACATGTATCTATTTTGTTGTCGTATATATCTCCTGTATTTTTATTAATTGTCATCAATATCTATATCCTGTAGTTCATTACTGTTAATTTTAATAAATTATTTTTTTGATATTGTACTCAAGCCTTGATTATTCTATGAACTCACAATGCAATCAACTTGGTCTCTATTAATTAAAAATAGACACCCTTTTCGATACACGTATATCCCCTTTTGAAATAAAGAAAAATAAAAGGGTTAGGCTGATTTTCAAGAGAGAGAGTAGTAACCCCCAAATTACATATATGTTCACATACCTCTACCTATAACAATGAACTTATTGCCATTACAGTGGTACCTTGGTAATCGAACATAATCTGTTTCAGAAAGAGGTTCGAGTACCAATATGTTCGGACTCCAAATCATTTTTTCCATTACAAATAATGTAAAATGGATTAATGCGTTCCAATCCCGGTTGGTTGGTTGGTTAAAGTTTATTGGCACAAGGGCCACATAGGCCAAGCTGCGCCACAACTTATGGTATATATATGTACATAAATAACAATAAAAATGAACAGAACAAAAAACAAAAAACCAAAAACAAAAATATACAACAGTTAAACTGTGTATAACAACAAGATGTATATGGATATAAATAAATAAATAATTAAATTTCTGTACGACTCCGGCTGAAGTGTACAATTTGTTTTAAAAGACACGAGAAAGCAACGATGATAAAACTACTGAACTAATTTTTAATTATAACAAAAAGACTATATACAGTGACTAAGCAGCCATCTTTTTTCTTCTTCTTCTTGTCGAAAAAAAAAACAACTAGTGCCCCCTGCTTATTTTTTCTCGCCTCCTCGCGGGATTTTCTCTAAAAAACTTCTTACATCTCGGCTACGACTGCTTTTATACAAAACAACAGCTTTTGTTTAAAATTATCTTCTACAGACATTAGTAACAGTTATTTTTTGTTCGTAGCTTCATTTCCACGTTGTCCTTCTCAATCGGTTCTTTGATGATAAGGACGGATCTGACTCACGTGTACGATTCTGTTGTCATCATCTTGAATTCCCTCAATAAGATAGGTGACGGGATTTACCATCTTCTTTACTATATATGGGCCTTTCCATTTGTTCTGAAATTTATGTCTGTTTAAACGACGGTACAATACTAAGTCGTGTTCCTTAATCTTCGATTCGTGCTTATTTTTGTCAAAAGATGTTTTATTCTGATCATGAGCTTGAGCAAGATTTTCAACTGCTTGTATCCGATTAATAAACAGTTTAGTCAATCTATTCTCAGCTTCTTTCAGAGTTTGTTTTTCCCCTAATCTTGGCTGAAAACCATGGAGCAAGTAGAAAGGACTTTGTTGAGTTGACTTGTGCTTTGTTGTGTTATAAGCAAACACTGCTGTTGATACATGTCTTTTCCAAGCTGTGATATCGTCGTTAGAATATTTCCTAAAGATGTCTTCTAGAGTACGGTTTGTTCTCTCCACAAGTCCGTTTGCTTGGGGGTGGAAAGCGCAAGTTCGGATATGACGAACGCCATGGTCCTCCAAAAAGTTCTCAAAATCTTCGGACACAAAAGACGTTCCTTGATCCGAAATGATCGTCTTTGGAAATCCATACACATCGAACACACTCTCTTGTAAAGCTCTCAATGTAGTTTCTGTGCTTAAACTACTCACAGGGATAGCGATTAAATATCTGGTAAAATAATCTATGCACATCAAAATCCATCTTTTTGAATTTCTCGATCTTGATGGGAGTATTCCAATATGATCAAGACCCAACATTTCAAAGGGCCGTGACGGTACGTCCTTTGTTTGTAAGAAAGCTTTGTTTTTTGATGGATAATCATTATTCATTTGACATACTTGACAACTGCTAACGTAACTCTTAACCTCTTTCACTATATGTTCCCACCAATAGTGATCTAGGATTCTTGACAAGGTTTTCTCTGCATTAAAATGGCCAGCTAAAATATTGTCGTGATTGGCTTTCAAGACTTCAGGCTTGAGCTTCTCTGGTACAACAAGTTGTAAATGATTTCTATCTTGAACATCGTAATGATATAATATGTCATTTTGTAGCACAAAACGATTCTTTGTAGAAGTACACTTACGTTGTTCTTCTAGTGAGAGATTTTCGTCTTTCAATATTCTAATTATGCTATCTAATTTTGGGTCGTCGCTTTGATGACGTTCGATTTCACTAGAGATTCTCCTCTCCAAGCTCAGCATTTGTACGTTTAATTCTGGGATTGGATTTCTAGATAAAATGTCAGGTAGTACGTTGGTAGCTCCTTTCTTATGCTTAACGTCATATTCATATTCCTGTAACTCTAAAGCTATGCGAGCGAGTTTGCGTCCAAGTTTTCTTTTAGCCTTTAAACAACTGATTGCCCAATTATCAGTGTATAGGGTAAATTTCTTTCCAACCAAATAATGTCGAAATCTTTCACAGATGGCCCAGTGTACTGCGATCCCTTCGAGTTCGGTCGAATGAAGAATGCGTTCTGTATCACTGGTACTTCGACTTGCATATTCCACAACAACTTTCTTTCCATTTTGTTCCTGCACGAGTACTGCTGCGATACCTTCTTGAGAGGCATCAGTGTGTACCTCAGTTAGAGCATCAGGGTCAAAGTGGGCAAGTATAGGTGCTTCCCTCAGACACTGAATCAATCTATTAAAGCTATCTTGAGTTTCTTCGTTCCATTCATAGTTGTTTGCTGTCATCATTCGTCTTAATGGTGCTGAAATCAAGGCATAGTTTGGAATAAACCTCCTGTAGTACGACATAAGTCCCAGGAAAGATTGTAACTGTTTCTTGGTCGTAGGAGTTTTTATGTGACTAACAGCCTCTGTTTTCTTTGGATTCGGTCGCTTGCCATCTCCATTCACAAGGTATCCCAAACAAGAAATTTCCTTTAATCCCCATTGGCATTTCTGTGGTGATATCTTTAAATGAGCTTTTGCTAGTATTGTTAGTACTGTTTTGATTAAGTTCTTGTGGTGTTCGTAATCTGATGAAAACAGAATGATGTCATCCAGGTAAACTAATATTCCTTCTTGTCCTTGAAACAATTCTGACATCGCCCTCTGAAAAGTGGCAGGAGCGTTACATAACCCAAACGGCATTTTGTTAAACTCATACAATCCGTCTGCTGTAATGAACGCTGTCTTATGTATATCTTCTTCCGCCATCGGAATTTGCCAGTAACCACTCTCAAGGTCAAGAGACGAAAAATATTTGGCGTTATGCAACTTATCTAGAATATCATCTATTCTTGGTAATGGAAATGAGTCGCGTTTTGTCTTGCTATTCAGATCCCGATAATCAATACAAAGTCGTATTTTTGTCGTAACATGGTGAGGTTGTTTGGCTAATACGACTGGAGATGCATACTGTGAATTTGACTTTCGTATAATGTTTAACGAAAGCATTTCCTTTATTTTTGCATTAATAAATTCTCGATCACTCCAAGAATAATGGTATGGTGTTTTTCTTACCGGCGTTTTGTCTGTCAGTTCTATACGATGATGAACTCTATCATATTCTCCCGGTTCATTTTGCAATATACGGTCATATTGTCTAATTAGCAGTTCAATTTCCTTCCTTTGTTCTTCATTTAAAATTAATTCCTGGCTCTCTGTACTCTGAAGTATGAACTCTTCTGGGTTTGGTAGTTCGTCAAATTCTTCAGAATGGGGATAATAGTTCCACTGATCTTCAAACTTAGTCTTACTCTCCGTTGTATGTATTGCTACAGCACTAGGAAGTAACAAGCATAATTCTTGTGTTGATTCTTCAATGGGAGGTTGTGCTGGAATCACATTACCATCTCTTGTGACTATTTCACATTTATCTTCCTTCAATGTCATTTTCACTCCTGCTTGGCCAATCCAATCTACTCCCAAAGTCAAAGGGACTGGGTTGTTCTCGAACACTGCTGTTTTCACTGTGGTGACTTGTCCTTGCAGCCGAATAGGTAGATCAACAAATCCAATTGGTTTCACCTTTGTCATGCCGATACCAGTGAACTCAGTGGTGTCGTCATCTAACATCCTTATACCAACAGGTAACTGATCCCGACGAATTATTGTACGACATGAACCTGTATCAACAAGGGCTCTTATCTTTCCTATCATTAGCACTTCAACATTAATATATGGGCTATGAACTTTAGAACTGTTAGCATTGACGTTTAAAGCGCTGCTCGTTTGTTTTTGTTTCTTGCTGTCTTTAATCTCTTTTGTACTTCCTCTTTCAGCTTTGTATTCATTGGCCTGTGCACTATTTTCATTTGGACATGTCTTGGCTAGATGTCCTAACTGTTGACATTTGTAACATCGGGTCATTTGTAAAGGCATCTGAGCATTCCACTTGGGGTCTCTTCTTATTGACTTCTCGTCTGTACGTTTAATAGCATCACCTGCAATAGCCGGATCCTTTACTCGAGCATTTGTATTATTTGGGAACTTATGAGGTTGTTGAACTTGAGTCTTCATATGCATCCTGACCTCAGTCTCTTGCTCATCTATCTTGCGCGCTATACGCTGTAGTTCTGCAATACTGTGCACATCATGAGTAGCAATAGTAACTGTGTGTTGTTTATTTTTTATTCCATCCAGCAAATAATCAATTTCGTCAGCTTCAGTAACATTTACAGGACAGTTGGTACGTAACAAACACAGCTTAGCATAGAAATAATCTGTGAGACTCTCATCATGTCTTTGTTCTCTTTCTTTCACTCTGTCACACCACCTTCTCAACGTCAGTCTTTTACCAAATTCGCTTTTTAGGCTTGTTTTCCACTCAGTCCAATTGTTAAGCTGGTAACCCATTGCTTTATGCCAGTTTTTTGCTGCTCCTCTCAGTTTGCTGATGGCTAGCGGAAGAACTTGGGTCTCAGTTAGTCTCTGTTGATTTCGAGTCAATTCAATATAATTCAACCATTCGTCAGCACTCTCTGTAGTAGTACCGCTAAATTCAGGAAGAGAACTCGTCAAATCAGGTACAGTTTGTACTTCGATAACTGTCTCCTTTGGGTTTCGCACTGTCTGTTGCTGGTTATCTATTAATAATATTACTTTTTCCATTAGCGTTTGCATCATACTCATAGGATTTGAATTTACAGCTTGATCTTCAGAAGGAGATTCATTAACGACTTCTTCCTCCGTTGCCTGGCTAGCCTTGTTAACATACTCTTCTTCACTTAACATTGCACTAGTTAGTCGTTCTATTAATTCAGATTTTTTACCGACTCGTGATAATTGCCTTTTCTCCAATTCCTCTCTCAAATATTCAATGGTCCTTCCTTCTAAATCATGTTTAATTTCTTCAACCGTAGACATGTTAGCTTCTAACCAAATCACGGTCGTCAACTTAAATTCTTTATTTTTTTTTAATATCGGCGCTAAATCTTTAAGCTATTGCTTCCTAGAGTTAGCTCTTAAACTTTTCTATAACTTTGATTTGGTTACAACCAAAATTTTACACTTTTAGCTTCAATCTTAAACTACGAGACTTCCTACCTTTGTCCGTGCGCCTTACTCGTTTCGGCTCGTTTCTTGTAGACGTGGTTGGTAGTGGCACATCAGCTAATCCTGTCGACTGCGCCAATTCTTGTACAACTTCGGCTTAAGTGTACAATTTGTTTTAAAAGACACGAGAAGGCAATGATGATAAAACTACTGAACTAATTTTTAATTATAACAAAAAGACTATATACAGTGACTAAGCAGCCATCTTTCTTCTTCTTCTTCTTGTCGAAAAAAAAAACAACTAGTGCCCCCTGCTTTTTTTTCTCGCCTCCTCGCGGGATTTTCTCTAAAAAACTTCTTACAATTTCTTTATAAATATTTGTAACTTTTAGAAAGTTCAATAATTTATCAACATTTGGCCTCTGGCCCAAAATCTCTTTAAAACTTGCATTTCCAAAATGCTGCCTACGAATCCGTTCAGAGGCGATGCAATTGCTCAGTATGTGCTTAACACTTACATTACAGTTGCAATACTGACATACAGGCTGGTCATCACCCTTCAAAAGGTATTGATGAGTCAGTCGAGTATGTCCAATTCTCAAACGAGTAAGAATGACCTCAGATCTCCTGTCATAAGGTTTCTTCTGTGTCCAATTTTCTATCACAGGTTTGATCTCGTGTAGTTTATTGTGGACTTGTGCGTTCCACACATTTTGCCATCTCTCCTCTAGTCGTTTTTTAACAACTAGCTTCAAGTCACCTCCTTCAATATGCATTGTATGCTGAGAAGGACTTGCTGACTTTGCAGCTGCGTCAGCTTCTTCATTCCCTCTTATACCTACATGGCCTGGGACCCAAGAAAATTTTATAGAGAAATTCCTCGCAAAAAGATGGCAAATCAGCTTACGAATTTTAATCACTATGGAGTGAAAACTAGGTTTATACGAGATCAAAGCCTGAAGTGCACTAACTGAGTCAGTGTAAATCACGCAGCAACGATGACCTTTCCTATTTATATACTTCAGGGCTAAATAAATAGCCTGCAACTCCGCAGTAAAAATGGAAGAATTCGGTGCTATTTGTTCTGCCACGATTTCATCCTGGCAAACAAAGCTAGCACATAGTCATCCGATTTAGATCCATCGGTGTATATAAAAATTAAATTCCTGTCATAGTGTTGAATTTCTGCGAAGTGCTGTCTATAAACGTAGTCTTGGGTGGTTTCTTTTAGAAACTGCTTTAAGCTTAAATCAATGTTTATCACAGGAATTGACCAAGGTGATATATTATTGACCTCGACCTGCAAAATGTTGCTTGTGTCCAGGTCGATCGTGCTGCTTACATTCTCCATTCTTATGTCAAATGTAGGGACACTACTTGGGCGAGCTGCAAATAATCTTTTCAGCTGACTATCTGAACAATCAGCTAAAAGTTTATTTTGAGATCTCTGTTTAATGTAATAAAAAAGAGACAACTGTTCTCTCCTAAGAGATAGTGGAGGCTCATGAGCATCCACATACAAACTTTGTACAGGAGAAGTTCGAAATGCACCAGTGCACAAACGCAATGCTTGATGGTGGATTGGATCCAGCATCCAAAGAGTAGATTCTCGTGTAGAGCTATACACAACGCATCCATAGTCCAGCTTAGAGCGAACAAGGGCCCTATAAATTTTGAGCATAGAACATTTGTCTGCTCCCCAGGATGAGCAGCACAATACTTTTAACAGGTTTAAAGCTTTTAAACATCTACTATTCAAATTGCGCAAGTGTCGTAAAAACGTGAATTTATGGTCAAACACGCCACCCAAAAATTTTGCTTCGTTGACCATTGGGATTTTAACCCCATTTAGGTGAATTTTAGGATCCAGCTGCAAACCACGTTTTCGGCAAAAGTGGATGCACGAGGTCTTCTCTACGTTAAAACAAACCATTGGTCTTGGACCAATTGTCTATTCGATTTAAGGAGGTTTGCAGTTGTCTCTCAATAAAACCCATGTTACTAGACTGACAGGAAATCTGAAAGTCATCCACATACAGAGAGTGTTTCACACTGGGAGGGAAACAGTTAGTTATACTGTTAATTTTTATTAGGAACAGAGTTACACTCAAAATTGAACCTTGAGGGACACCCTCTTCTTGTGTGAAAGGCCTAGACAAAGTGTTGCCCATCCTGACTTGAAAACTTCGATTCTGTAGGAAGTTTTTTATAAAAATTGGCAAATTACCTCGCATTTCGAATTTGTGCAGATCACGGAGTATCCCATATCGCCAGCAGCGATCATACGCCTTTTCTATATCAAAAAACACAGACACTAAGTGCTGTCGTCTAACAAACGCTTCGCGAATGGATGTTTCAAGATTTAGTAAATTATCTGTTGTACTTCTGTTCCTACGAAATCCACTCTGATGTAGTGAAAAGTAATTCTTTTCCTCTAAGAGGAACATCTGGCGTCTGTTTACCATTCTCTCGAAAAGTTTGCACAGACAACTAGTCAAAGAAATTGGTCTGTAATTAGAGGGATTTTTGCGGTCTTTACCTGGTTTGGGTATGGGAATAATAATTGATAGTTTCCAAGAGTCAGGAAAAATATGTTCTGTCCTTATTCTGTTAAACAGATTCAGAAGGTAACTAAGGGAATTGTTTGACAGATCTTGAGTTGATTAGCTAGTAACATAACAGATTAGAGTATATATGATATTTAGTTTTTAGGAAAGCAGTAATTAACACATATATAACTCTCAATAAATAGTAAAAACATTAAAGAAGTCATTTCAACATACGAAAACTTACTTTCTTGATTGCGATATGATGGCGAAAGTGGATGTAGGTGAGAGGAGGAAGAGCGGGAGTTACTGCCAAGAAGGGGAATCCCCTTTCATAAAAACATCTGGTAATGGAACTTCAGGGGTTGCTTTTTTTTTCTGTCGCTTCTGGGCAGGTAAATCTTTAATTAAAAACTTATTCGTTGTCTGTTGCTTCTGCCTTTTTTGCAGAATTTTACGGAAATGAGACATGACATTTTCATTGGAAAGGTGTACAGCCCTATAGGCTACCATGGTATTAGGATGAGATTTTTCAACAAAAGCTTGCACATCCCCCCACCTAGCACAAATTTCTTTAATCACTGAACTTGGGATATCCTCCTTTCCTTCTTCTTCTCCCAAAGACATATTCTCAGCCAAAATCCTTTGTTGCTCATTTTGAAGGTGCTCCAACTCTTCTGTAGTAAGCTCGGTATTGAAGAGCTCGTGGACTCGGTACTGTCCACGAGCTCTTCAATATCCTCATTGTCAATTTCCAAGCCTATGCTTTGTCCAATAGAAACAATGTCATCCACAATTTCTTTATTAAAGCCCTCAAAATCTTGCTCTGGTACACAGTCAAGCCAGAGTTTCCTCCATGCTGAATTCATGGTACGGTATGTCACTTGGTTTTATGCATTGTCAATAAGATGAACGCAATTAAGAATATGGAAATGATTTTTCCAAATTCTTTCAACGTTAACCGAGTGTCATTAGTGACTTCAAAACACTTCCGAAACAAGGATTTAGTGTACAATTTTTTGAAATTAGAAATGACCTGTTGATCCATTGGTTGTAGCAAATGGGTTGTGTTAGGTGGCAGATATTTAACTCGAATAAAGTCGAATTCTTCAACTAAATCCTTATCCAAGCCTGGAGGGTGAGCAGGAGCATTATCTAATAGGAGAAGGCATTTTATTGGCAAGTTTTTTTCTTGCAAATATTCTTTCACACTTGGTGCAAAAACTTCATGCACCCACTCAACAAAAAATTGCCAAGTCACCCAGGCCTTTGAATTAGCACGCCACATAACAGGCAATTTACTCTTCATAATATTGTTTTTTTTGAACACCCTTGGGTTGTCAGAATGATAAATCAACAATGGCTTAACGTTAAAATCTCCACTTGCGTCACACACAGCAAAAGAGTAAGCCTATCTTTCATCGGCTTGTGCCCTGGTAGTGCTTTTTTTTTTTGTAATACAGGGTGGACCAAAAAGAATATACGTATTTCAAACTGATATAATTTAATAAACTGTAAGACATACAACTATGGAACTTGGGACACATTTATGAAACTCTCTAGTTTAGATTACAGGTGTTCAATATGTCCTCAACATGAACCATACCAGCGACACGAACAATATCACATTGATACTCAAATTCCTGCCATACTCGACTAAGCATGTCCAGTGTCACTGATGTAATGGCAGTATGGATCCGGTTCTTCAACTCATTGAGGTTCTGTGGTAGTGGAGGAACATAGACGGTGTCCTTGAAACCCCACAGGAAGAAATCACACGGCGTCAAATCTAGTGACTGTGGAGGCCAGCTGAAAAGTGCTAAATCGTCAGCTCCTTGATGTCCAATCCAACGGTTCGGAAGAGTTTCATTCAGAAACTGACGAACTTGACGATTCCAGTGAGGGGGTGCCCCGTCTTGTTGAAAAATGAGGTTCTTATTGTTCAGCCTCGGAAACAACCAGTTTTGCAACATATGAAGATACTGCGGACCGTTAACCGTGTTTCCATCAAAGAAAAAAGGGCCGTAAACAGATGAGCAGGATATAGCACAAAACACATTGACTTTAGGTGAATCTTGACAATGTTCGATTGGCGCATGTGGGTTCTGTAGGCCCCAAATTCTAACATTCTGTTTGTTCACCTTCCCACTAAGGTGAAAACATGCTTCATCACTGAACATGATCCGTTCTGAGAAATTGTTATCGTTGTCAATAACATCCTGAATCTGGCCAGTAAATTCCACACGTTTATGTTTGTCGTCATTATTCAGAGCCTGTAACAGCTGTAACTTGTACGGCTTCATAACTAACCTGCGTCTCAAAACATGCCAAACTGTTGTTTTAGGCAGCTGCAATTCCTGACTGGCACGATGTGTTGATTTTGAAGGGCTATGTTGGTAAGCAGCTTGAATCCATGTGACATTTTCTTCAGATATATGAGGGCGGCCAGGACTTTTTATTTTACATACACAACCTGTGTCAACAAACTGACGGTACCATCTGAAAATGTTCCATCCATTCGGAGGATCAATTTGGTACCTCATCCAGAAACGTCTGTGCACTGTAATCACGGAATTACACTTCGCAAGCTCAAGAATACAAAACTTTTTGTGCTGTGGCATAGCCATTTTACAACAACTGTGAATACGTCATTGTAACCAAGCACAACTGACATCTGGTGGACATGGACACAAACTAGACAATGCACTCGTTCCTCCGATACCTGCAGCACACCGCTACTATCGATAGTTTACTAAATATATTAGTTTGAAATACATATATTCTTTTTGGTCCACTCTGTATAGGTTCTCTTCGGCATTTTTTTCTAAAATAGCCCAGTTTCGTCTGCATTGAACACCGGTTGAGGTGCATAACCTTCTTCCATCATAAGTTTATTAAACTCGGCGACAAATTTCTCAGCCCCTTGTCTGAACTAGCTCCCTCTCCATGCCTTACTACGTTATGTATTCCACTTCGGTTCTTAGAATTTTCAAACCACCTTCTACTAGCCTTGAATTCAAAAGCACTCGTACTTGTACCAGGGGTTTTCTTCACTAAATCGTCATAGATTTCTAGCGCCTTTTCACAAATAAATGTCTCACTAATGCTATCATTTCGTAACTGTTTCTCATTTATAAAAATAAGTAGCAACTTCTCCACTTCTTTAAGTATCTGAGGCCTTTGCTTTGTCAACGTAGTCACTTTTTTTGCAACATTAGCTCTTTTTATTGTTTCTTTATTCTTTAAAATAGTCAATATCGTCGACTTAGCCATAGAATATTGGACAGCAAGATCCAAAACACGCACTCCATTTTCGTGTTTAGCAATGATTTATTTTTTCAGTTTGATTGTTATTCTTACTGTTTTCCTTTTCACTTGATCACTTTCACTTTTATTCTTCTTGGGACCCATGTTTAAGGGCTAATAAATCAAAAGAAAAGGATGCTAATCCAAAAAATATAGCACAGCGTAAGTTAATGTGCATGCGAAACAATGTCTCATAACTGACGCCACCGCCGCGGCGTCAGCGTTGACTTGGCGGCCTTTCCCATTCAAGTACCAAAATTTTGTTTGGGAACAGGGGCTTTTTTTTTTCAAAATTTTTGGTTGGGTACCGATTTGTTCAGGCTTCGAAACGTTCAAGTACCAAGGTATGACTGTACTTTTATTTTAATCTTTCTTTTTGGATATGATACTAAGACAGTATCAACCACCAGTCACACCAGACAGATGTCGACTCCTACAACGTTACCACCATTCGACCCACCAAAAATTTTATCTATGTGCTCATCGAACTGATGACCAGCTCTCTTTACTTCTTATTAGGAACTTAACAAGAATCCTATCAAGAACTTACCTGCGATTTTTCGTCGAACACTACTATCTAATATCCAGTAATATAACATCAACTTACGAACCATCTTACCGAGAACAAAGGAAATCAACCACCCACGTGTTTCCTCGAACTACAACCTTTACTTTCGACTTCAAGACCTCCAGCCAATCCCCCTCGATGTGGGTTCCTGTCCGTGGTGAGGGGACCTCCCAGAGATGGTTTAGTATTTCTTCTTAACCATCCCTGGGATCTGAACGCCCACCCACGTGTTTGCCGTGCGTGGTGGCCCGTATGCCGGAAAGGGGGATCCTGGTAGTTGAGGGGCAACATACCGTCCCCAACACACTGCTTTGGCCCCTGCTTCGGATAAACGGGAGGCTCAAATCAGGCTCCGTTTGAGTCAATCGGCTGGTCGTTGAGTCATTGTTGACCTCGGCTTGGAGTCAACCGATCGATGCAGACCGGGCAGACACGTCAGACAAGGTGTGCTTTTCTCGACTGCATTGTGAGGGTATAGCTCCTGGGAAACCCTGGTGCGACGGTCTATGGGAGTCTCCCATGTGACGGCATCCCCTTGTTGGGCCCCATGGTGGGTGGGGTCACCAGAAGCTGAATGTTTTACTTTTAATCATGGATTCCCCAAAAATAAAAGATTCGAAAGAGCGGAAAAATTTAAAAATGTCCAGTACCCCAGCGTACTTAATAGTACACGCAACTGGTGACAAACCATTATCTAAAGCTTCTCCTTTTCTGATTCAAAAATTGTTCCAGTCGACTATTGGAGATTTGAAAAAAATTCAGAAATTAAGATCAGGTGATTTACTGGTGGAAACATCCTCCCCACAACAATCTGCAAAACTTCTAGAAACAAAGACCCTGGGAGAAATGGAAATCACTGTCACACCACACGGAAGTTTAAACTCATCACGTGGTGTGATATCTGAAATTGATCTGATGTCTGAAGACGAATCAGATATTCAGATTGGTCTTTCAGATCAAGGTGTCGTTGCTGTCCGGCGCATTTCAATTCGTCGAGATGGAAAGTTGATACCAACCAAACACCTGATTCTTACTTTCAACAAACCAACATTGCCATC
Source organism: Centruroides vittatus (assembly GCF_030686945.1). Lineage (NCBI taxonomy): Eukaryota > Metazoa > Arthropoda > Arachnida > Scorpiones > Buthidae > Centruroides > Centruroides vittatus. The sequence continues at coordinate 218,809 of NW_027122365.1, read as the reverse complement.
CTTTATAACAGCAGGATACCTACGTTGCTCAGTCCGTCCATATATCCCAAATCCGCTGCGTTGTTTCAAATGCCAGCGGTTTGGACACTCGCAAACATCCTGCCGAGGAAAAAGCGCATGTGCACAGTGTGGGACTGAGGGTCACGACAGTACAGAATGTAAAAGTACCCCATGCTGTGTGAACTGTAAAGATGCCCATCCTGCTTACTCCCGGAAATGCCCTGCATGGCAGAGAGAAAAAGAAATACAGCGTGTAAAAACAGTCAACAACTTACCCTACCCAGAGGCACGTCGCATGGTCACTTCAAGTGCACCACTGAAACAAAAAACATTTGCTGCTGCTCTGAAATTCACAAAGACATGTGAAGTTCAGACAGACATTTCTGTTTCCCCAAAGGAATCTTTCACTCGCCATGCAAAATGTTTACTGATCCCTTCAAAAGAAACAGCAGAAAATGACAATAAAAAACAAAAAACACCCCTCCCTAAAACAGGGGTGATAACAAGAAACCTGGGTTCAAAAAAGGCTAGTAAGAACCCATTAAACAAACAGAGAGTGAAAGCAGCTCTCTCTAAAGCTAAAAAATCAGAGACTCAGTCTGTGAGCGAGTTCTCTGATATCTCTGATGAAGAGAATAATGTGGAGGTAAAAAAACCAATGTCACCTCCAAAAGAGAGACCGCCTGTTAAATTAAAGAGGGATACCCTCGCAAAGAATGCTGCCTCAACCACATAATGGATTATAAAATAATCCAATGGAACTGTCGTGGTTTCCGCAACAACTTCTCTGACATTAAACATTTGACATCATCTCCCACATCTCTCTGCGTGGCACTCCAGGAAACACATCTAAAACCTGGAGAAAAAATTACTTTAAAAGGATTTAATCTTTACCGTAAGGATGATGATAGCCACACTCGCGCCAGTGGAGGTGTGGCTGTACTGGTTTCAAATTGCATCCCTTCCTTACCGGTACAAATAAGAACAGAGCTGCAAGCTGTGGCAGTCAGAATTTCAATTGGAGTAACTGTCACAGTTTGTTCCATATACTTGCCACCAGATGTCAGAGTCAATGAGGATGAATTGGATGACTTGGTTGAACAACTGCCAACTCCGTTTATTCTACTTGGTGATTTCAATGGCCACAATCCAATGTGGGGCAGTCACGACATCAATTGTCGAGGCAGAGCCATTGAAAGATTCATAGGTAATCACCAACTGTATTTATTTAATACTGGAGAAGTGACATACTTCCACGCCCCAACAAGAACATTTACTGCCATTGATTTGACATTAGCTAGTCCAAATCTGTTCTCAGCGTTTACATGGGAGGTTGGATCTAATCCACTTTCCAGTGACCACTTTCCAATATTTTTAAAATATAGGGGCAGAGGAAGCTGTGAAACAGCCCGTCCACCACGCTGGAAATTTGAAACGGCAGATTGGCCTGCATTTTCCTCTTTGGCTAACATCACTGAGGAAATGGTCAATACTGCCGATATCAATGATGCAGTAGAAGTTGTCACTTCCAGTATTATTCAGGCAGCCGAAAAAACAATGGGGAAAACGTCAACCAGATATCCAAAACATCCGAAACCATGGTGGGATCAGAATTGTGAGGCAGCATTTAAAAAACAAAAGAAAGCATGGGGGATTTTCAGAAGATACCCCACTGCTGAGAATTTGATAGCTTTTAAAAAAGCAAAGGCAAATGCCAGAAAAATAAGGAGGCAAAGCCAAAGGGATTCCTGGAGGAAGTATGTTTCTAGCATAACATCTTCCACCAGCTCAAAAGCAGTCTGGGATAAAATCCATAAAATTAATGGGAAATATGCTTCTCACTCTCTGTCCATGCTGGAAAATAATGGCACAATAATCAGTGACATTAAAGGTATTGCTGATTTGTTGGGTGAAACATTTTCGTCTTCATCCAGCAATATTATGTATACAACAAATTTCCAGGCTTATAAAGTCCAAAGTGAAAAACAATATCTAAACTTCCACTCTCCATCTAATGAGGAATATAATGTGCCATTTAGCAGAATAGAACTATGTACAGCAATCTCTCGCTCGGGGAATACTGCTGTAGGTCCGGATAAAATCCATTACAGCATGATTAAAAATCTGTCAGACAATTCCCTTAGTAACCTTCTGAATCTGTTCAACAGAATATGGACAGAACATACTTTTCCAGACTCTTGGAGGCTATCTATCATAATTCCCATTCCCAAGCCAGGTAAAGACTGCAAGAATCCCTCTAATTATAGACCAATTTCTCTGACTAGTTGTCTCTGCAAACTTTTCGAGAGAATGGTAAACACGACGCCTGATGTTCCTCCTAGAGGAAAAGAACTACTTTTCACCACATCAGAGTGGATTTCGTAGGAACAGAAGTACCACAGACAATCTAGTAAACCTTGAAACATCTATACGCGAAGCGTTTGTAAGACGACAGCACTTAGTGTCTGTGTTTTTCGATATAGAGAAGGCTTATGACCGCTGCTGGCGATATGGAATACTCCGTGATCTGCAAGAATTTGGACTGCGGGGTAATCTGCCAATTTTTATAAAAAACTTCTTGCAAAATCGAAGATTTCAAGTCAGGATGGGCAACACTTTGTCTAGGCCTTTCACACAAGAAGAGGGTGTTCCTCAAGGTTCTATTCTGAGTGTGACTCTGTTCCTAATCAAAATTAATAGCATAGCTAAGTGTCTTCCTTCCAGTGTGAAACACTCTTTGTATGTGGATGACTTTCAGATCTCCTGTCAGTCTACTAACATGAGTTTTATTGAAAGACAACTGCAAACCTCCCTAAATCGCATAGACTGTTGGTCCAAGATCAATGGTTTTACTTTTAATGCAGAGAAGACCTCGTGCATCCACTTTTGCCGAAGGCGTGGTTTGCACCTGGAACCTGAAATTCACCTAAATGGGGTTAAAATCCCAATGGTCAATGAAGCAAAATTTTTGGGTGTTGTGTTCGACCATAAATTGACGTTCTTGCCACACTTGCGCAATTTGAAGAGTAGATGTTTAAAATCTCTGAACCTTTTAAAGGTATTATGCTGCTCATCCTGGGGAGCAGACAAATGTTCGATGCTCAGGATATATAGAGCCCTCGTTCGCTCTAAGCTGGATTATGGATGTGTTGTTTATGGCTCTGCGCGAGAATCTACTCTTCGGATGCTGGATCCAATCCACCATCAAGCATTGCGTTTGTGCACTGGTGCATTTCGAACTTCTCCTGTTCAAAGTTTGTACGTGGATGCTTATGAGCCTCCACTATCTCTCAGGAGAGAGCAGTTGTCTTTGTTTTATTACATTAAACAGAAATTTCTGGCTAAACCTTCAGTTTATTGTAGAGTATCAGATACTCAGCTGAAAAGATTATTTACAGCTCGCCCAAGTTGTGTCCCTACATTTGACATTAGAATGGAGAATGTAAGCAGCACGATTGACCTGGACACAAGCAACATTTCACAGGTCGAGGTCGATAATATATCACCTTGGTCAACTCCTGTGATTAATGTTGACTTTAGCTTAAAGCAGTTTCCTAAGGATTCCACCCCGGACTACATCTATAGGCAGCACTTTGCAGAAATTCAACACTACGACAGGAATTTAATTCCTATTTATACTGATGGATCGAAATCGGTTGATTACGTTGGCTCAGCCTTTGTCTGCCAGGATGAGATCGTGGCAGAACAAATTGCATCAAATTCTTCCATTTTTACTGCAGAGTGTCAGGCTATTTATCTAGCCTTAAAATATATAATTAGTAAAGGTCATCGTCGCTGTGTTATTTACACTGACTCAGTTAGTGCACTTCAGGCTTTGATCTCACATGAACCTAGTTCTCACTCTATAGTGATTAAAATTCACAAACTGTTTTGCCATCTTATTGCAAGTAATATTTTTGTAAAATTTCGTTGGGTCCCAGGCCATGTAGGTATAAAAGGGAATGAAGCAGCTGATGCAGCTGCAAAGTCAGCAAGTCCTTCTCAGCATACAATGTTCATTGAAGGAGGTGACTTGAAGCTGGTTGTTAAAAAACGACTAGCAGAGAGATGGCAAAATGTGTGGAACGAACAAGTCCACAATAAACTTTACGAGATCAAACCTATAATAGAAAATTGGACACACAAGAAACAGTATGATAGGAGATCTGAAGTCATTCTTACTCGCCTGAGAATTGGACATACTCGGCTTACTCATCAATACCTTTTGAAGGGTGATGACCAGCCAGTATGCCAGTATTGCATTTGTACTTTAAGTGTTAAACATATACTTTGCAACTGTGTTGCTTTTGACCAGAGTCGCAGACAGCATTTTGGAAATGCAACTTTTAGAGAGATTTTGGGCCAGAGGCCAAATCTTGATAAGATACTGAACTTTTTGAAAGTTATAAATATTAATAGAGAGATTTAAGTTAACTAATTTATTTATTTATTTATTTATTTATTATATATTTATATTTGTGTTGTTCTGTTTGTTTGTGTTTTTGTGTTGTATTGACGCCTTGTGATATATATATTTAGCTTTGTTTAATTTTACCATTTGTCATGGCGCAGCATAGCCTGTTTGGCTCTTGTGCCAAAAAACTAGAACTAACTAACTAACCTCCAGCCAATCAACGCTGTTTACTACTAATCAACAACAGAAATCCTGATTCCCAACAGAACTAGTATGCCTCCGTTCACATACGTCGAAAAATTACTATTTTATCTTATATTACCATAATCAACGTGATAGTACAAAACAAATGAAAGAGAGAATAAGAAACCTTTTATATTATCCTATATTATTGTAACGCATAGCGATTAACTCTATCTCTTAATAATAATGTATCTATTAAATAGTTGCGATTATTTGCTATCTGAGAGAGAGTAGCCCTCAATATAAACCCCAGACAGTTAAATAAAATCAAACTAGTCCTGTTTAGGACAAGTTCGATTTAGAAAGACCAATGTAATGTGAGGACCGGGTTTAACCCAGCCGAAAAATTTTTTTTTTATTGTTCAAATCCCCTTGTGAGAAATTGGAGAAACGGTCGAAATTCTAAGGAGGTGCAGCCTTCCGCCGTCGAAACGCACTTCCTTTCCCTCCAGATTTAAACTGAGTCACGGAGATCGAATCATCAGCAATTCACCCACTATTGCGATTGGTGATTGAAGATAATGTGACCTGTAGTATATAAGGGGGGAAAAGGCTGATAACAAGGTCGCTGAAAGTCCGCATAAGATGCCCGACCCGTAGGATCCGTCCCGAGAATCGAGGGCTGAAACCTGAAGTCACTGAAGCCCGCCGACGATGAGCCGCCTCGACCGATCCTTTTGCTTACCTCCACGACCGGAGAACCGAGACAATTAGTACTTCGATTACAACCGATATACCCTAGGAAGAGGTATGACCCCTAAATTTGTAAACTTTTTCTCTCCTGCGGTTAGGAACTGGACGCGTTAGATTTTCTGTATTTGTTTATCCGTCTGAATAAATCGTTGTTTGTTTTCATCATGGTTCCGTTATTTTGAATATTGCCTTAACCTCTTGCCGTATGAATTACTTAGAACTCTATATAAAAAGCAATAAAAAATACTTAAAACTGAAAAAAACGAAAGAAATGTGTTAATTTTAAAGAAAAAACTTCAAAGTACAATTTCCTTTTTCTCACCTTAGCGCGAAATCTGACATCGATGAGTCATTGTTTACACAGCTGGATGACCTTGAGAACAGCTGGTGTCGTCTTTCGTGGGAAATTCTCACGAAACTCTCAGGAGAAGGGTAAAAAGTAGGGTGAATACTAGATGGCGGTATATTTCTAAATATTTTTTTAAAATTACGATTTTAATTGAAATTTTGACCCCCCGACTTAAACGTATATATAATAAAATCTATTAATTAAAAAAATTTAAAAACTATTGGATGTTGTTTTTGACATCAGAAAATAGCTTTAAATAACTTTACCGAAGTAAAATTGGCACAGTAGAACTTTAGAAGGATGAATGAAGTTTCATTAAAAAAATCCCATAAAAAAACAATTAAGCGTTAATTGCGCATCATTAAAGGTTAATTAAAATCGCAATAAAATTTTTTCACGCGAGTAAAAATTTTTCAAAAAATTTTAGACAAAAAATGTTCCAAAGGTGCAAAAAAAAAATTTTTTTCCGGGCCAAAAGTACCGTTTTGTTTGTAACGCTATGAAACTTGCCCGAGTTAACTCTGATTCGGACGGCAAGCGGTTAAACTTATTGACGAACCCACACACTTCCTCCACTCGACCTGAGAAATAATTACCCCATCCTGAGAAGTTGGGATATCATAAAAATTTAGCCATCCTTGACAGTGGGGTGGGTTTTGTCGACCTGTTCGCCGAAAAAAAGGAGGTACGACTCCATCCTACCTCTCGGCGTTCCCACAAAATCATATGTATGGCAATGTATTCAATACGCAATCAACTTTAAAAAATTTCAAATAAAAACATAGCACAACAATTATAAATCTTATTTAATGAATAATAGTGTTTTTAAGACCATTCAGTTGTAAATCTTTCTAAAAAACGAATTAATTCCGGTTAGGACCATGTTCCTTGCAGAATGGCACTTGACGTAGATTTTGAAGCAACCATCCTCACAATACAATCTTTGTTATATACTATAAGTTAGTTGTATTATCGCTTTACATCAATTTAGAATGCTGCAGTTTTTTATTTGAAAGAATATAGACATATCTAAGTAACATATATAACAGTTAAAAAAAAAACAAAAAACTTTTTTATAAATTTGAAATTTACATAAGTAGCTATACTTTGATTTTACTGTATAAGTGATGATGTGGAAACAATCGTTAATATAAAATCGCCATATAAAGTTGTTGGCTAATTTCTACGTTGATTGAAAGAAAATATAAAAAAAAAACATAAAAATAAAGTATTTTTACTTTGACTGATGTTTCTACTTGAAGTTATTTTTAGTTTCTTACAGGTAACAATGGAAATAAATTGTTGTGCTATGTTTTTATTTTAAAAGAAAACAACATTCATAGTAATTATTTATTTTTAAATAACGGATAGATATAAGATGATAAAAAAAATATATATAAAAATACGAAAAATTTCAACAAACATTTAGAAAGTTATAAAATATACAGTGATTGCTATCACACAAAGTTTAGCTTTCTATGATAGATTTCAAAACAATTTGCATGCACAAGAAAAACATTACACTGCTTACAGAAGTATTTTATTTGCGTCCTTTTTTTTGCAGAACACACCACACAATTATTTCTTCTATTTCTGTTTATTATAATTTCGGTTTCTCCTATGAAGTGGCGTCCAGTCAGTTGGCTAGGAGAAGATGGGCTGCACCTCCTGATGCTGTTGGAAATAACATTTTTACAAAATATGGTGAAAACAATCAACTTTAAAAAATTTCAAATTAAAATTAATAGATAAATTACACCTAATTATTTATGGATAATGTGTGCATTGAGTACACATAAATCCAGAAATCTCGAATATGTTTTTTATATTATTTTCTAAGACGAGTGCCTGTACTGGGGGTAGTTGATGTAACTTGATTTATTAGATCTACATCTCCTATATGATATTTATACTCAATGCACACAGTCAGTTTTTCTGTATCAGTCCCTTTTTGTTTTTATAAATTTCATAGTATCGTCATATGTTGAACTCATTACAAAGACATTTTTGGTGTCTTTCCACTTCATCATCATTAGTTTATCCTTGTACTTGACTGTCTCTTCTTTTTTCGATTTACTCAGTATAACGTCCTACAGCAACTCTTTCCCTGTCTTTCTTACAGTACCAAATACTCAAATAAGTATACACAACTATAATAATTGTTCACTCCCAACTGATAACCTTTATCTAATAAATCTTCCGTAAGGGAGAGGACAATATTCATTGAGTGACATTTTTTTAATAGATTGACATCAGTCAGGTTTATGGGAAATTGTGTTCCCTTCCCTGTGTACATTGTGAAATTATAAACATATCCTGTTTTGGATTCACAAAGGAAGAAACACTCTATTCTAAATCTAGCTCTCTTGAACGGAACATACACTTTCCAACCTAGCCGAACCTTCCACAAAAGAAGACTTTCGTCTATAGATATTCTTTTAGACGGTATGTACGCGCTCTTAAAACTACTTCTATATAAATCTAATAAGTCTCTAATTTTATACAGTTTATCCATTTTATTGGTACTACTTGAGAAATGTAGAAATTTAAATAACAAGATAAATTTGTCTTTTGTCATCGTTTGGTAAAATATTGGAGTATTTAAAAGTGGCTTTCTACAAAAGTATGATTGTAAATCTTTTTGTTTTACTATACTCATCAAGAGAAAAAATACGTTGAAGAAACCGGATTTCGTTAGCAGTTGTAGTTTGCCAGTCATTCATTCTTCTTCTTTTCTTTATTCCTTTTTCTGTTGCCTGCAAGATTACTTCTGCATGTTTGTCTCCCTATTTGCGATGCATTCAAAGATTTTTAAAATTCCTTCCAGATTGTTCACTGGAATTTTAACGCCTTCATCTCCGTTGAAGATGGTGTTAAAATTTCAGTGCGAAATCAAATTTCTCTCTGCTTTGAGTGATGGATGTTGTTCCTGATGATGCGCTGGGACCAGTATCCAATACAGAATCTGATGCACTCCATTTTGAGAGACTATCATCATCTGAGTCCAAATTACAGAGAGACTCATCACAGGAAACATCATTTAAAAGATCTAAATCGATCCCTGAATCATTCATCTTTCTTTTTGGCATATTACAAAAATTCACTAAGAACTTAACATGTAGAAATTTAGTTCTGAATTTTTGCAGTGACCTATTTGATGGAAAGCACATAAATGAGCTACACCAGTGATGGGCAAACTATGGCCCCCTGAAATGTTCTATCTGGTCCACGCAACATTATTTCTAATCTGATGAATAAAAAAAAAATACAGGCTACAAGAAAAATAAATATTTTCCTTTCTTTCTTTTTATATCAGTGATGACATACAAATTTATTAAACATTCCAATATCTAGGATAAGTATGTTGAGAGTGAGAGGCACTGGCTGCCTGGCAACTTTGTAGCGAAGAGTAAAACTGGCAATGTGGCTAGATATCGAAACATGTTTCTTGATTCAGACCTATCTTAGCGTTGTTGGTTTGCTAGTTTTGCTCTGCATATTGTGAAAAATTTTAAATTTTAGCCCTAAGATGTTATCTAAGTAATGTAAAGTTGATTCTGAGTGTCGTGTTTCCAAAGATGAATGGACTTGGAAGTACGTTTTCACAGTTTTTAGGGATAAACTACTATGTCTCATTTGCAACGAAACTGTAGCAGTCTACAAAGAATATAACATTTCACCTCTAAGCACAACGATGTCAAGGCTAGAGCCATAATTGAAGAAAAAAGAAAACAAAAAGCAGAAGATCTATGCAAAAACCTATATGGTCAGCAAAGTATTTTTAAGAAAGGAAATAGTTCTCAGCAAGCAGCTACACATACAAGTTGTGTTGTAGCATACAATATTGCTAAAAGTAACAAAGCTCTCTCTGGTGGAGAGTTTGATAAACACTGCATGCTCAAAGTTTGCGATATTTTATGTCCTAACAAAAGAAAAGCATATTTTTTCAAAATCTTATCTCGGAAAACAGTGACTTCTAGAATCGAAGCAATATATAAAAACACATTATCACATCACAAAGATTGGCCAATTTGAATTCTGCTCAATTATTTGAATGAAAGCTCTGATATAAATGATACTGCACAGTTGCTATTATTTATAAGAGGTGTTGACGAAAACTTCTGTATTACAGAGGAACTAGCATGTATGAGGTCGTTGAAGGGAACTACAACAAGGTCAGATAATTTTCATGAATCTATGGAAGAAATTTCAACTTTGAAAGTACTTATAAATTGCATATGTGGTATAACAACAGATAGAGTGAGAAATATGACAGGGGAAAAATCTGGATTTGTTGGGATCTTTAATGAAAAATATTCAGATAACAATGTTATATTTGTACATTGCATTATAGCTGTACAAAGTTTGTATGTGGATGCTCATGAGCCTCCACTATCTCTTAGGAGAGAACAGTTGTCTCTTTTTTATTACATTAAACAGAGATCTCAGAATAAATTGTTAGCTGATTGTTCAGATAGTCAGCTGAGGAGATTATTTGCAGCTCGCCCAAGTAGTGTCCCTACATTTGACATAAGAATGGAGAATGTAAGCAGCACGATTGACCTGGACACAAGCAACATTTCGCAAGTCGAGGTCGATAATATATCACCTTGGTCAATTCCTATGATAAACGTTGATTTAAGCTTAAAGCAGTTTCTAAAAGAAACCACCCCAGACTACGTTTATAGACAGCACTTCGCAGAAATTCAACATTGTGACAGGAATTTAATTCCTATATACACAGATGGATCTAAATCGGATGACTATGTTGGCTTAGCCTTTGTTTGCCAGGATGAAATCGTGGCAGAGCAAATAGCACCGAAGTCTTCCATTTTTACTGCGGAGTTGCAGGCTATTTATTTAGCTCTAAAGTATATAAATAGGAAAGGTCATCGTTGCTGCGTGATTTACACTGACTCAGTTAGTGCACTTCAGGCTTTGATCTCGTATGAACCTAGTTTTCACTCCATAGTGATTAAAATTCGTAAGCTGATTTGCCATCTTTTTGCGAGGAATTTCTCTATAAAATTTTGTTGGGTCCCAGGCCATGTAGGTATAAGAGGGAATGAAGAAGCTGACGCAGCTGCAAAGTCAGCAAGTCCTTCTCAGCATACAATGCATATTGAAGGAGGTGACTTGAAGCTAGTTGTTAAAAAACGACTAGAGGAGAGATGGCAAAATGTGTGGAACGCACAAGTCCACAATAAACTACACGAGATCAAACCTGTGATAGAAAATTGGACACACAACAAACAGTATGACAGGAGATTTGAGGTCATTCTTACTCGTTTGAGAATTGGACATACTCGACTGACTCATCAATACCTTTTGAAGGGTGATGACCAGCCTGTATGTCAGTATTGCAGCTGTAATGTAAGTGTTAAGCACATACTGAGCAATTGCATTGCCTCTGAACGGATTCGTAGACAGCATTTTGGAAATGCAAGTTTTAAAGAGATTTTGGGCCAGAGGCCAAATGTTGATAAATTATTGAACTTTCTAAAAGTTACAAATATTTATAAAGAAATTTAATTATTTATTTATTTATATCCATATACATGTTGTTGTTATACACAGTTTAACTGTTGTATATTTTTGTTATTGGTTTTTTGTTTTTTGTTTTGTTTATTTTTATTGTATATTTATGTACAACAGATAGAGTGAGAAATATGACAGGGGAAAAATCTGGATTTGTTGGGATCTTTAATGAAAAATATTCAGATAACAATGTTATATTTTTACATTGCATTATACATCATGAAAACGAGAAAATGTTTAAAAATTACTATGAAAACGTCGAGCAACAGTGTGTTGTTTCGGATTATCGAGATGTACAGCTGACAGGTTCCCTAAAATAGGGAAAACAAAATAGGTGATAATCGTGAATAATGACCAAAATGAAAGTATTTATAGACAACAATTAGAACAGAATGTGAGCTAAGTGCAATGAAATTGTCGCGACTTTCGATGATCGCGCAGCTCAGGGCGTTGCTCATCCGTGACGTCAGAGCGGATTACCTGTCATTAAATGCATCCCACGTGGACTGCTTTGATTTCACGCAACGGGGATGCAGAAATCGATCAGAGGGACGCGTTATAGCACCGTAGATTGATAATACTAATCGCTTATCGCTTTCCTAATGCTTAGCATCGGCTGTTTTTATTTTAAAATTGTAACTTTGCTTGCAACTGATTATCAGAAATTATGATTGAATCTGATATTTTCATACTTTTCTTTCTTTGTTACGCTTTATTTACGTTTATTTTCTTGTAATTCGAGATGATACAGCTTTAAAATAAACAGATCAGGTTCCACTTGCCAATAGATTATCTGTATTGACATCGGTTTCTTTGAAATCGGAGAGGAATTGATCCTGTGTCCATTTCCAGTGTTAAGTGTTTATTGCTTTTGCGGTAATCTGAGTAGAGGGGAGAAGTTACTTAATAAACCGCCAAGTGTTTTATTACTGTTTAAATAACTGCTCCCCACTTGTTATTCTTAGTAATTAAAGACTGGTATATCGTCTGTCAAGGTCGGTTAAAATTTATTACTTTCACAACAGGATGTGAAGTGAGCTGCCTCCCACTCCCCGCTGTTAATGACAACAACGCGCTAAGTGTTTTATTATTGTGTAAACAAAAACTCCTTTCCCCCTCAGAAGTGGGTCAGATGTCAAGGCTAAGTGTGCAACGTTTTTATGACTTTTTAGAAAAACACAGAGATTAGAAATGACTATTTACATTTATTATTAACTTTAAGAATTTAGAGAATAATATTTACAGAAAAATATTTACAGAATAATATACACAGAAAAATATTTACAGAATAATATACACAGAAAAATATTTACAGAATATTATTTACAAAAAATAAACATTGCAGATGGCAGGGGAGAGGGTCAGTATCTTGTCCACATTCCGACCTTATTAATGACCTCATTTAGTCGTTCAGGCATGCTTGCCACAAGCTTTTAGCAATCTATACCTGAACGAAGCGCCTCCCAACAACCTCTGACAATTTGCCAGAGTTCGTCAGGAGTTGCCGCCTTAATGCCTTTAGAAAGCTTAGCCCAAACGTGTTCGATAGGATTTAAATCTTCCACTCTCCCCGGCCATCCTATATCAATTATTTGTGGATGTTCAATAATCCATTGTTTGCACACTCTGGCTGTGTGTACCGGGGGAGCGGTCCTTGGACAAAGTAGAATGGATCTTCTCCATAGACGGCCCTCACCGTCGGCAGCAATACCTCTTCCAGTATCTTCATATATAGCACGGCGGTGAGGTTACCATCTACGCGGACCAACTCTCCGGGACCTGCAGCCGTGCCCTCGATGTGGGTTCCTGTCCGTGGTGAGGGGACCTCCCAGAGATGGTTTAGTATCTCTTCTTTACCATCCCTGGGATCTGAACGCCCACCCACGTGTTTGCCGTGCGTGGTGGCCCGTATGCCGGAAAGGGGGATCCTGGTAGTTGAGGGGCAACATACCGTCCCCAACACACTGCTTTGGCCCCTGCTTCGGATAAACGGGAGGCTCAAATCAGGCTCCGTTTGAGTCAATCGGCTGGTCATTGAGTCATTGTTGACCTCGGCTTGGAGTCAACCGATCGATGCAGACCGGGCAGACACGTCAGACAAGGTGTGCTTTTCTCGACTGCATTGTGAGGGTATAGCTTCTGGGAAACCCTGGTGCAACGGTCTATGGGAGTCTCCCATGTGACGGCATCCCCTTGTTGGGCCCCATGGTGGGTGGGGTCACTAGAAGCTGAATGTTTTACTTTTATTTTTGAGGAATCCATAATTATAAGACCCGAAAGAGCGGAAAAATTTAAAAATTTTCAGTACCCCAGTGTACTTAATAGTACACGCAACTGGTGACAAACCCTTATCTAAAGCTTCTCCTTTTCTCATTCAAAAATTGTTCCAGTCGACTATTGGAGATTTGAAAAAAATTCAGAAATTAAGATCAGGTGATTTACTGGTGGAAACATCCTCCCCACAACAATCTGCAAAACTTCTAGAAACAAAGACCCTGGGAGAAATGGAAGTCACTGTCACACCACACGAAAGCCTAAACTCATCACGTGGTGTGATATCTGAAATTGATCTGATGTCTGAAGACGAATCAGATATTCAGATTGGTCTTTCAGATCAAGGTGTCGTTGCTGTCCGGCGCATTTCAATTCGTCGAGACGGCAAGTTGATACCAACAAAACACTTGATTCTTACTTTCAGCAAACCAACATTGCCATCCTTTATAACAGCAGGATATCTACGTTGCTCAGTCTGTCCATATATCCCAAATCCGCTGCGTTGTTTCAAATGCCAGCGATTTGGACACTCACAAACATCCTGCCGAGGAAAAAGCGCATGTGCACAGTGTGGGACTGAGGGTCACGACAGTACAGAATGTAAAAGTACCCCATGCTGTGTGAACTGTAAAGATGCCCATCCTGCTTACTCCCGGAAATGCCCTGCATCGCAGAGAGAAAAAGAAATACAGCGTGTAAAAACAGTCAACAACTTACCCTACCCAGAGGCACGTCGCATGGTCACTTCAAGTGCACCACCGAAACAAAAAACATTTGCTGCTGCTCTGAAATCCACAAAGACATGTGAAGTTTAGACAGACATTTCTGTTTCCCCAAAGGAATCTCTCACTTGCCATGCAAAATGTTTACATATCCCTTCAAAAGAAACAGTAGAAAATGACAATACAAAACAAAAAACACCCCTACCTAAAACAGGGGTGATAACAAGAAACCTGGGTTCAAAAAAGGCTAGTAAGAACCCATTAAACAAACAGAGAGTGAAAGCAGCTCTCTCTAAATCTAAAAAATCAGAGGCTCAGTCTGTGAGCGAGTTCTCTGATATCTCTGATGAAGAGAATAATGTGGAGGTAACAAAACCAATGTCACCTCCAAAAGAGAGACCGCCTGTTAAATTAAAGAGGGATACCCTCGCAAAGAATGCAGCCTCAACCACATAATGGATTATAAAATAATCCAATGGAACTGTCGTGGTTTCCGCAACAACTTTTTTGACGTTAAACACTTGACATCACCTACCACATCTCTCTGCGTGGCACTCCAGGAAACACATCTAAAACCTGGAAAAAGAATTTCTTTAAAAGGATTCGATCTTTACCGTAAAGATGACGACAGCCACACCCGCGCCAGTGGAGGTGTGGCTGTACTGGTTTCAAACCGCATCCCGTCTTTTCCGGTACAAATAACAACAGAGCTGCAAGCTGTGGCAGTCAGAATATCTATGGGCGTCACTGTCACAGTTTGTTCCATATACTTGCCACCAGATGTCAGAGTCAATGAGGATGAATTGGATGCCTTGGTTGAACAGCTGCCAACTCCTTTCCTTTTACTTGGTGATTTCAATGGTCACAATCCAATGTGGGGCAGTCACGATATCAACCGTCGAGGCAGAGCCATTGAAAGATTCATAGGTAATCACCAACTATATCTATTTAATACTGGAGAAGTGACATACTTCCACGCTCCAACAAGAACATTTACTGCCATTGATCTATCATTAGCAACCCCAAATCTGTTTTCAGTGTTTATATGGGAGGTTGGATCTAATCCACTTTCCAGTGACCACTTCCCAATATTTCTAAAATACCAAGGCAGAGAAAGCTGTGAAACAGCCCGTCCACCACGCTGGAAATTTGAAACGGCAGATTGGCCTACATTTTCCTCTTTGGCTAACATCACTGAAGAAATGGTCAATACTGCCGATATCAATGATGCAGTAGAAGTTGTCACATCGAGTATTATTCAGGCAGCCGAAAAAACAATGGGGAAAACGTCAACCAGATATCCAAAACATCCGAAACCATGGTGGGATCAGAATTGTGAGGTAGCATTTAAAAAACAAAAGAAAGCATGGGGGATCTTCAGAAGATACCCCACTGCTGAGAATTTGATAGCTTTTAAAAAAGCAAAGGCAAATGCCAGAAAAATAAGGAGGCAAAGCCAAAGGGATTCATGGAGGAAGTATGTATCTAGCATAACATCTTCCACCAGCTCAAAAGCGGTCTGGGATAAAATCCATAAAATTAATGGAAAATATGCTTCTCACTCTCTGTCCATGCTGGAAAATAATGGCACAATAATCAGTGACATAAAAGGTATTGCTGATTGTTTGGGTGAAACATTTTCGTCCTCATCCAGCAATAGTATGTATACAACAAATTTCCAGGCTTATAAAGTTCAAACTGAAAAACAATATCTAAACTTCCACTCCCCATCTAATGAGGAATATAATGTGTCATTCAGCAGAATAGAACTATTTACAGCAATCTCTCGCTCGGGGAATACTGCTATAGGCCAGGAAAAATCCATTACAGCATGATTAAAAATCTGTCAGACAATTCCCTTAGTAACCTTCTGAATCTGTTTTACAGAATATGGACAGAATGTATTTTCCCTGACTCTTGGAGGCTATCAATTATTATTCCCATTCCCAAGCCAGGTAAAGACTGCAAGAATCCCTCCAATTATAGACCAATTTCTCTGACTAGTTGTCTCTGCAAACTTCTCGAGAGAATGGTCAACAGACGCCTGATGTCTCTCCTAGAGGAAAAGAACTACTTTTCACCACATCAGAGTGGATTCTGTAGGAACAGAAGTACCACAGACAATTTAGTAAACCTTGAAACATCTATACGCGAAGCGTTTATTAGACGACAGCACTTAGTGTCTGTGTTTTTTGATATAGAGAAGGCTTATGATCGCTGCTGGCGATATGGAATACTCCGTGATCTTTATGAATTTGGACTCCCGGGTAATCTGCCAATTTTTATAAAAAACTTCTTGCAGAATCAAAGATTCCAAGTCAGGATGGGGAACACTTAGTCTAGGCCTTTCACACAAGAAGAGGGTTTTTCTCAAGGTTCTATTTTGAGTGTGACTTTGTTCCTAATCAAAATTAACAGTATAACTAACTGTCTCTTTCCCAGTGTGAAACACTCTCTGTATGTGGATGACTTTCAGATCTCCTGTCAGTCTACTAACATGAGTTTTATTGAAAGACAACTGCAAACCTCCCTAAATCGCATTGACAATTGGTCCAAGATCAATGGTTTTACATTTAATGCAGAAAAGATTTCGTGCATTCACTTTTGCCGAAAGCCCCTCGATGTGGGTTTCCTGTCCGTGGTGAGGGGACCTCCCAGAGATGGTTTAGTAACTCTTCTTTACTATCCCTGGGATCTGAACGCCCACCCACGTGTTTGCCGTGCGTGGTGATCCGTATGCCGGAAAGGGGGATCCTGGTAGTTGAGGGGCAACATACGGTCCCCAACACACTGCTTTGGCCCCTGCTTCGGATAAACGGGAGGCTCAAATCAGGCTCAGTTTGAGTCAATCGGCTGGTCGTTGAGTCATTCTTGACCTCGGCCTGGAGTCAACCGATCGATGCAGACCGGGCAGACATGTCAGACAAGGTGTGCTTTTCTCGACTGCATTGTGAGGGTATAGCTCCTGGGAAACCCTGGTGCGACGGTCTATGGGAGTCTCCCATGTGACGGCATCCCCCTGTTGGGCCCCATGGTGGGTGGGGTCACTGGGAGCTGAATATAAATTCTTAAATATGGATACCAAAAACCAAAAACAAGCACAGACAAAAGAAGACCTCCAGCCAACCTGCTTACTTAATAGTGCATGCAACTGGAGAAAAACCTTTTGCTAAGTGTTCCCCCTTTTTGATTCAAAAGCTGTTTGAATCAACCATTGGGCATTTGAAAAAAATTCAAAAATTGAGGTCAGGGGACTTACTTGTAGAAACAGCCTCTCCTCAACAAACAACAAAGCTTTTGTCAATTACAACTCTTGGAGACATGGGAATATCGGTCACACCACACGGAAGTTTGAACTCATCACGTGGTGTGATATCTGAGTTTGACTTGATGTCTGAAGACGAATCAGACATTCAGATCGGCCTCTCGGACCAAGGTGTCACTTCTGTCCGACGCATTTCGATCCGTCGAGACGGCAAGTTGATACCCACTAAACATTTAATTATAACATTCAACAACCCGACACTGCCATCTTTCGTTACAGCAGGATATCTGCGCTGCGCAGTTCGTCCGTATATTCCAAATCCGCTGCGTTGCTTTAAATGCCAGCGATTTGGACATTCCCAGACCTCTTGTCGAGGCAAAAACTTGTGCGCACAGTGTGGAACTGAAGGTCACAACAGTACTGAATGTAAAAGTACGCCACACTGTGTGAACTGCAAAGATGCCCATCCTTCCTACTCACGAAAGTGTACCGCATGGCAAAGAGAAAAAGAGATCCAACGGGTAAAAACTATGAAAAACATCTCATATCCAGAGGCTCGTCGTATGGTCACTCCAAGTGCACCTATGCAACAAAAGACATTTGCTGCCGTGGTGAAATCTACTAACACATGTGGGGTTCAAACAGAGATTTCTGTATCCCCAAGTGAATCTTTTACACGCCATGCGAAATGTTTAATACTCTCATCTATGAAAACACCAGAACAGGAAAGTACAAAAGCAAAAACACCTCTACCAAAAACTGGGATAACAACTAGGAATGTGGGTTCCAAAAAAGCGAGTAAGAACCCACTAAACAAACAGAGAGTGAAAGCAGCACTCTCCAAATCCAAAAAATCGGAGGCTCAGTCGATGAGTGAGTTCTCTGATATCTCTGACGAAGAGAATAAACTGGAGGTGACCCAAACAACATCGCCTTTAAAAGGAAAATCATCAGTTAAATTGAAGAGGGACACCTTTGCAAAGAATGCTGTATCAAACACATAATGGATTATAAAATAATTCAGTGGAACTGTCGTGGTTTCCGCAACAACTTCTCTGACGTTAAACACTTGACATCACCTACCACATCTCTCTGCGTGGCACTCCAGGAAACACATTTAAAACCTGGAGAAAAAATATCTTTAAAAGGGTTTGGACTCTACCGCAAGGATGATGATAGCCACAACCGCGCCAGTGGAGGTGTGGCTATACTGGTTTCAAACTGCATACCGTCCTTACCGGTACAAATAACAACAGAGCTGCAAGCTGTGGCAGTCAGAATATCTATTGGAGTAACTGTCACAGTTTGTTCCATATACTTGCCACCAGATGTCAGAGTCGATGAAGATGAATTGGATGCCTTGGTTGAACAACTGCCGACTCCATTCCTTTTACTCGGTGATTTCAATGGCCACAATCCAATGTGGGGCAGTCTTGACATAAACCGTCGAGGCAGGGCCATTGAGAGGTTTATAGGCAATCACCAACTGTATTTATTTAATACTGGAGAAGTGACATACTTCCATGCCCCAACAAGAACATTCACTGCCATTGACCTATCATTAGCAACCCCGAATCTGTTTTCAGCGTTTACATGGGAGGTTGGATCTAATCCACTCTCTAGTGACCACTTCCCAATATTTTTAAAATATCGAGGCAGAGAAAGCTGTGAAACAGCCCGTCCACCACGCTGGAAATTTGAAACGGCAGATTGGCCTGCATTTTCCTCTCTGGCTAACATCACTGAGGAAATGGTCAATGCTGCTGGTATCAATGATGCAGTTGAATTTGTCACTTCTAGTATTATTGAGGCAGCCGAAAAAACAATGGGGATAACATCAACCAGATATCCAAAACATCCGAAACCATGGTGGGATCAGAATTGTGAGGCAGCATTTAAAAAACAAAAGAAAGCATGGGGGATTTTCAGAAGATACCCCACTGCTGAGAATTTGATAGCTTTTAAAAAAGCAAAGGCAAATGCCAGAAAAATAAGGAGGCAAAGCCAAAGGGATTCCTGGAGGAAGTATGTTTCTAGCATAACATCTTCCACCAGCTCAAAAGCAGTCTGGGATAAAATCCATAAAATTAATGGGAAATATGCTTCTCACTCTCTGTCCATGCTGGAAAATAATGGCACAATAATCAGTGACATAAAAGGTATTGCTGATTTGTTGGGTGAAACATTTTCGTCTTCATCCAGCAATATTATGTACACAACAAATTTCCAGGCTTATAAAGTCCAAAGTGAAAAACAATATCTAAACTTCCACTCCCCATCTAATGAGGAATATAATGTGCCATTCAGCAGAATAGAACTATGTACAGCAATTTCACGCTCGGGGAATACTGCTGTAGGTCCGGATAAAATCCATTACAGCATGATTAAAAATCTGTCAGACAATTCCCTTAGTAACCTTCTAAATCTGTTCAACAGAATATGGACAGAACATACTTTCCCTGACTCTTGGAGGCTATCTATCATAATTCCCATTCCCAAGCCAGGTAAAGACTGCAAGAATCCCTCTAATTATAGACCAATTTCTCTGACTAGTTGTCTCTGCAAACTTTTCGAGAGAATGGTAAACAGACGCCTGATGTTCCTCCTAGAGGAAAAGAACTACTTTTCACCACATCAGAGTGGATTTCGTAGGAACAGAAGTACCACAGACAATCTAGTAAACCTTGAAACATCTATACGCGAAGCGTTTGTAAGACGACAGCACTTAGTGTCTGTGTTTTTCGATATAGAGAAGGCTTATGATCGCTGTTGGCGATATGGAATACTCCGTGATCTTCATGAATTTGGACTGCGGGGTAATCTGCCAATTTTTATAAAAAACTTCTTGCAGAATCGAAGATTCCAAGTCAGGATGGGCAACACTTTGTCTAGGCCTTTCACACAAGAAGAGGGTGTTCCTCAAGGTTCTATTCTGAGTGTGACTCTGTTCCTAATCAAAATTAATAGCATAGCTAAGTGTCTTCCTCCCAGTGTGAAACACTCCTTGTATGTGGATGACTTTCAGATCTCCTGTCAGTCTACTAACATGAGTTTTATTGAAAGACAACTGCAAACCTCTCTGAATCGCATTGACAATTGGTCCAAGACCAATGGTTTCAGTTTTAACGTAGAGAAGACCTCGTGCATTCACTTTTGCCGAAGGCGTGGTTTGCACCTGGACCCTGAAATTCACCTAAATGGGGTTAAAATCCCAATGGTCAATGAAGCAAAATTTTTGGGTGTCGTGTTTGACCAAAAATTGACGTTCTTGTCACACTTGCGCAATTTGAAGAGTAGATGTTTAAAATCTCTGAACCTTTTAAAGGTATTATGCTGCTCATCCTGGGGAGCAGACAAATGTTCGATGCTCAGGATATATAGAGCCCTCGTTCGCTCTAAGCTGGATTATGGATGTGTTGTTTATGGCTCTGCGCGAGAATCTACTCTTCGGATGCTGGATCCAATCCACCATCAAGCATTGCGTTTGTGCACTGGTGCATTTCGAACTTCTCCTATTCAAAGTTTGTACGTGGATGCTTATGAGCCTCCACTATCTCTCAGGAGAGAGCAGTTGTCTTTGTTCTATTACATTAAACAGAAATTTCTGGCTAAACCTTCAGTTTATTGTAGAGTATCAGATACTCAGCTGAAAAGATTATTTACAGCTCGCCCAAGTTGTGTCCCTACATTTGACATTAGAATGGAGAATGTAAGCAGCACGATTGACCTGGACACAAGCAACATTTCACAGGTCGAGGTCGATAATATATCACCTTGGTCAACTCCTGTGATTAATGTTGACTTTAGCTTAAAGCAGTTTCCTAAGGAATCTACCCCGGACTACATCTATAGGCAGCACTTTGCAGAAATTCAACATTGTGACAGGAATTTAATTCCTATTTATACTGATGGATCGAAATCGGTTGATTACGTTGGCTCAGCCTTTGTCTGCCAGGATGAGATCGTGGCAGAACAAATCGCATCGAATTCTTCCATTTTTACTGCAGAGTTGCAGGCTATTTACCTAGCCTTAAAATATATAATTAGTAAAGGTCATCGTCGCTGTGTTATTTACACTGACTCAGTTAGTGCACTTCAGGCTTTGATCTCACATGAACCTAGTTCTCACTCTATAGTGATTAAAATTCGCAAACTGTTTTGCCATCTTATTGCGAGTAATATTTTTGTAAAATTTTGTTGGGTCCCAGGCCATGTAGGTATAAAAGGGAATGAAGCAGCTGATGCAGCTGCAAAGTCAGCGGGTCCTTCTCAGCATGCAATGTTTGTTGAAGGAGGTGACTTGAAGCTAGTTGTTAAAAAACGACTAGAGGAGAGATGGCAAAATGTGTGGAACGCACAATTCCACAATAAACTACACGAGATCAAACCTGTGATTGAAAATTGGACACAGAAGAAACCTTATGACAGGAGATCTGAGGTCATTCTTACTCGTTTGAGAATTGGACACACTCGACTGACTCATGAATACCTTCTGACGGGTGATGACCAGCCTGTGTGTCAGTATTGCAATTGTACTGTAAGCGTTAAGCACATACTGAGCAATTGCACTGCCTCTGAAAGGATTCGTAGGCAGCATTTTGGAAATGCAAGTTTTAACGAGATTTTGGGCCAGAGGCCAAATGTTGATAAATTACTAAACTTTCTAAAAGTTACAAATATTTATAAACAGATTTAGTTGTTTGTTTATTTTATATTTATACCTTGTTACTATATACACTTTAATTGTTATTTATTTTTGTTATCGGTTCTATGTTTTTTTTTGGTTTTTTTCTGTTGTTTTATTTTGTTCTATTTTATTCTATTTATTATTATTATTTATTTATTTATTTATTTATACCATGTGTTGTGGCGCAGCTTGGCCTGTGTTGCCTTTGTGCCAAAAAAACTATTACCAACCAACCAACCAACCAACCTTTTGCCGAAAGCGTGGTTTGCATTTGGACCCTGAAATTTACCTAAATGGGGTTAAAATCCAATGGTCAATGAAGCAAAATTTTTGGGTGTCGTGTTTGACCATAAATTGACGTTCTTACCACACTTGCACAATTTGAAGAGTAGATGTTTAAAATCTCTTAACCTTTTAAAGGTATAATGCTGCTCATCCTGGGGAGCAGCCAAATGTTCGATGCTCAGGATATATAGAGCCCTCGTTCGCTCTAAGCTGGATTATGTATGTGTTGTTTATGGCTCTGCGCGAGAATCTACTCTTCGGATGCTGGATCCAATTTACCATCAAGCATTGCGTTTGTGCACTGGTGCATTTCGAACTTCTCCTGTACAAAGTTTGTATGTGGATGCTTATGAGCCTCCACTATCTCTCAGGAGAGAGCAGTTGTCTTTGTTCTATTACATTAAACAGAAATCTATGGCTAAACCTTCAGTTTATTGTAGAGTATCAGATACTCAGCTGAAAAGATTATTTACAGCTCGCCCAAGTTGTGTTTCTACATTTGACATTAGAATGGAGAATGTAAGCAGCACGATTGACCTGGACACAAGCAACATTTCACAGGCTGAGGTCGATAATATATCACCTTGGTCAACTCCTGTGATAACTGTTGACATTTACTTAAAGCAGTTTCCTAAAGAATCCACCCCGGACTACATCTATATGCAGCACTTTGCAGAAATTCAACACCACGACAGGAATTTAATTCCTATTTATACTGATGGATCGAAATCAGTTGATTACGTTGGCTCAGCCTTTGTCTGCCAGGATGAGATCGTGGCAGAACAGATCGCATTGAATTCTTCCATCTTTACTGCAGAGGTGCAGGCTATTTACCTAGCCTTAAAATATGTAATTAGGAAAGGTCATCGTTGCTGTGTTATTTACACTGACTCAGTTAGTGCACTTCAGGCTTTGATCTCACATGAACCTAGTTCTCACTCTATAGTGATTAAAATTCGCAAACTGTTTTGCCATCTTATTGCAAGTAATATTTTTGTAAAATTTTGTTGGGTCCCAGGCCATGTAGGTATAAAAGGGATTGAAGCAGCTGATGCAGCTGCAAAGTCAGCAAGTTCTTCTCAGCATACAATGCTTATTGAAGGAGGTGACTTGAAGCTGGTTGTTAAAAAACGACTAGCAGAGAGATGGCAAAATGTGTGGAACGAACAAGTCCACAATAAACTTTACGAGATCAAACCTATAATAGAAAATTGGACACACAAGAAACAGTATGATAGGAGATCTGAAGTCGTTCTTACTCGTCTGAGAATTGGACATACTCGGCTTACTCATCAATACCTTTTGAAGGGTGATGACCAGCCAGTATGCCAGTATTGCATTTGTACTTTAAGTGTTAAACATATACTTTGCAACTGTGTTGCTTTTGACCAGAGTCGCAGACAGCATTTTGGAAATGCAACTTTGAGAGAGATTTTGGGCCAGAGGCCAAATCTTGATAAGATACTGAACTTTTTGAAAGTTATAAATATTAATAGAGAGATTTAAGTTAACTAATTTATTTATTTATTTATTATATATTTATATTTGTGTTGTTCTGTTTGTTTGTGTTTTTGTGTTGTATTGACGCCTTGTGATATATATATTTAGCTTTGTTTAATTTTACCATTTGTCATGGCGCAGCATAGCCTGTTTGGCTCTTGTGCCAAAAAACTAGAACTAACTAACTAACTACAGCTCCCTCATTACATAAATAACTTTTATAAATGTTCCTGAGACTTTTTGCCTTTATATTATACATATTGCTGCTCACTTTTTTAAGATTTTCAAGAGTTATATTTTTTGATCTCCATACATTTTCATTCTGATTATAATCGGAATCTTCATAATCAGCATATCCATTTGGGCAATATGCTGCAGATTTCTGAATAAGCATATTTTGGAGAATGCAACTAGCAAGCACCATGCTTTTGACTGATTCGTCATCATAATTTAACGGTTTCCTTAAGATACAAAATCGTGCTGCAAGTATACCAAAAGCATTCTCCACAACATGCTTGCCTCTGCTTAATCTGTAATTGTAAATTTTTTCAGAGTGACTAAACTCAGAATGTCTGGGATAAGGACGCAACAAATTGTGCCTTAAAGGAAAGACTTCATTTCCAATTATAAAATAAGGGAACAGTGTATTTGAATTTGGCAAAGCATCTGCTTTTGGAAAGGTTAACTTTCCATTGATCAGATGCTGACCAAATACACTTTTTCTTAGTATTCCACTGTCTGATTCACTATCGTAATGCCCATAATCAATCATTAGAAAGCAATAATGTGCATCAGATATGGCTAGTAAGATCGTACTATAAGTTCCCTTATAATTATAATTCAGACTATAAGTATTCTTTGGACACTCTCGAACAACATGTTTACCATCAATACTACCGCAGCAGTGAGGTAGTTGCCAACTTCTTTCAAAACCATCAGAAATTTTTTTCCAATCTGCCGGAGTGGATGGAAATGCCATATATTCTTTCTGGAAACATTTCCAAATGGCTTTACATGTTTCCGGTATAATTTTCCGTAAAGTCTGCCTTCCAATTCGAAATGAAAAGCTCAGACTTCGGTAGGTTTCTCCAGTTGCTAGAAACCTGTAAAATAGTTTTTTGTCAGAATATACACAGAAAAAGTTAAGGTAGTAGTAATTTTAGTAAGCTACTGCAATAGGTTAAAATAAATATTTTAAAAAATTAACTATATCTTTTAAATGAAAAATATAAAAGCAGTGTTTGTGCTAGAAATCATCAATAACAGAACAATTATTAAATTTAAAGCAATTACAAGGGTATGTCATATGGAAACTTTTGTGACTTTATTCTAAATGTTGGCAAATATCAGATTAAATAATAACAACGTATAGGCTATTTACCTTAAAGTTAAAGCCAATCTTTCATTTGATGATATGCTTTTGCACCAAAACGTGTCTCTCTTCTCTATCAAGGGAGAAACCTTCTCCAATATACTATCAAACACATCCGGAGTCATCCGCATAAAACTGAACGGAATATTATTCTAATATTAATATATGTATACATACTTTTCAACACATGATAAATATAATAGTTAAATTGCATATTTACTCGAAGTAAAATTCTTGATCCTGAAATTTCAACTCTCTAACGAGGGAAGAATTAAATCCATATTTCTCTCTGTCG
This sequence comes from Centruroides vittatus, assembly GCF_030686945.1. NCBI lineage: Eukaryota > Metazoa > Arthropoda > Arachnida > Scorpiones > Buthidae > Centruroides > Centruroides vittatus. The sequence continues at coordinate 193,172 of NW_027122365.1, read as the reverse complement.
CGGAATATTTTCCTCATCCAGAAAAGATGATTTCGGCGAGGTTTCGAATGCATCAACAATTGCAATGTTAAAAAATGAAGAGAAAGCATGGCAAAATCCATAGTGTCGTCCATGTTTGTAACTTTACGACAATTGCCGAACTAATCAACAGATGGCGCATTTCCACGTAAAGTTCATTTCGATGCTAGTGGAGTCAAGTTAAAACGAAAACATAACTGAAACGAAAACTTTATGTTTCAGTTATGTTTGAGTTTCTGTTTTCAGGTAATGTGGAGTCCAGGCTTTACTTTTCACCACATCAGAGTGGATTTCGTAGGAACAGAAGAACCACAGACAATTTAGTAAGCCGCAAAGCGTTCATTAGATGACAGCACTTAGTGTCTGTGTTTTTCGATATAGAAAAGGCCTATGATCGCTGCTGGCGATACGGAATACTCCGTGATTTGCATGAATTCGGACTGCGGGGTAATTTGTCAATTTTTATAAAAAACTTCCTGACTTGGAATCTTCGATTCTGTAGGATGGGCAACACTTTATCTAGGCTTTTTACACAAGAATAAGGTGTTCCTCAAGGTTCTATTTTGAGTGTGACTCTGTTCCTAATAAAAATTAACAGCATAGCTAACTGTCTCCCTCCCAGTGTGAAACACTCTCTGTATGTGGATGACTTTCAGATCTCCTGCCAGTCTAGTAATATGAGTTTTATTGAGAGACAACTGCAAACCTTTTTAAATCACATAGACAATTGGTCCAAGACCAATGGTTTTAGTTTTAACGTAGAGATAGACCTCGTGCATCCACTTTTGCCAAAGGCGTGGTTTGTACCTGAATCCCAAAATCTATCTAAATGGAGTGAAAATTCCAATAGTCAACGAGGCTGAGTTTCTGGGTGTTGTGTTCGACCATAAATTGACGTTCCTGCCACACTTGCGTAATTTGAAGAGTAGATGTTTAAAATCTCTGAACCTTTTAAAGTTATTATGCTGTTCATTCTGGGGAGCAGACAAATGTTCGATGGTCAGGATATTTAGAGCCCTTGTCCGCTCTAAGCTGGACTATGGATGTGTTGTGTATGGCTCTGCATGTGTTGTGTATGGCTCTGCATGAGAATCTACTCTTCGGATGCTGGATCCAATTCACCACCAAGCATCGCGTTTGAACGAGAAGTTCGAAAAGCACCAGTGCACAAACGCAATTGCTTGGTGGTGAATTGGATCCAGCATTTGAAGAGTAGATTCTCATGCAGAGCCATACACAACCAGCAGAGCCATCACAACCTCCAAGTCCAGCTTAGAGCGGACAAGGGCTCTAAATATCCTGACCATTGAACATTTGTCAAAGTTTGTACGTTGATGCTTATGAGCCTCCACTATCTCTTAGGAGAGAACAGTTGTCTCTTTTTTACTACATTAAACAAAAATCTCAGAACGAACTGTTAGCTGATTGTTTAGATACTCAGCTGAAAAGATTATTTGCAGCTCGTGCAAGTTGTGTCCCTACATTTGACATAAGAATGGAGAATGTAAGCAGCACGATTGACCTGGACTACAAGCAACATCTCACAGGTTGAGGTCGATAATATATCACCTTGGTCAACTCCTGTGATTAATGTTGACTTTAGCTTAAAGCAGTTTCCTAAGGAATCCACCCCGGACTACATCTATAGGCAGCACTTTGCAGAAATTCAACACCACGACAGCAATTTAATTCCTATTTATACTGATGGATCAAAATTGGTTAATTACGTTGGCTCATCCTTCGTCTGCCTGAATGAAATTGTGGAAGAACAAATAGCATCAAATTCTTCCATTTTTACAACGGAGTTGCAGTTTATTTATTTAGCCCTAAAGTATATAAATAGGAAAGGGCATCGTTGCTGTGTTATTTACACTGACTCAGTTAGTGCACTCCAGGCTTTGATCTCGTATGAACCTAGTTCTCACTTCATAGTGATTAAAATTCGTAAGCTGATTTGCCATCTTTTTGCGAGGAATTTCTCTATAAAATTTTGTTGGGTCTCAGGCCATGTAGGTATAAGAGGAAATGAAGAAGCTGACGCAGCTGCAAAGTCAGCAAGTCCTTCTCAGCATACAATGCATATTGAAGGAGGTGACTTGAAGCTAGTCATTAAAAAACAACAAGCAGAGAGATGGCAAAATATGTGGAATGCACAAGTCCACAATAAACTACACGAGATCAAACGCATGATAGAAAATTGGACACATAAGCAACCCTATGACAGGAGATCTGAGGTTGTTATTACTTGTTTGAGAATTGGACATACTCGGCTGACTCATCAATATCTTTTGAAGGGCGATGAGCAGCCAGTATGCCAGCACTGCAAATGTCCACTTACCATAAAACACATACTGCTCGATTGCTCTGCCTTTGAGATAATGTGTAGACAGTATCTTGGGACAGGACGTTTGACACAGATTATACAGATTGGGTCTCTGGCCCAGAATGTATTAGACTTTTTAAAGGTCACTAATTTGTACAAAGAGATTTAACTATTTATTTATTTTTTACCTTTTTGTGTTTTGTCGTTTGTTCGTTTTAAATTTTTTTTTGGCGAGGGGGGACAAGGGGGGTGTATCATGCACCCCCGTTCCCCATCGTCCTAATCAGCCGTACCTGTCGATCTGACTTACTGGCTACTAAGTTTTAAAGATAACTAAATATAATATAATTATTTTTTTATATGTTATATTTTATACTGTAAATGTAAAAGTGGACTGAATTTGTATATATAAAAATCCTCATGCTACAATATTAATTGCTAAAAATAAACTCATTTAAAATGTATATTAAAACAATGGTAAATTTATAGAAAAACTTAAAAAATGTGAGTGTGTAAGTGAATTAAAGAAAATTTTGATAAAATAAAGCAAAGTTAGGAAATTAGGATTTTAAGACTGTCTTAATTTCAACATACCTTCAAATACTTTTAAAAACTTAGCATAATTATCATCATTCTCAACTATTTTTAAATAAAGATCAGCTATTCTCCCACTATATAATGAGATATCATTCCTAATATCATTTCTAACATTATTATATATTGGACAATAAAATAAGAAATGTTCCAAGGTGTCAAGTTCCCCACATTCACAATTAGGTGAACCAACCAACCGAAAACCAAACAATCTATCCTGAAAATCCCCATGTCCCGATAAGACTTGACAGGAATAATAGTTTGGGATAACCCAATGTGCATCATTTCGACTATAGACAGTGGAAAAGAAACGAGCTGTTATCTGACCACGCGTCTCCCCACACTACCTATCATTCCATTTATCTAACAATAACCTGTGTACTTGTCTCACCATTATTTTAATTGCATCGGCCGATGAATCTAGCTCAAACATAATGCCTCCACAAACAAAAGGTATATTAGACCTCAATAAGTATTTATAATATTCCAATTCAATCCTTATATCAATAGGTAATTCACCCGCGAGTAACTGCAACGCAGGAGTTGATATTGTCCGATAGGCCCGGGTGACCATCAACAGTACTCTCCGTTGGGATGTTTCAAGTTTCCCACGGTGAAGGGGCCGAAGTCCGCTGCCCCACACACCAGCAGCATATACTATTACTGGTATATACACAGACGAATACAGGATCCGGAGTGCAGGAAGCCTCAGCCTTCACCCCTGGCCTGCCAAGCTCTGTAAACTACAAAACTGTGTAACTGCTTTATCTACGATATAATTGTATCGTTCGTTTTAATTGTGTATATACTTATTGTGTACAGGCACAATGAAGTGACATTTTTCTCAACACTAGGCTAGTTGAATCTTTTATTTAGTTAGTACGTTTTTTCCATACATCAACGTTTCGGGCATCAGCCCCTCTTCAGCTAACTAAATATATAAAATATTTTACAGGACACAAATAAAAATCAGAAAACTCACATAAATTCTTTGTAAACCATACCTCACCTCAGCATGGATATTACACACACAGCAGAAATTAGACGACGCTTAGGCTTTTAACATTCTCGATATCAGTTTTTTATCATAATTTTAACCTTACAGGTCTAAAACAGAACTTTTTCTACATTTACTTACTTAAATAAAATAAACTCTGTAAACCTTAAAAACCAAAAAACCTACGAATTCCAAAAGGATGTTTTACCACCTCATCTACCAATCTAACAATTCTCATATAGCGCTGTGTTCTGTAAGTTACACTATTGACAAACCAATCGGCAACCATTTGAAAAACATTAAGGAAATCACAAAAAATTTTTTTAAAATTTTTAAAATTACAATAGATCACTATTTATCTTAAAATTTACTTTGCATATTTTCTTTTTATCTAATTTACATATGACAGCAATACAGAACATTGTTCATTAAATAATTTGTTTTTTACCATTCTATTATTATAAATTGTAATAATCAAATACATTTCATTATAATATTTTCAACCAATTGTTATGAATTTTAACACTGAAGTTTTTATTTATACAGCCTTGGTTTTTATTTCGTAATATTTCAACACTTTCTTTAAATTTTCTATCATAAATCCGTTTTTCTTTATGTAAAATTTGTATATTGGACTGATTTATATTACAATTATTGATTACACAATGATCATAAAAAGCAGAATTAAGACGACTATATTTTAAGTCGGATATGTGTTCTTTAACCCGTATTTTTAATGCTCTTTTTGTTTCACCTATATAAAAACTGTTATTCTTACAAGTACAGGGTATTTTATAGACAACATTTTTAATTTCATTTTTATCCTCTATGTTATTTGTTGAACACTGTTTCTTATTTAATCTGGTTATTAAATTTGTTGATGTGTATATACTTGTTATTGTTTTTTTGTTGTTATTTTATATAACATATTCATATAGTGTTTGGTGAATTAACCATTCAGCGTGGCGCAGCTTGGCCTTTGTGGCCCTTGCGCCAAAAAACTGCAACTAACTAACTAACTAACTATCCCCAGCTCATGACCTATAATTGTATTAGAAATGAGGCTTTAAAAATATGTAACGGTTTTTGAAAGTAAGTTAGGTTAGGAGGACACACCCATCTTCAAAGGGTAACACTTTTTAACTAGGCTAGGTCATAAGGAAGAATCTGTTTTCCTGGTCAGGGTTATTAAAAGTAGGCCAGGACAAGGAAGTTATCAACCTTGGAGAGTTGCTTCATTTTTATTAGCAATATCTAAAGATTATTCATGAATTTTCTAAAATTATATAGATTATTTCTGTTTAATTTATAATGTTTGAAAATAAAACAGAGGAATAAAAAACTGTTGTGGTCAGTAAAAATAATACTCTCTCTCTCTTTCTTTGCCTTTTCCCATAGTCGGAGTCAGCTTTGTTGCAATTGTCATCTCCATGGTCTTTGGCATCTTCTGGGTTGAGGTTGGCAATGCGCATGTCCTTCCTTATGGTATCCATGCATCATTTCTTGGGCCTCTCGCATGGGCAGCACCCTCCTGGGTTCAATTGCATGGCTGTTTTTGCTACTGATGTATCTTTGCTGTGTAGGACATGTCCATACCATCTTTTTTGTCAATTCCTGTTATTCCCAGTTATTGTCGAATGTCATCATTTGTTACATGGTCAAATTGGGTTAGGCCCAGCATCTGTCTTGACATCTTGATCTCCATTACATGTAGAGAGTGTTCATGTTTCTTTGCTGTGGGCCAGCATTCAGCTCCATAAAGAGCTGCTGGGCGGACCACTGTTTTATAAATTTTTGCTTTTAGATGTTTGGGCACTTTTCTAACACACAGGACGCCTGTGGTTTGTTGCCATTTGAGCCAGGCAGCATTTATTCGTGCCTGGCTCAAATGGCCTACCTGAAACCGATACGTGAAGAGGCAATATAACTGAGAAAATCATGAAAATTAACTTTCAGAGAGAGCAGTTGTCATAGACAATATAGAAACCAGTCATCCAGCTTGAAATGACACAGTTAGAGTTACAGCATTATTATACTCTTTTTATGTAACTTTATATTTTTTCCAGTGTTTTTTTTAATATTATACACACAAAAAGTGAAAGATTATTCACTTGACTGTATTAAATTTTCATTGAACTGAAAACTTAATATTAGCATATCGTGTAAAAATGGAAGCAAGAAAAAATCCGTCTACTCTAATAACCTTAAATGGCTTCGCAAAGTATAGTTATCCACAAACGTTTTCGGTCCCTTAGGCTTTAGACTTTAGGATCCTCTAGACTTTAAGGTGATGTACCTATCAATGAAGCTGGAGTCCTGCTTCTGCAGTTTACAGGATTGGCTTATGGGTGAGATAACATGCAATGATGACCACAAGCAGATACTAGAGCTTTCTCATATTCTTTGCTACACCTCTTGCTTCCAACTAGATGGAAAGGTGTACCTTCAAATTTCAGTGTTCGAAGTTCTAACGAACGAATTTTTAAAATTGTCTAAAACCTACTACAAAATATAAAATTTTAAAGGAATATTTCTTATATTTACTGTGTGATTTAAAAAATTCGAAAAAATTAATTATTTGGAATTTTAAATATTTAAAAAAATAACGATTTTCAAACTTATTCAAAATTTAACTATTTTCAAAAATTTAAGCATTTCCAATGGTTATATTTGAATGTTCTCGGTTACAGAAAATTTCTTTAAATGTGAATACAATACTTTTGTCATATATAATTTAGTAAATTTTTAAAAATTTGATTTGGTTACTCCTCAACATTAAAAGATGGCTCTGAAAAGAGCCTTTTAGTAACTAAACTATAAAAGTTTAAACTACGCCGTTATTCATAATCAAAGACATTACTCATCACCCCTTTGGCCCTGATATTTCTTACTTTCACTCCCTTCGACTCCTCTTCCTCACAGTTCTTGAACAGACTTTTATGTGTGGTTTTTCGTTTTCTTTTTGTTTGAAATTCTACTGATGTTTCTATGGTCTCTGTTCTTACAATCGCTTTTCCTTTCTTATCTGTCACTACTTCATGACTCATTGTAGACTGCGTAACTTGACCAAACAATAAACTCAAAACACCTTATAGATAAGCAGCCGTGTTTATTAGGTACTAACTAATGTTTTCGGTCGTATTTAACGATCTTCTTCAGAAAAGAACATCAAAAAATCGAACAGAAATACACTTTGCAGTAACGGACAAGCATTTGAAATGTTTTTTAAATGCTATCTAAATAGAATTGCGTGCGCCATCTCTACATTGAGGAGTATTAAATAACACAAGAACATGAGAATAAAGTAAAAGTAGATAATAAGCAATGAGATAATAATATGCTTCTTGGAGACTGTATTTTATTTTATTTTATTTTTAATGTCTCCAAGGAGCATATTATTATCTCACTGCTTATTATCTACTTTTACTTTATTCTCATGTTCTTGTGTTATTTAATACTCCTCGACGTAGAGATGGCGCACGCAATTCTATTTGATTGCATTTAAAAAACGTTTCAAATGCTTGTCCGTTACTGCAACGTGTCTTTCTGTTTGATTTTTTGATGTTCTTTTCTGAAGAAGGTCGTTAAGTACGACTGAAAACGTTAGTACCTAATAAACACGGCTGCTTATCTATAAGGTGTTTTGAGTTTACTACTTCATGAATCTCGCGAATTCTTTTCAGTCTTCTTTTCCTCTCAGGTCTTTCAGTTGGCCAGGATGTTTTTCTTCCTAACGTGTGAACTCCTATTAAATTTTTTTCACTTTCACTATCTGAAAGACCTTCTTTTTTGTCTTTTGGAGGCTCTCCAGAATTTTTCATTTCTTTTATTTTGAAAGAACGAAAGAAGAATAACGGAATTCGAAATTCTGGAAATGTATTTAAAAAGAATTTGAAAGTTCGAATTTCAATTGGAAATGTTCTTGAGAGTAAAACAATTTTAATATTCAAAAATTAAATTTATAAATTAATTCTGTTGTATAAAGCAACTAGAGATGGAATGATGTCATAAAAGTTAACCAAAATGATAGATATTTTTTAACAGTTTCCACCCCATTGTTGGCCTGGCCGAACCCATAATGGGCCTACTAAAAGAGGCCTTCTTAGTGCTGACAGGGTGGAAAGAGTTAAAAAAAAGTAGTATTGGATTAATATACAATAATTGAAAAACAGTTTATATAGCTTTCATTTTTAAAAATATATCGAATTCATTTCTGTAATTTAATGAGTTCTCTGTTGTTAAATGCAAAATAAATACATAAATTTAAAAGGCTGGTATTCACGAAATAATCTGTTCAATCAATTTCAATGATTGTTTTTTATCAATTGCAAAAGTCCATAAAATACTTTCTTGAATTATCTAAGATAAGATTAAACTGTGAGTGAAGTTTAAACTTTACGCACTGTTAAAGGTGCATGGATTTATTCAGGTTTTTTTTAATTATATTTGTATATGACTACATTACTAAGTAACAAATATACTAGTTTGAATGCCTAAATACTGTATATAAAAATCCAACACATTATTTAAGTGTAAAATGTATTTCACACTTTAATTGATATTTACATATTTAAATACTTCATTACTTTTATAAAATAAAAATAATTAATTTATACCTAATAATGCATAATTTATGCATTATTAGGTATAAATTATGCATTATTAGGTATAAATATTTCAAATTATATGCATATACAATAAACCCCTGCTAACTCAGACTAATACAGGTTAAAGGTTGTCTGTTTATGATATGATGTAAAGCTATTGCCATACTCTTGACAATGTTTATGGTAATAGCTTTACATTATATCATATGCTGGAATAAAATTAAATTTTGTTTATTAAAAGTATTTAATATAAGCACTGTGCAATATCAATGTTTTTAAAGAACTTCCTTGCATTTTATGCAATCAAAGTCCCAGCTATTCTCTATTCTAAAGGCTGGCAAGTATGTTCCATTGACTTTTTGCCCTAGAGAGTCTATAACTCTGGAGGGTGGCAAATCTCTCATTCAGAGTTTACATTAGACTTTATGCGTATATAAACATGCAAGCAAGCGACTCAGAAGTGACTTCTTCTATGCAATCATTGTTTACATCTTTTAAATGAGTTACAGTATTTACATTTCGGGATCTTTAGGAAATCCATGGAAAGTTTATCGCAGCATTGTTATTGTTATTGCATTCAGATATTGCACAAATTCTGCCAACTATTTTATTAAAAATACGAAATTATTCACAAGTAACACATCTGAATCGCGTGTCGTGTATTGTTATTTGTAGTACTTGATATACAGTGTTTTAGTTAGAGTGTTGTTAAATTGGTCGAGGGATTTGGGTTGATATCGTAACGCATTATAATTTTCCCATTATTTTAAATCATAATATATTATTTTTTAATTTTTAATCTATTGGCACTAAGAAGAGCTTTTTTAGCAAGGCCACAATGGGGGTGGCCGGGTGGTGAGAGACGATGCTTGACACATCCGGGATAGATACGAAGAATTCCTGGGACTGATTCAATCCTGAATTTCCTATTTCCTGCCTCTGATGTAATAACTTGAATACACTATGGAGTATCAGTTAGAATTCTGTATTGACACTGGATAAATATTTTGATTTAGATTTTATAAAAGTATTGCAAACAGCAAAATAAAATTGTTTTATTTTACTCTCAAACTTACAGTACAATACTTTCCCGTGTTATAATATACACGGGAAAGTATTGTAATTGTCTCAAATTTGATCTTTCGGATCTTTTGCGAATCTTGGCGTTATGAACCAAAACATTTAAAAATAAATAAATAAAATAAACGAGAAAATCCAGCAAAAAGTTACTTAACTTTCCCAGAAACATTTAAAACTGCATGTGTGGCATCATCTGTTATGATAAAAAAATATTAAAAACTTTATATTTTTAAGCCTTTTGCCACTTTGTAATAATTAATAACATAAAAGTTATTTTTTAATAAAAATCTCATAACAGATGGCACCACAGACACAATTTAAATTTTTTTTTCTAATACGTCTTAATGTTTTTCCGGGAAAGTTACGCAACTCGTTACTGGATATATATATATATATTTATTTAAGATGACTTTCAGCAATTTAACTAAAGTAGCATTTATGCACTCAAAATAATTCATAGTCCTCTTTCTGCCAGACATCCTCCATTTAGACGCTTAAATGTAAAATTCTTATTAAATTCGTTTTATTTAATACTTACAATTGGCTTTTTCTCTTGCCGCTATATGCGGTTATAAAATGAAAATTGTTTAATAATTCTATGTAAATTGATAAACTAGTTGGCCTTATTTTCCCCAGTCCAAAGTCGTCACGTGACTAATCACATGTTTCTATCCCGATTTAGAAGTAAAGTGTTACGGGTTGTAATGGAAGGCTAGACAGTGATTTTTCCAGGTTTATTCACATAATTTCTGCATTCCGATGGTTATATCTTATCAAACGATCGATGGAGGTATATTTGGCAATTCTTTTTGCAGAATGAACAGAGTAACCTTTGTATAATTTAATTAAATAATTTGAAAAAAATCGCCGACTCGTCAACCAGTAGAAGTTACTTTTAGTGAAATGTATGTATAAGTGAATATATGCAAATTAACTAAAAGTAACTTCCACTGCAGAAAAGTTTTCTACGCGAATATTTAGCCGTGTGATTAATGAAACCGAATGTTTACGGAAATATTATGTTGTAGATTGTTTATAATGTTAAATATACCGGAAATTGATATGAAGTTTGCGTGATTTCTGATTGTTATAGAATAATGTAATAGAAATTTAATTCATTCTAGATAAACAGCTCTTACAATAGAATTCTATTGTAAGAGCTGTTTATCTAGAATGAATTAAATTTACTCAGAATTATTCTGGAAGTTTTTAATTGTCACACTGTATTAAAGCAATACTTACATTATTTATAATTCGGTGAGCTATGAATGGGTGCAAATTGGAACGTTGTGGCTCCTTTGAGCCAATGGCAATTCTTTTAAAATTTTTCATAATGTTTCGTATCTGTTTTACAATTATCAAAGACCTAAAATAGTTAGTTGGTATTGTTAGAGTGGTCTTTCATGCTGGTATTGGAGATATCTGTAAGAACATGAAGAAAAAATTAAAATTTGTGTAGAGAATGAAGTCCTATATGAATAATTAGGACTGTCGAGAGCTTGTGTGGGACTTGATAGAGTGGGTCGCTTTTATCCTTTAACAAGCAAAATACATACCTGTTGTTTGTTAGTAAAAATAATAACAATTTGTAAGAGTAGAAACCACTGAAGGCTTTTGATATGAAGTTTGCATCACTTCTGATCGTTATACAATAATGTAATAGAAATTTAATTCATAAGTTTTCTCTGGATCTGGAGAAAAATAGCCAGTTTCTCCTCAACAGCTCTAACCTAGCATATAAAGGAACTTTGTGGCCATTATAAACATTTCAAGCAAATATGAATATAGAAAGTTCTTTAAAAATTTGACTTAAAATTTTATTTTTATTGATAAATAATGAGATTGTAAAATTATTAAAAATTATTCATAAAATAATCATTAGATAGCTAATAAAATACTTTTCTGTATTTAATGAATTACAGTAGAGAGTCGAAAATCGGAATCAATTGGGGACTGGGGTTGTTCAGATTAGTGATTTGTTTGGATTACCGATTATGTACGAAAAAATATTTTAACCTATCCGACGTTGAAATTTTTCTCCATTGCTTGTCGCTTCGCGTTGAATTTTCGTCGATTTTAAGCCTAACGAAAATTTTTATAATAATAATCAAGGCTATTGAATTGTTAAAAATTATTTCTTTATTTTGTACAAACAAAATAAATATATTGAAAAATATAAAAACATGAAAATTATACTTTAGAAGTAAATCTAGTATCAAAAACATTCGATTCAGCACGACACAGTCCGACTGAAAATCGTTCTGATTACTGGCGATTCCGATTACCGGGGTTCTGATTAACGACTCTCTACTGTAATTCATAAGTTTACTTGAATATTTTAAATCCAAATAAAGATAGTATAAATTATCAAAATATATTTGCCAATTACAAAAGTCATCATTTTCATTTATATACATTAGTTGTGTAAATAAGATTGACTGAGGCAAAGTTTAATTAATTGAGATGATATTTTGGTTAATTAAAGCATTTAATAGTAGGGAAAATTGCTTCAATTTTATTGTTTTTAAAGTACTGTTTTTTTTTAATTTTGGTATTGAAGCTTGATTCGTATTTCAGACAGTTGATGAAATTAAAAGGAAAAAAATTGTTAATTAATTAAATTTTTGAGTCAAATATTTTTACAATTTCTAAATAAACTAATATAAATTGCATTAAGCAATTTATATTAGTTTATTTTAGAAATTTAATTTTAATTTATAAATCATAAATTGCGTAATTTATGATTTATAAAAACAATTCTAAATAAATAATCCAGATAGTGTGATTGACTTAATTCTTGCTTATCATCTAAAGTTAATCACACTACCTGAGCAAGAATTGCAGTTTTAATTCTTGCTCTGGATTAATATTTTCTTCCAAATTATTCTTAATTTTTAATTTTGAAATTTATAGCACAAGATGGTAGCTTATAATTAAAGAGCTACATTATTGCATGATTAAAATGTGGCAATATAATTTTGTGTTATACATGTGTGCATGTGTTTTGTTTATCTTGTTTTTGTAGTACAAAGGAATAAACTGTTTTACTGTGTGGAATTATAAGGTGGTATTACAGTTAAAGATTACAAATGTTTATTATATTTCTTCTAATAGACTTAAATAAATGTAATAAGTAATCTTATGGTTTTTTGTTGTCTTGCTTTTATCAAATCAATGTTTTCTTGCAGTTTCCTTTGGTTTCAATAAATAAAAATATACTCTTCATGCCAATAATTGTTCATTAAATAAATAAAATTGACAGTTTTATTTACTTTATCTTTAGGTTTGCATTTATTTTGTTTTGCTTAAATTGCATTTGATACAATAGATTTCAAAACTTTTCTATTGCTCTACTTCACTAACTATACAGTATATAGAATTAATGTAATAATTATATTAAATATTATAGTCAATAAAATTAAAAATTTTTTAAGATCTAAATTTAAGATAGGAATGTTCTTAAAATTGCGAATTGTAGTATTATGTTTTAAAACTTATTCGTGAGGATGAGGTTTTAATTTTACTCTTATCTAACAAATATTTGTCAATATGTGCTTTATTAGATGTAATAAAACTCTTGATAAAGTAATTAATTACTGCAACATTGATAAAGTGTTTAGAATTGTGAAATATTTATATAACTTCTAGTGCTGTCATGCTGAATGAGATGTAACAATTATTTTGACAGTTTTATTTTATATATTGTCTCAAATATTAAGTTTATGGTTTCTTATACAAAGCTGTTTTTTTCAGTAAATGATTAATAATAAATCATCTCACTGTATAACTTTTTCTTCTTAATAAGATATATGCTAGCATCATTTGTTCTGTTTGAAAGCAGCTGAAATTATATTGAAAATTTAAAAATTTTTCTAATGCAAATTGTCTTGGTTTTCACTCAATGTAGAGTCGTTATTTCCTTCTTTAATCGGTTAAAGAAGGGAATAATGACTTCATATCACAACTAGAAACAGAGATTAAAATAGATTAGATCAATGTCTAAATATTTATATTTGAAGTTCACGAACTTATCAAATGTAGTTTTAACAAAAGTAAATTGAATATTTTATAAGAAAGTAGAAAATAAATTTATTATGTGCTAATTAAAAATTTTTTTTTAATGTAGTGTGGTCTCAGAATGTCTCAGAAATGTCGTAGGTGGAGCTTTCTTCTTTCGTTTACTGTGAATGCCTTAACTTTAGCCAGTCTTACAATTGCTCAACTATTAAATTCATATAACAGTGAACACGTAACATTTAAATTTGATGTCATTATTTTATTTATAGGAGGTAAATGAATGCTTTTATTTGAAATTTCTTTCGTTACTTTAATCATTATCTAGACCTATATTTTTGAAATGTGTAACTAAGTGGATTTTCAAGAATTAATATTTTTAATTACAAATATTATGCAATGACCCAAATAATTGCAAATCTAGAATTTATATTAAGTGTTATATTTTTTTGATATTTTTAGTTATAGCCGGTTGGTTAGCTTATCACGGGATCATATATGAATATCAATATGAAATGTACTTGCACTTCCTCTCGATGGCATTGGCAATATCTTACTGTTGGATTGATTATTTTTTTAATCCTACTTCTGATTTAACAATTAAGCTGGTAGATATTAAAATTTATATAATAATTTACAATAGCCGAGTGCATATATTTTAATATATTGCTATCGTAATAGTGACACATTCTTTTAATAGACTATGACAGCATTATCAGTTGATGTGATGTAATTGTTTTTGAAACCAGTTTAAATTATTAAACTGGATTATAAATTAATAGACAAAGCTTATTAAATTAATAGACAAATTTTAAAAAATTATTTATTTTTGTTAGGAAATGAAGCAAATAAACGAATCTAACAATGCACAGAAATATACAGTTATATGTAACATGAATAAAAGCTGGACGAGGGGAGACGCCGTGCCACACAGAGAGAGAGAGCACACCAAACAAGACGGTGACCTATGACCAAAAAAATGTGAAGCTCGCCAACATAGCGCCGTCTAATACAAAATATGTCTTAGTGACTTAGCGCACAGGGATTACATTGTTACTTTCTTTCACACTCCCTCTATCGCTGTGTGCTACATACATCAAAATGATCAATTATTTCAATTTAATTTTAACATTTTCACGAATCTATGAAACTTAGTTCCCGTTAGCGGTTTTGTTAGGACATCTGCGATCATTAGGTTCGTCCTCAAATAATAAATCACAATTTTCTCTTTTCGACTAATTCTCGAGTGACGTGATAGCTTACGTCTATATGTTTACTACGCTTGTGAAAAACCGCGTTTTTCGATAACTGTATCGTGCTTTGGTTATCACAGTAAACACAAATGGGGTTTTTTACACACATTTTAAAACCCATATGTACTAACAGTCTTTTTATGTAAGTTATTTCTCGCGAAGCTTCAGCTAGAGCTGAGTACTCTGCTTCCATGGTCGACATTGCAACAGATGTCTGTTTCTTTGACTTCCAACTAATCGGACCTCTGGCTAATATCAGAATGTTACCTGTACACGACTTTCTGTCGTCTACGTCTCCAGCCCAATCCGAATCTGTGTAGGCTTTAAGCTCTTCGTTGTTCTTGACGTATGTTATTCCATACATAGAAGTACCTTTGAGATATCTCAAAACACGCTTCGCAATCATCCAATGTGTTTTATCGGGATCAGCACAAAAACGACTTAATGTGCTCGCAGCAAAAGCGATGTCTGGACGTGTCGCGTTTGCTAGGTAGATAAGACTTCCGATGAGCTCTCTATAAGGCCGATTTCTCATGTCTTGTCTCTCATTTTCTGAGATGAACTCATTTCCTTCGAAATTTTCATATTTGACTCTATTGGTGTAGCGACAGTTTTCGCATCCACTAAGTTGAATCTTTTCACCAGTTCATTAATCTATTTTGTTTGCATCAGACGGATGCTGCCTGTTTGTCCTTCTCTCTTTATTTCAATGCCTAGAATGTTACTTATAAGGCCTAGGTCTACTATTTTGAATGCTGACTTTAGTTTTGATTTAATGGTCTCAAGATTTTCAATCTTCCTGGATGCCAATATTAAATCGTCTACATAAACAATGAGTATCACTTGATCTTCTTCCTTCCTGAATACATAAATGCATGGATCAGCTGCTGTGCGCCCGCCTCCAATACTTGTGATAAAGCCATCTAACTTCTTGTACCATTCTCTTCCAGACTGTTTTAATCCATATAAAGGTTTCAATAGTTTGCAAACTTTATCTTCTTGTTCGCCCATGACGAACAACTCGGGTTGTTCCATGTATATTTCATCGCATAAATCACCTTGCACGTAAGCGGAAGTTACATCCATTTGATGTACGTGCATTTCTTCATTTACGGAGGCAGCTAATAATGTTCTTATTATTTTGTATCTAGCGACTGGAGCAAAAACTTCATCATAGTCTATACCTCTTTCTTGGGTATGACCTCGAGCTACAAGTCGCGCTTTATACTTTTCTATGTCACCTTGTTGGTTGGTTTTTGTTTTAAACACCCAACGATTTGTTAACACTTTCTTGTTGTTTGGCCTCGGTACTAAGATCCATGTGTTGTTCTCACGTAGGCTCTCATATTCCTTTTTCATGGCGGTTAGTCATGCCTCTCTATCATTCCGATTTAACGCTTCAGATACATGTTCGGGGTCTGGAATTTTGCCTTTAACAACTTGATAAACTTTTCTCGGTCTTCCGCGTTCTCTCGTTCTTTGAATTTTTGGACGACCTCGTTTTCGTTGGCTCACGCGACTCTCCTCTTGAATTTCTCATTGTTGTTCTTCAATATATTCTTCCACATTAGATTCATTATCAGACTCTTCATCTAGTTTTTTATTGTCTTCACTGTTCATCTCTGTCGTCTGATTTAGAGGCATTATACACACGTCATTTGGTGTTTCAGCAGTGAGATCTGGCTCAGCGGAGATACGCTTCAGAAAAGTGTTACTTGTGTGGATTATTTCAAGAAATCTCACATCACGTGCTATAATGACAGTCTTAGTGCACGGTTTCCAGAGTCGATACGCTTTTGATTCGTTTGAGTATCCGACTAACACGTACTCGTCACCTTTCGGATGAAATTTTCCTCGTTTTCGAGTCTTGTTTAGCACTATAGCTTTACTTCCGATAATTTTAAGGAAACCAACATAAGGTTTACGTTTAAACCATAGCTCATTCGGTGTTTTTCCATCGAGGGCTTTTGTCGCACTTCTATTTCATAGAAATGTGGCCGTATTGATTGCTTCTGCCCATAGTGACTGAGGTAGACCTGCCTGCAGCATTATGCATCTCGCCATTTCGACAAGTGTCCGATTTGCACGTTCTGCTACACCATTTTGTTGTGGGGTGTATTCGACACTTAGTTGTTGTACGATTCCTTCTTCTTCGAGGAATTTGTTAAATTCGTTCGATAAATATTTTCTACCGTTATCCGTACGTAGCCTTTTGATTCGATGACCTGTTTGTTTTTCGACTCTTCGTTTATAAGCTTTGAACGCCTGGAGAATATCTGAGCGACTTTTTAGCATTATAGTTTCCATATGACGTGTACAGTCATCAATAAACGTTGCAAACTATTTTGCACCTCCTAATGAGACGGTTTTCATCGGACCACATATATCAGAATGCACTAAACCCAAAATCTCTTTCTCTCAATGATGCGACTTCTTAAATGGTTGAACATGTATTTTGGATCTATGGCATATTTCACAGTTTAATTCTCTTGCATTCGTTGAAAGGTCCATACCTTCAACCAGTTGTTCCATTTTCATTTTTCTTAAATCATTAATATTTATGTGCCCATATCTTTGGTGCCACTTTAATAAGTTTTTGTCAGTTGTTTCTGCTGAAAACATTGTTTGGTCTTCCACTTCATTGACAACATATAGGTGGTCACGTTTCGTAGCTGTTAGCATCGTAGTACCATCTTTACATTTGATGATAGCATAATTCTCCTTAAATACAACAATGTATCCTTTGTCAGTGACACTTGCTACCGATAAAAGGTTGTGGCGCAATTCCGGTACATATAATACGTTTTGTAGTTTTACAGAACTTATTGCTTGTTGCTTTATTTTCAAATTGAGATTCACATCACCTATACCAACTGCTTGCACATAATTCTCTGTGGCAGTATATACTTTAGACTGTTCAATTTGATCCAGAGTTAGGAATTTGTATTTGTCGTTGCACATATGTCTTGTCGCACCACTATCTAAATACCACTTTTTAGATCCATTTGTGAATTCCACGTTGCATGCAATTGTAGTAAGGGCACCGCTAGCAACTTTTACCTCTGTGCGTTTCGTTTTCGATTTACAATTTCTACTGATATGTCCATTTTTACCGCAGCTGTAGCATTTTCCGTTAAACCTTTGGCCTCTGAATCTTGTACTGTTTTCTGTCGAATTCGTTCGTGACTGCTTTACACGGTCGAACTTTCCCTTTGAAAGTAATGCGTCACTTCTCTCGTTCTCAGTTAGTTTCGTAACGCGCTCCCTCTGTCTTGCCTCCTCCTCTTTTAATTTCGCTTTGAGGTTTCCGAGCGACGGTATGTCATCACGTGACTCTATGGCTACACTAAAATTTTCGTATTCATCCGGAAGTGATCCGAGGAGCATAATCGATAGTAATTCTTCCGGGATTTCTATTCCCGCTTCCTTCAGTTGATCAGCTTTACTCGTGAACTCGTTTACGTACTGCGTAATCGTCATATTTTGCCCCTTTTCCATTCGTAGTAACTGTTTGTACAACGTTGCCTTTCTAACGGGGCCACGTGACTGGAATATTGCCTTAAGTCCGTCCCACGCTTCTTTAGACGTTTCGGCGTTTTTCACGTGGTTCAACTGCCCAAGACTAAGGCTTAGATTTATTAGCGCCAACGCCTTTGCGTCTTGCTTGATCCATTCCTCCGGGCTTCTTTCTGGTTTAATTTCTGTGCCGTCAACGTATTTCCACAGGTCATTATATACGAGAACACTTCTCATCTGTATTTTCCAAAGTTCGTAATTGTCCTCATTCAACTTCTCAATGTTTGAGAATCTGCTAGGACCCGCCATACCGTATTAGATAATAAATTCGTTTACTTACTTACTTATACTAGATATTCGTTCCTTGTAAGCAATCCTGGGCCCATAACCTGTCAGGAAATGAAGCAAATAAACGAATCTAACGATGCACAGAAATATACAGTTATATGTAACACGAATAAAAGCTGGACGAGGGGAGACACCGTGCCACACAGAGGAGATAGCACACCAAACAAGACGGTGACCTATGACCAAAAAAATGTGAAGCCCGCCAACATAGCGCCGTCTAACACAAAATATGTCTTAGTGACTTAGCACACAGGGATTACAATTTTATTTAAATTGGCTCTAGTTTTTTTAATTTTATAAAGTAATAATTATAGTGCATGATTCATTGTATTGATGTAATCAATGTCATGTGAAAAAGTTTATTAAGACAAAATATATATTTAACATTGTTCCTGTAACATTAATATCTCAATTTAACTTCATTTGAAAATATGTGAAGATTTTTACTGAAATTTTTCTTGGGATTAAATTTTAATTTACACATTTAGTCTTTGAGAATTTTTATTCTATTCTCAGAGTGACATAAGAAATACTTTACTTTAATTAACAAATTTAGAGTAGTTTTTTTTACAAGTTGCAAGCTTTAAATTAATTTCTAATTACGTATATACTAGTAATGTGAAAAGACAAGTGATAACTACTGCCTGAGAAAACAAATTGACAGAATTCAATAAAAGTACAAAAAACAATATACAGTAAAATAAAACTTAGACTAATTTATTAGTGTTGGCTGAAGAACAGTCTGCTAATTTAATATAACAATCAGTGTTCTCGATACATCGAGAACACTGATTGCCAGCTAGCACCCTGCAACTACTTGGAGTCATTACAACGGAGAGTCAAAAGATTCACAGCAACCCCATTAGCACGCCTGTTGCATATGCAGAAAGCTACAGTCCTTGCTCCAAAGGCACCAAGAATATTTGCTTTTGGGAAAACTCATAAACCGGGTTGCCAAATACGACCGGTTATAGAAAAATGTAATTCTCCGACGTTTTGCATCAAAAAGCAATTAGTAAGATTTATTTGTTCTAAAGAACAAAGTCACCCTTTCACTATCACCAACTCGCTACAATTGATAGAGAAGCTCAAAAACATTGCTCTCAAAGATGATGAGTACATGACTGTTATGGATTACGAATCGTTATATTCCTCTATAAAATTCCCCCCATGTTTCTGTGCATTAAGGGATTTCCTTTTTAAAAACATCGAGAATTCATACAAATACCATCAACACATCCTGGAACTGTCTGATTTAATATGTTATACATCTGTCTTTCAATTTGAAGAGAGAGTTTTCCTGCAAGGTAGAGGAGTGCCAATGGGTAGTCCAATGTCGGCTATACTATGCGATTTGGTGTTACGACAACTCGAAAATACTATTTTTCCCGGATTCCAAAAAGATATTATTCTATACACCAGATACATAAACGATATATTCATTCTATGGAATAATAAGCACAACACTCAGCGATTCCTAAATGATATCAATGATAACCCTTATGGTTTAACTTTATTATAGCTCTTCTGGTCCAGTTGTAATGTTCATTTCCTCGATATTAATATCACCTGCGAAGGGGAAATCAAGACGAACATTTACCGGAAACCGGGTCTAAATACTATCATCATCCCGAATCAATCGGTAGATCCCAGGCATATTAAGTATGCAGCGTTCCGATCTTGGATCAAGCGTGCCTACACTCATTGCACAAACATATGTGATACCTACAAAGAATTGGATTACATACTCGAAACAGCAACACAACAAGGTTACCAGAGAAATATAGTAGAAAAACTTATCACAACGTTCCGGAATCGAAGTAATTGTGAAATCGGGGGGGTGAAGTCGGAAACCCACTCGATTGTCACCAATGTGTGAGATCCCGGGGAGGTAAGAGGTTGTCGTACCTCTTTTTCCGGCGACTCACGTGTCTAGGATGGCTGTTACGTCGACGGCGCGTTACGCGTTACGCGAGTGGAGGAGGAGGAAGATTGGGGTCGACGATAAGGCGAAGCCGACAGTCAAGAAAGACACCATTTTATAACAAAACAAGATTTATTAAACTCGAAACGAACAAAACTACACGTCTACACGTCTACCCTCATAAACAAAAAGGGGGTCTGGAGAGAGAGAGTTTACAAATATATGCTCATACCTCTTAACGAGTCCGTAATAGACAGAGTCCGGTGAAAGTCCCGGTAGGTTGATATTCACTCAGAAGTGACGATAAAGTTTGGCTGATGGAGAGTCAGTTTAATGGGCCGATGGCACTTAAAGAACTTAGAAACTTTTTGAGAGTCCGGCGGATGGCGTAGTGCACGTCGTAAAAGCGAGACGAAGGAGCCCTTTAGGGGGGGAAGGAAGCGTCTTTTATAAGTTTCGGATGGGAAAACTTGTCACGTGATCGAAAACGAATCACTATTAGGGCCATAGGTGTTCCCGGGATATTAAATAAACGACTAGTTCGGACGCTAACTATAAACCATCGTGCAAGATGATCTACCTGCTCCGACACCGGAGCAGGTAGATCATCTTGCACGATGGTTTATAGGATGGTCGACCCATCCTCCCTCCAAGGAGGAGGAAGGACGGGGTCGACGATAAGGCGAAGCCGACAGTCAAGAAAGACACCATTTTATAACAAAACAAGATTTATTAAAATCGAAACGAACAAAACTATACGTCTACTCTCATATACACAAAAGGGGCCAGAGAGAGAGAGAGAGTTTACAAATATTGGTTCGTACCTCTATAAATAGCGTAATAGTCGGAGTCCAGCGAAGGTCCCTTAGGTAAATATTCACTTCGAAGTGATAGAAATCTTCGAGATGACGGAGAGTCAAAATAATGGCCGCTGGCACGTAGAACCTTAAAAACTCGAGGCGGGTCAGTGGCACTGGGCAACGTAGAGACTTCGGGCTCGGTCACGATCCGTCTCTCCAGTACGAATCGCACGGTATCGTCGACCGAGCCCGAAGTCTCTACGTTGCCCAGTGCCACTGACCTGCCTCGAGTTTTTAAGGTTCTACGTGCCAGCGGCCATTATTTTGACTCTCCGTCATCTCGAAGATTTCTATCACTTCGAAGTGAATATTTACCTAAGGGACCTTCGCTGGACTCCGACTATTACGCTATTTATAGAGGTACGAACCAATATTTGTAAACTCTCTCTCTCTCTCTGGCCCCTTTTGTGTATATGAGAGTAGACGTATAGTTTTGTTCGTTTCGATTTTAATACATCTTGTTTTGTTATAAAATGGTGTCTTTCTTGACTGTCGACTTCACCTTATCGTCGACCCCGTCCTTCCTCCTCCTCCACTCGCGTAACGCGCCGTCGACGTAACAGCCATCCTGGACATGTGAGTCGCCGGAAAAAGAGGTACGACAAACTCTTACCTCCCCGGGATCTCACACATTGGTGACAATCGAGAGGGGTTCCGACTTATTCGGCACCCCCCCCCGATTTTCACATAATCACTCTCCCGCGGATAACGGTAAACAGAAGATGGTAATGAATTATTATCCCTTCTTGAACAAAATGATAAACGAAATTGCTAAAGCCAATAATATACATATCATTTACCGACGTAATCCGATAGTTTACAAACTGTTAAGGAATGACAAGAAGAGAGAAGATCGGAACTCTTTAACGGGGGTTTACTCCATACCAATAAAGGACCAACAATTTGATTCGGATATTGTTTATGTGGGAGCTACTTTACGGCACTTAGAACAAAGGATCAAAGAACACCAGTACTCGATTAATAAGAATCTGGACAGTACGGTTCTAGCTTCATACGCCAAGCAACAAGATATTGAGGTATTGTGGGACCATGCTTCCGTCATCAAGCCGACGAACAATAGACATACAATCGAAAAGCTAGAAATATATAAAGCCCAAGAAAAAACGGGATGTATCAATCATAGAGACACGGATTCATTATCAACCGCATGGAAATCGTTTTATAAAGATAAACAATAATGTGGGTACCGAGGAGGGATGACGAGGTCAGAGCTCTGTTTAGTGTCGGCAACAAGTCGGAGGGACTTGCCCACGAGTCAGAGATGGCTTATTTGTCGGTAGGGATCCCGTAGGGACGGGACTGCTTTTTATCTGGTCGAGTGTAGGAGGGAAAGTGGAGTCGTGGTAAGACGATAAGCGAATATTCGAGCAAACAAGACACCATTTAACAGGATAACAACGATTTAATGGAAAACAAAATATACGTTACAAAAATCTGACATTAAAAGGGGTGACATATATATATATAAGCTATATATCCCTATCACGCGACGGGAGAGAGAGAGTTCACATAAGTGGGTTCCATACCTCTTGGACAATCAGTAATTCAAATATGCTGTTCGTCACGATGATCGAATATTCCTTTCTAGGGAAGGTTCGATGGTACTTGAGGCACAATAGTCAAATATATTCTGTAGGCACACAGGGTAAGATCGCGACTCGATCTTAATCGATGAAAGACTCTCCACCGGGGGAGGAAGGAAACATCTTATATATATCTTTTTGCTGGGAATTTTGGTCACGTGCAGGTGCTTAGGCCATAGGTGTTCCCGGGATTGGAAACAATACGGCGAATTCGGGCGCTAACTATAAACTTAAGTTGCAAGATGATCTGTACTCAGCGTAAGAACAATGGATAGTTGACAGTTATACGGCCGGGGACGCATATTTTCTCGTCCAGGACCGTTTTTAGGCAGGATGTTTATATCCAGGACAGTTTTTAGCAGGATGTTTATAATAGGAAAATTTTCGAGTCGATATAGGGAACAATTTTATTATAATTCGTATTATATTCGGATTATATCCGGATATAAGAAAGGGGTAATTATTAATTCGGATATAATTTATTATAATTTTGTGTCAAAGGGGATTTCCAGATCTCACATTCACTTCACGCTTTCTTTAAAATCATACTTAATTAGTGTGATTTTAAAATTACTTGTTCTGTTATTGTTCGGAGGGGCAAGAGGTATGGTTACATGAAATTGATGTGGGTTTTTTTTTTTCTATTTCTCTCTCTTGATGATAAATAATCGGTAACAGAGTTTACAATGAGCGGCGACTTAGTCGCGTTAAACAGAAATTTGATATCAAGTATATACAAATAAATCTTGACGCGTGTTCGACGCGTGACAATCTATGTAGCTGGAGGGTAGGAGACGTAAGTCCTGGGTGGCTTGGAAGTGGTCGGTTGGCTGGATGACGTCATTGTTGAGTTCGGGTCGAGAGTGCAGTTCAAAGTTCACAGTGAGTTGAGACTGTTCGTTGGAATTTTCTTTGTGTGAAGAAGCTAGATGGTTGGTCGGTGATCGTTACTATTTGAATGTACAGATATAAACGGTGTCGGATACTGATAAAATCGCAGGTAAGTTGGGAAAGGTTTTCCTTTGTCGTGCGTCCACATGGATGGATTTCTGGCACTTAATTCGGATGTCTGGTCGTAACAGGTTCGTGAGTCCGTCATTCTACGGGTTGAGGTGCTGAAATTGGACTGTTCACAGTTAGAAAAAATAAAGATCAGTGAAAAGGTGCTTCGAAGTTCTCACGGAGTTCGGTACAGAGGTAGGAAGATTTACAATAATTGTCGATTTACTCTCTCTCTCGATAATCTTTTCTAAGCTCAAAGCTAGCTAAATATAAAAATTTCTCAATGGGGTTAACTAAAAATTAAAATAATATGGAATATAACGCGAATACGAAGGTATAAAATAATGTTTAGGATAATATAAAGTAAAAATATAAATGGATTACAATATGGCGGTTGGGTGTTTAGTTAAGGTGCCCTTAATAGGTTTGAACAACGGGTTGTTGTTTTCGTAGAGTTAGATCGCCTCGGGGTGTCACTTCCTGGGAAGGGCTAGGCAGGGTCTCGGCTCGAGGTTGACCTAGATCTTCGTGGAGGGAAATTTCTTCCGGTCTTATTTCCGGTGGACGTTGTTGGTTCGTTGAACGACTTATTTTGCATCGTCGGTAATATCGAAAGATGCAGATGAGGCAGAGTCCAATAACAATGATCCCAAGGCAGCTGGCGATTATGGTTATTATCGAAGAAGGGGAGGATGAGGGAGTTGATTTTGGTGTTATTCGTAACAGGTGATCGAGGTCATAGGTGACGGCTGATAACGATCGATCGGCGAGTTTAATATCGGAATTCGAGTTCAAATTCACGCGTTCGGGTGTTTGTGGTTCGACGAGTCGTTTCTGGAGTAGCTGAATTTCTGTTCGGTTCAAGATCTGCTCGATTTGGGGAACCACTAAGTGTTGCGCAATTTCGAGTTGTAGGGTTGTTTGCATTTGGAAGTGCGAGGTGAGGATAATTTCAGGCAGGTAGCCTGTACATGCGTTTTGCAGCTTGATTATCCCTGTATTGTTTATTTTGTGCGCGGTAGATGAAAAGGGTGATTTCTGATGTCTAGTAGGACAACGGATAGTTAAAGTGAGAGGGTCAGAAGTGGAATAGATCCATATTCCTTGCTGATCCACTCTCTTAAAAATGGGTGCATATTTTGTTACTATCTGGCGAGTGCAGAGGTCTTTGACCTTGTTTTCATTTCCGCTAAACAGAGCATATTCGCAACTTTGTTGAGGGAATCGTTGTATAGGAACGTCTAGGGAACAAATGGGTAAATGGGCCATTTGGCACAATAGTAATTCATGTCGTTGCAATAACATGTAGGATTGTCTATCCATAGATAGAGCAATGATAGGATAAACAGTTTGAAACTGGAAGAAGGTTTTGAGGGGAGATATATATGTAGGAAATTTTATAATCTCATACATATCAAAGTACCCACTTGGGGTGATCAAAGGAATTTTGGCAAATATTCTTAATTTGCCGGGCAGAGCTACGGCAATGGTGGTAATCCACTGATAGTACTTAAACAGGGTATCCGGTTTAATAGGTTCGATCATGGAGTAGCCTTCTGGCAGCTGAAGTTGAATATCCCGGAGAGTTTGTAACATAATCTCTCGGGAGATAAAATAGGAGCTTAATTGGCTATGTTCCAAAACATCAATCGCTTCTCGCAATGCTACTAACTGGAGGTGGAATTCTTGGATAGAGAATTCGAGTATTCGGAGTATTATTTCAAAAGCTAGTTCGTAGCTATATAGCTTCATTAATTCTTCAAAAGATTCTTGACGTTTGAATAACACATAAATCTGATGTCGGTTGGTTTTGCTTATATTGAGAGTATCGTTTAACAAGGTAGCCTGCGAGCGTAATAAATGGATAATTCCCGCATTTTGCTGATTGAGATTTGATATTTCGGTATTTAAGGTCTCGATGTCATCAGAGGTGGCTGTTCCGAAAAGGAATTTAAGAAGTTTTCCTCCGCCGTCGATTAGACCTCGTTTTTCTTTCTGTGGCAAGGGTAAAGTGATTAGAGTAGTGAGCTCCTGATATTCTCTACGATAATTAAGAAATGAAGCTTGCATCAGCTCGAAGCCTTTTGTAGGGACATGTTCAAGTGGCTGAAGCTTCGCCTCTAAATAGCTCAGAGATTGTGAGATGAATTGAATTTGGCGCTCTACATGTTCGAAGGAGAGTTCAGTGACCAAGGTCCAGTGACTTGCGGTCATTAGGAAATTTCCTTGATGAAGGAAGATAACGCCTTTCGTGAGTTCCATGGAGGTTTCCGTAGGTGTGAACTCGATGTGGAGGAGAAGGAAAAAAAACTGAGGATACTTCATCCTGAGTAGTGGGTAAGGCGCACGTCTTGCTAAAGCCGTTGGGTTCAAGCTTCACTTTCTGAGCTAGGGTGTCGTTCACTAGAATAGTGGGAAATATTTTTTTGTTAATATGGCGGGTCCCTCATAGTTTTTACAAAATAGTCTATTTTAGGGTAACCGATATTGTTACGGTAAGTTACGTCGGGCGCGGCAAGAGGCGGTCCGTAGGAAAATGGTTACCGAAATCAATGAAGGACAAGAACCCTTTTCTTTTGTTTCCTCTCGGTTTTTATTATGGAAATATACATATTGATTGTAATTACGATATACAAAAAAAAATATAACGATTATCATAAATCAAGGTGATTAGTATAATAATATATAGTCCATTATATATATTCCCTTACAGATGTAGGAAGGAATGATACCAGTGTTTACAGGCGAGAAGCGTGGCGGCGGTTGCCCGAAGGGAGAGTTGATCGGGAGGCTCTTCGGGACGGTGGTGGATCAAAAAGCGGAGTGCGGGCGGCGTGTGGAGTGACATTGTTTCTTTGTTGATAGGCCATTTCACTGTGTTGATTGGCCTGCCGAATGGCCTCGTCGAAGGGAGCTGGGCACTCACTGCCGATGGGAAGGAATATATGGACTGGCGTGTTTCCTTTTTGCCGCTGCGAGCGGGCGAAATGTAGGGCGGCTCGCAGAGACGCGGTCGGTACTTCTTCTCTAGGTGGGGGCGGAGTTGGGGACGGGAGATCGGTTTCCCACCAGCCGTCTGCGTCCGCCATTCTGCAATAAGGGAGAGGGGATTAGTTAGTTGCTATATTAAAGAAGAATTTAAAATTGTTATGGCCGCAGAAGGAATGCACCAGATCCGCTGGCAATTCTAGAGGTTTGCAAAAGGGTTGTGGGTCGTCAGATCCCCACACGTGAATGTGGGTAGATCTCCAATGGAGGGTGTGTGACCCCTTTTTGAATGCTATTAGATAGGAAAAGGGGGAGGAGTTGAGAACGCGGTCCGTGAGGCGATAGACATTAATAAGAAAAGTTGGGTGATTAGAATGTTGTTTAGTAACCAAAAGAAGGAATTGTTGGAAATGGCACTCTAATATAACGGCCCAGGCTTGAGGTAGGGTGTCGCCGGCAGGGACACCCAAAAAGGTTAGGGAAGATTGACAGAGTTTGGATACTTGGGGATGTGTTTGGAGGATATGGGGCGTTAAGTCAACGCGCTTGCCTTCCCATCTGCAGTTGAGGTGCGTAAAAGGGCAGATTATCGGTCTGTATCGGCAGTTGGTTTCATGAGTCTCTCGTTCTGCCTTCCGCAACACCGCGGAACATCCGAAGGTGTTATGCCCCTCGATGTGGGTTCCTGTTCGTGGTGAGGGGACCTCCCAGAGAAGTAGTGTCCCTACATTTGACATAAGAATGGAGAATGTAAGCAGCACGATTGACCTGGACACAAGCAACATTTCGCAGGTCGAGGTCGATAATATATCACCTTGGTCAATTCCTGTGATAAATGTTGATTTAAGCTTAAAGCAGTTTCTAAAAGAAACCACCTCAGACTACGTTTATAGACAGCACTTCGCAGAAATTCAACATCGTGACAGGAATTTAATTCCTATATACACAGATGGATCTAAATCGGATGACTATGTTGGCTTAGCCTTTGTCTGCCAGGATGAAATCGTGGCAGAGCAAATAGCACCGAAGTCTTCCATTTTTACTGCGGAGTTGCAGGCTATTTATTTAGCCCTAAAGTATATAAATAGAAAAGGTCATCGTTGCTGCGTGATTTACACTGACTCAGTTAGTGCACTTCAGGCTTTGATCTCGTATGAACCTAGTTCTCACTCCATAGTGATTAAAATTCGTAAGCTGATTTGCCATCTTTTTGCGAGGAATTTCTCTATAAAATTTTGTTGGGTCCCAGGCCATGTAGGTATAAGAGGGAATGAAGAAGCTGACGCAGCTGCAAAGTCAGCAAGTCCTTCTCAGCATACAATGCATATTGAAGGAGGTGACTTGAAGCTAGTTGTTAAAAAACGACTAGAGGAGAGATGGCAAAATGTGTGGAACGCACAAGTCCACAATAAACTACACGAGATCAAACCTGTGATAGAAAATTGGACACAGAAGAAACCTTATGACAGGAGATCTGAGGTCATTCTTACTCGTTTGAGAATTGGACATACTCGACTGACTCATCAATACCTTTTGAAGGGTGATGACCAGCCTGTATGTCAGTATTGCAACTGTAATGTAAGTGTTAAGCACATACTGAGCAATTGCATCGCCTCTGAACGGATTCGTAGGCAGCATTTTGGAAATGCAAGTTTTAAAGAGATTTTGGGCCAGAGGCCAAATGTTGATAAATTATTGAACTTTCTAAAAGTTACAAATATTTATAAAGAAATTTAATTATTTATTTATTTATATCTATATACATGTTGTTGTTATACACAGTTTAACTGTTGTATATTTTTGTTATTGGTTTTTTGTTTTTTGTTTTGTTCATTTTTATTGTTATTTATGTACATATATATACCATAAGTTGTGGCGCAGCTTGGCCTATGTGGCCCTTGTGCCAAGAAACTTTAACCAACCAACCAATTAACCAACCGAGAATTGGGGGAATGAGTCATAAAGGAGGATGCTTGACCACACAAGCGGCAATCCGCTTACATTTCGGCGCATGCGTTTAGTATTCAAGATGGTGAACGATACTGACACTGCCGCTATCCACGTGTTTACAAATTTTGGTTTTACGGCTTGCTTTATTTAGCTAGAAGATTTTGTCGAAGATTTTAACGAATACTTTAGATTAGAGATATTTTTTTGGATCGAGAAAGAACTGGTGTATAAAATTGGCTTATTCCTCGATTAAAATTTCTCGATAAAGAATACTATTTCGAGTAAGAGTCGGTTGTTTTGTTCTTTGAATTAAATTATATATGATTATTTGTGTAGAATTTGTGTTAAATTTATTAGCCTTTCCTCTTTATTCTGACGTTTGTTATCTCGGTTAACCGCGTCGAACTTTTCGCCATTAAAACACCACGTGATAGTATTTTCTCACGTGACTGCCAGACAAAATGTTATTGGTTGATAGAAATGCGTCTTGGCGGCGGCCGCCGCGAAAGATAGAATTCGACCAACTTTCGCGGCATGAGAAAAGCGGCACGAAATAGACCTCCGCGGCGAGAAAAAGTGACGTCATTCTGCCGCTTTTCCTTGCTGCGCCGCATGTGTGCATCCGGTTTAACTCGCAATAAGGAAAGAACAAAAAAGAAGTTTTTTCCCCCTTTTTATGCATTATCACTGTTTTTGGCGAAAGAAAGGAAAAGTTTTCATTACACACACTGACCTTGCGTTTTCTGCTTTCAAAGCAAACAAAATTACCCAGATCAAAATAAATAATTCATTATTATTTTTACTTCCTTTTGAACAACGATTTACGGAATTTCCGGGTATCGAAGTTCAAAATCCCCGGAATTCCGGGGTTTCCTTGGAGCACAAACACCCCTGGCACCGTCGAGCAAAACTTAACTGTGCAGATTGAATAGATAGAACTTATATCAAAACAAAAATAAAATAAAAATATAAACATTTCAATTAACAAGGAAAGACATAAATGAGCTAACCTAGACCATTAAATGACCCCCTTAGCTCTTAACCCTTTCTTAAACACTGTGCCTTAAACCCAAGACCAATAACTAAATAAATAACTAAAGCTATAAAAACCCCCAAAATTCTAAAACTAAGGCAGAAAGCAAAACCTTTTGCTAAAAAACAATTAACTTAGCTTCAAACCATCCCGCTAGCCAATTGCAATAATAAAAAGAGCCGTTGCGGTTCGTTACGAATGACCGTTATGATTGTTAAAAACTGTTAAGTCTAAAAATAGCCTATGTAGCACATGCAGAAAATTTTAACACGCCGTAATTTTGAGCCCTTTTGACCTATGACCCTCAATTTTACACCAAATGAAGTCTACCACCTAGGACATGTCACCCCCAAAAATTATCCCCCTACGATTACTCCCCCTCTCGCTAGAGCTTCCGAAACTTCGCTAACTTTAACCTTCCTAACTCCCCTCCTAATTAAGCTAATTAAGAAAACGATACCTCAAACAAATCAGCTCACTTAGCTCTCTCCAACGACGTGCCAGAGAACAGGGTAAGCCAAAGATTTCTGGTATTTCGACACAAAAAAGTAGGAGCTCACTCAGACACAACCTTTTACAACAGAAGCCCAGGTTGCTGGATTGTCTGCGACAGAAGGAGCTCCGGATGATGGCGATCGGGGTGGGCTGTTGAAGTCGTCGGTGAAGCCCCGGGGCAGTCAGGCCGAAGAGTCCGAGGGGTCGGTGAAGGAGTAGGTGGCGGTTTGGAGTCCCGTCGTTCACTTCCTGGTAGAAAGCTCTGTTGTCTTCGTCTTCCGACCTTGATTCCCGGGTTTTTATACGATTTTCCTTCAAATCTTCCGCTCTTGATTGGTCTTGGGTCCCTTTTCTCTTCTCCTGATTGGTCAGTCTATTGTTTCTAAGCAAGACAAAAACCAAGTTTGGCCAGGGACAACGCCCAAACGTTGACAGCTACCCTGATAATTTACACTGTTTGCCCCCCTGTCGTGGACATCTGGCTGAACTGATTAGCCAAACGTTCTGTGGCAGCTTCCCTTTCGAGATGGTCCTGGGCTCACATGATCTAACAGGTGTCCTTGACCATAAGTCTCTTCTTTTTCCCCTTTTCTGTTGATTGTTTAAATCTCGGCTCTTATATACGAGCACCGCGACATCCCCTTCGTCGTTTATTACCGCGTTGTGTTTGTTTTAGAAGAAATGTTTTACATTGGTCAGATTTGTAGCTTGACACGCGTTCTCGATCCGATTGACCTTCCGAAATTTCCCGACATAGCAATCTTGTAAACAATCAAAATCCCGGCGCGATTTTTGAATCTTCACAATTATATCGCAATTGCGTTACAATGTAATATAAGATTTTTTTGTTTTATCGCGGAGGTTATTAATTCGTTACGGATATCATGACGAAATTGACAATTTCCTCATGATATTTGCTTACTCTCTCCCTCTCTTTCTCTCTCTCTCGTAGAATAGTTTAAGTTAGTAAATAAGTAAGTCATGGAATACGTTATATGGATTAAATATGATTTATTGGTAATAAAGGCTACATGTGTAGCAAAATTATAAGGATATATATATCGTATATATCAATAACATGGCAAGCAAAGAATCAGCAACAATATAGATAATTGAGTATAATAGTGGATATAATAATGACTATAATAATGGAGTTATCGAGGCATATTGGACGTTTCGCGAGGAAGAGGGAGCCGAAGTTGCGGAGCGCGAAACTGACGAGGAGGAAAGAGCTGTCTGGAAGAATTAGGCGATTGTCGGCGGGACACAGTAGGTCACTCTGTCGCTTCGATTGTGGACGGATGTTGCTGTGATCATCGTGGAAGGTTACAGATAGGAGTTCACTGTTCGATATATTCCTGGGTAAAGTTGATTTCTTTTCGGAAGGTGGCTTCTTCTGAAGATGGACAGACGCATCCTAAAGGTAGTACCAGGACGGCAGGCAGTCGTTGATTTAGTTCGTTGGGTTTAGGCAAAGGAGATGGTGTTCTAACGGCTTCCGTGGTGACCACTTGCCCGACACGAGGAGGAGCAGGTTGTTCTTCTGAGTCCCACCATTCTCAATCGACGTTGGAATTGGCCATCTGTGAAAGTTAATTATTAGTTGTTAGAGATGAAAATGGAGAATTTAAAATTGTTTTCATCACAAAAGGACTCGATCATAGTATCAGGGAGTTCCAAGAAATGGGTGGTGGTATTGGATTCAGCTCTCAATGCAGGGATGTATGAAGAGGTCCAGGTGAGCATGTAATTCGGAACTTGATGGTGTATTCAAAGTTGGATATGGGGGGGGTACCCCGTGTTAGATTTATTACTTTGATGATTTAGCTGGGTCTAAAAAGGTATTTATTGTGGACAGATATAAGTAATTTATGTCCATAACATTCCAAAATTGTCGCCCATTTATTAAGAGTATTAAGATGGGAGTCAGTTCCGAAAAATAATGTTATCTTCTTTATGATAGGAACTTAGGGATGGGTTTGAGTTAGATGCTGTCGAAATTGAGAGAGTTCTTTTGTCCAAGTACACTGAATGTCAGAAAAGGGACAGGTGAATTGACGGAAAGGACATGATAGTTCACAGTTTTCTCGCTGCTCAGGGTTTAATAGTTCTGGACATTCCAAGGAGGAATTTGAGCATGGAGCTGTCAAGGTTTGGGCAATTTGTTTGATTATTAGACAGCGTATGTAGCCAACAGGTTCTCGATGGGTATGACAATTGTCCAGCTGTTCTTGACATTTCGAGCAAATAATGTGTCCATTCGAACACTGGTATACCGGAGGTTGAATTATTGAAATGCAAATAGGACAGGTAGCAAGCTCCACTAAAGCTGAGTCAGATGGTGCAGGATTAGTCCAGAGAAAAGATTCCGTAAAGAAGAGGGGCAAATTTCAAATGTGTCCTAACGGAATATAATTGGTTATATAAAAAAAATTCTATAATGGAATAGAAATTAATAGAGATTGTGTCAATAAATGACGATAGTTTCTTGTACGATAATTATATTACATAATTGGAGGTCATTCAACTGAAGGTATAGGTACAGTGGGTTGTGGAGATGTTTCTAGAGAACCTTCTGTTAAATGCATCTCTGAATATTGTTCGGAAGATGACAGTTACGTATGGGTTAGACCCGGAATGGAGTGAACGGAGAGAATGGCAGAAGAGATGCACTCGGAGAAATTTTTCATAAATAAATAATACCCGTTTATTTAGCCACATGTCTAGTTAGGTACAGTATGATTACTTTACATAGAGATTTATAGGATATAGGACTCATTCATTAGAAGGATAACTATCGCTATTTCAAAGAGTCGCGATTGTCAATTCTTTACGGATTACAGAGAGAGCTTACAGATTATCGCGGGTAAGTTAAATACCTTAAATATATGATGATTGGATCGGCGAACGCCGATGAACTAATAGATGATATAGTATCTTGTAATAGTTATAGATGGATTCAGTCCAATCATAGGTTTTGACAATAGTCTGAGGAAGATGGATCGGATGAGAAGCTCAACGACGATAGGTAAATCTGTACAGGACCACACACACACACACACATCAAGTGACAACTTCTACTGTCTTACTCATCGTACGCCCTTTTTATATGGAGAGGTGTTTTGCAGGCCCTTCCTTGATTTTGTCAGAGAAGACGATCTTCTTCGACCAATAAAGTGATGGGTGACATAGTTATGACACAGAAATTTTACTCACCTTAACAAGGAACTCAACTCGTGGGAATTGAGTTTAAAACGGATTTTATCAGAAAGTTTTATCAGTTGATTTTTCGTAAAACTAACCGTTTTTGGTGTACTTCGTTTTATTTTTGTATAAAACGTAGTTAAATATTTTGATTAAGAATATATAAAGATGTTAAAGTCCACAATATAAAGATCCCGATCGTCACATATCTATCGCTAACAACAATCTAACTAGTAAATTTGTCACATGCCTAACTTCTAGAGGGAGAGAGTTTACAAAGGTTATTGCACGTAGGTTTACCTTAATATGCTGTCCGATGACAGTATGTGACAATCTACTGGACTATGGAAGCTGGAATCAGTATTATGTCTTCTACCTGTTCCTTCCCCGGACAGGACTGGGACAGGAGACACTGTACTCAGACCTTCCTGGAACGATCGCTCCTAACTTCCAGAGACGATCGGATTTTATACGTTCATCGTTAGTAGTAGGACAATGGGAATTCTGCCCCCAAAATTTAAGTCTTAAAAATCAATGGGATTCTGCCCCAAAAATTTAAATCTTTAAATTCATTTAATTTTTATCAAATTCATTGAATTTAAAATCTTTAAAATTTAATGAATTTTTTCAAAATCAATGAATGTAAACAAAATTAAATCTAATGAAATTTCATTAATTTTTTTATTTCAAAAAGAAAATATAAAAAAAGTCAAACAAACTCAATAATATGAGCTTTATATTTATTCCCACAATCTCTCATACCCCCATATACAAATTTAAAATTATTCATCTCTTTTAAATCGTCATTCTCTAATTTTTTATTAAAACGATCAGGAAGAAAAACTTGAAATTCATTCAATTCTTTATCTTTAAGAACTACTAACTTTTTTCACGAAATCGAGTGAGTATTGTTTTAATATAATCAATTTGATATTCGTAAGCAATTTCCAATTCATATAATTTCTTTGTTGGAATATTTTGAAGTTTTCCAATATTGTTTAGTTTCTTCAATGTCTCCATTTATATAGGAAAGAAATTAATTAATATTAAAACGTTAGAACTTATCATCATGTGAATAAATAAAATAAAATGAAAACTACATATCATATACAACAAATAAATATATTAAATGTAGTTCTTCCACAAGAATGCCGTTTTCATTGGCCGGATATCTATGCAGGTTCCATCTGTCAACAAATCTCGTGCTTTAAATGGAATGACATTACCTTCTTCTTCTGCTAATGTATTATTTAAAAATATTCCGAAATCTAAACCAATGCC
Source organism: Centruroides vittatus (assembly GCF_030686945.1). Classification (NCBI taxonomy): domain Eukaryota; kingdom Metazoa; phylum Arthropoda; class Arachnida; order Scorpiones; family Buthidae; genus Centruroides; species Centruroides vittatus. The sequence continues at coordinate 158,081 of NW_027122365.1, read as the reverse complement.
CCTTTTTTCCGTAAAATGATTTATTTTTCTAATGTATCCATTTTCTGGTAACAGATATTCATTAATTTTTCCTTTAAATTTTTCTTGTGGGAGATAAGTCCTTCCCTTCTCTAACAAAAATTTAAATTCAATAATACTTGTATGGGGCACTATATTTATTTCATTCGTTATTTTAGTATCAACATAATATTTATTAACAACTTCAAATTTAGAAGTAGGTTATGAAACGTTTATTATTCTCTTATTATTAGCATCAAACACATCATTTTTAAAAACGATTGCATTATTTTCAAAATATCGTTTATTCACAACATTTTTGTCTTCCGTTGGATCATCAACATTTTTAATTCTTTCGTTTTTTGCATTGATAGCACCATTATGTAATTTCAGAGATTTACTAGTTAATTCCTGAACTCTTTTACTCGTTTCTTGTATGAAATTAACAACACTTAAATTTAAATCATTAATATTTTTTTGTAAATCAGTTTTATCAGTTATATGATCTTCTAATATTTTAAATTTATTAGCAAAAGCTTGAAAATCATTATTTAATTCACTGATTATTTTTAACTTATTATCGATATATTCCTTGGTTGCTGCATAGTTTTCATCTATTGGATGCTCACAATATTTTAAGATCTTATTTTGCATATCATAATTTCTATCATATGTTAATTTGAAACCATTACCTGGAGGACCAGGAGGACCTTCTTTTACTTTATCATAATAATGGCCAAAAGGAAACCAAGCCATTTTGTGAGAATGGAGAGGTAGGCGGAAGTTGTCTCTCCCTTTCCGGTAACTCACTTGTCAAGATGGCTAAGTTTCATTGACGGCGCGTTACACGTTCCTCGAGTGGATAGGAGGTGAGATGGGGATGACGATAAGGCGAAAGCAATATTCTAGACAAAGAGGAGACCATTTAACAACACAACAAGATTTATTAACATTAACAAAGGACACCAATACAAATCTAACCAAATTCCCTAAGTCGCGTAGGGTTCGAGAGAGAGCTTACAGTTCAGTTCATACCTCTTAATTCGTTTCCTTAGTTAGTTAGCACTTGAATATCCACGAAGGGTAGATAAGTATCCGAAATAGACACAGTTTTATAAAGTCGTGACTAAGCACGGAGACATTAGGACAGTAGGTCCGATCGGTGACAACCTGCGATGGTGTTTGTCTGGCAGATGATAAGAGACTCCTCTGAGGAGGGGGGAAGGAGTGGCTTTTATAGCTTTTGGCTGGGAAAATCGGTCACGTGATCGTGGGTGGATGGCGATCGGGGTCATAGGTGTTCCCGGGACCAAAAATATATGACGAGTTCGGACATTAACTATAAACTTAGGTTGCAAGATCATCTGGAAACAGTTTAAGAACAAAGGATTGTTGACAGTTATATGGCCGGAGACGCATATTTTCTCGTCCAGGACCGTTTTTAGGCAGGATGTTTTTAATAGGAAAATTTCTACTTTAATAAAGGGAACGATTATTAAAATTGTTACGTTTTTACGAATTTACGTTCAGGAAATTTTCCAGATCTCACAATTTAATTACTTTAAAGTTTTAATGGTTTTAAAAGTCCTGTTGTACAAATTCATAATTCCTTCTCTTTTTTCTACTAAAATGAAATAAAATCTATACGGTTTAGCAGGTGTTTCTCTCAATTGCCAAAAGAATTCAACTTTCAAAATATCTACGTTATAATAAGAGGGATGATCAGAAACATCGAAATGAATTATTGGATACAGTCTCCCATTGTTTGTATAACTTACTAAACAACCAGACTCTGTGCTATTAGTATTTAATCCTCCCGCTAAGAAATCAGAATAATATCTCGAATAATCTAATTCTCCGGGTTTAAAGTTAACATTATAATCTTCTGTTGGATATTTATTTATCATTATTAATTCTTAACCAACATCTCATCATATCTAAGTTAGAAAACGATCAGAATCAAAATAATATGATATTTGATTTTTCTTGATATTGTGGGATTACAAAAATGTTTCTGATTTCATCTGTGGTTGTATTTACAATTATTGTTCCACTAGAACTATTTTGAACATTACTTATAATTAATCCAACAGAACACCAATTAATTTCTATATCAGATGAGGGATTTAGAGATACACTATTAAAATTAACTCGAGATTCTGGATATAGTTTAATGTGTGGTAACCAAAGTGAAATATCAAATATTATAACTTCATAATTCGGATTGATCACATCACTATTTGAATTTCTCCAGAACACAAGTCTTACATCCATATTTGATATTATTTTCCTAAAGTCATTGAAAAATCCAAACATCTGTTTAATTGGTATCCACAGTTTGATCTTGTTACTGCTTTTAGTTAATATCCATATTTCTGTAAATCCTTCGTTATAATTTGCATTTCTCTTTAATCCTTCTAGAAACATATCGATTTTTTCTTCAGTTCCGAGAGATTGATCATCAAGTCCATCAAATATCAAAACTTGCTTATCTGGTGATTCTGAGGTGTCATTGAAAAACAACATCACACTTTCGAGAACCTGTTACCGGTGTTGGAGAGAAAACGAAAGATCATTGTAAAAGTTTTTGAACTTGGTAGTTCTTTTTCAGACGGTAAAAACAACATATTAGTTGCTTCGGAAGTAGAATAATCTTTTGTCATGTTTATAAGACCGTTAATGTGATGAACTAAAGAGGGTAATTCAATTTCTTCAATTAGTGTCTTACCAATGTGTAATTCAGATCTCGAGAATAAATTTCCAGTATTTACTAGGGTTACGTTATCACTACTAATTGAAGAACCATCCTGTTTTATAATTTTTAGTTTTGGGCAGATATATCCACTGGACTATAAAATCATATCATTTACATCTTTAATATTAAATTCATATTTCGCTGATTTTTTTTTTATCAACAGTAACTTTATCTTCTCTATACTGTTTGTACTCAAAACTTTCGATTTCGTTGTTAAAATAATTAGGAAGAGTTAAATCCCAAATTTTTTCCATTTATTAGTATAAAAATTTTTTGAATCCTGTTTCATATAAACTTTGTTTAGTTAAAATATTCCTTACTCTATCTTCCACAGTCGGAGATTTTTTAGATACAAGTTTATTTTTTATAAACTGTTTCACCTTATCCTCAACTACAGATTTAGCCTCACTTTCTAATATTTGCAATAACTTCTTACCAGCCGTTTTAATTGCATCGATAAATATATTTCCACCATAATATTTTTTGCTTTGAACTAACAGTCTATATTTATTATAATTCATTTGTTTTTCATTTAATTTTTGACTAAATAACTCTGTTTATTAAGGTCAATTAAATTATCATCCTGATCAGTTATCCACATTCGAATTCTATAAATATAATGATTTCTATTGATGTCAGCAAATATGGGATTAATCTCTTCAATTTTTATCAAACTTCCAGGTGGATGAGAGGGTGTGAAAGAATAAAGAATATCACTCGTGAAATCGTTGTACTCTACTCCACTGATTACATCGCAATGAATATGAATATCATCGATTCCTTTTGAAATATTTGCTATGTACTTTTCCTTTCTGTTCTTCATCTTCATATATCTTTGGTTCGAAACCTAATAACTAGTGGAGTTTTCCTTTACTCAGATCAATTTTATATCCAGGTTCTAAATGAATTATAAATCTCGTTGTTGCAAAATGAATTCCAAACTTTATAGGAGGTATTCCAAAGAATTTTACTAAAAAGTTATTTAGTTCTCGAAGAGCGTAATTTCCATTTTCTATCGTCACATCATACCACTTTGTTTTATCAAAATATCTAAAGGTATTGTTATTAAATTTTTCATCGATATTATGCCAAGAAATCCACATAGACATTGATTTCAGAGCTAATTTTGAATTATTTACAGGTGTTTGAGTTTTAAACTCAATTGTAAAGTCTTCGGATTTATCAGCATTTTTCGAATCTAAGACTATTAGTTTCATTTATATAGAACAAAATTTTCATTAAACTCACTCGGTTCTTGTGTAAATCGTGACATTCCAATTTTCAACACCAGTGTTGAGTGTTGAAGTCAACAGTTTGACGTCATCAACGACGTTCCAACTCGACTACAAAGTGCTTAGTTCCCATGATTCCATTCTCAGAAAGATGGAGGACAAGTATATATTTCTTCTGCTGTTACAGCATTTTGCAATATTTTTAATGACAATGCGATGATTTCATATAAGAGGAAAATGAAACACGACGATGAACTGCTACATGTAAATTTAGCAGCTATGGAAGAAAATAAAAAGAGAAAGAAGGCCAAAATAATAGGTTATGTAGAAGAGGTAGTTCCTTTGTATACCATGGAAGATTTTAAATCTCACTTTCGTTTGAATCGTTCAACAGTTGAGGTATGTAAAAGTGCTTAAATTATAATTATCTGTTTAGTTTGTCAAATCTTTTACTGTAATTATATTCACAAAGGATAGAAGTGTTTAATTTTAAAAAATTTAATTGTTTCAAAACTTATATATATATATAAAATTTTTATATATAATTTTACCTAAGATATTTCGTTTATGTGGCAAAAGAAACAATACTTAAGCAGCAGTCATCATTTAAGAAATTTTATTTTTATTTCAGCATTTGATGCAGATGATTATTTCGAAGCCTAATAAAAGAAAGCCATCAACGAAAAGAGAAGATTCCATATTACTATCGTTATAGTTGATTAGCAATCAAGAATCTTTTCGAGGTGTAGCTGACAGATTTGGCATTGGACAGGGCCATGCTCACAGAGAATTTATTGCATTCTGTAAGGATATAATGGAAATAACAGAGAGAGTTATCCAGTGGCCTACAGGAGAAGAAATTGAAAAAACTGTTAACAAATTTAATGAACTGAGAGGGTCCAACAGTTTTCCCGGAGTTTTAGGCTGTATCGATGGAACTCATATTCCATTTACAGCCCCCAAAAATGAAAAGGTTGCACATTTTAATAGAAAAAATTTCACTTCCGTCATTCTACAGGCTGTATGTGACGCAAAATTAAAATTTATAGATGTCTTTGCTGGTTGGCCAGGCTCATCAAATGATGCCAGAGTTTTCCAAAGAAGTCCTCTCTTTCTAAAAATGAAACATAATCCTGAGATGATTTCAGAAAATTATCATTTATTAGGTGATAGTGCATATCCATTATCCAAAAAATTATTAACTCCTTATCGTGATAATGGACACTTAAACTATATTAAAAAATTTTATAATAAAATTCTTAGTTCAACTAGAATTGTTATTGAACAAGCATTTGGACAATTATTTGGTAGATTTAGAAGGCTAAAACATCTACATATGTTTCGAAGGGATTTGATTCCAGAAGTAATTATTACTGGATGTGTATTGCACAATTTGTGCATTTTATACAATGATATACCTCCAGATGCTTGTTCTATAAATGATAATTTTCAAACCAGTTCTCCGAATTTTGGAGAAGAATATCGAGATGGAATTAGCAAAAGAGAGAAAATTGCTAATAAAATATATGCCCATCATAATGGTTAAAAATTATCTACTTTTATTATTTTTTTCTGCTAATACCTTAAAATCAAGTTTGTAATTATTGTCGTCTGCTATTATGTTGGTATCATTGTAATTAAAAATTCACATGTTTATCTGCATTTATAATACTGTATATAATTTAAAATTTTATTAAATATCTGAACCAGTTTTAGAAAATGTATTTAACATTTTGTTATTACTTTTAGTTATTTGTAATTGTGAGTTACATCTACATACGTTTCGAAGGGATTTGATTCCAGAAGTAATTATTACTGGATGTGTATTGCACAATTTGTGCATTTTATACAATGATATACCTCCAGATGCTTGTTCTATAAATGATAATTTTCAAACCAGTTCTTTGAATTTTGGAGAAGAATATCGAGATGGAATTAGCAAAAGAGAGAAAATTGCTAATAAAATATATTCCCATCATAATGGTTAAAAATTATCTACTTTTATTATTTTTTTCTGATAATACCCTAAAATCAAGTTTGTAATTATTGTCGTCTGCTATTATGTTGGTATCATTGTAATTAAAAATTCACATGTTTATCTGCATTTATAATACTGTATATAATTTAAAATTTTATTAAATATCTGAACCAGTTTTAGAAAATGTATTTAACATTTTGTTATTACTTTTAGTTATTTGTAATTGTGAGTTACATAATTCTAATAAACTTTGTTCATTATTGAAAGTGCTTTGATTTTTTGAATAGATGTATTTTGGTAAATCTTAAATACATTTATTAGTAGTCATCAAAACAAAAAATTTTATTAAAATATTTAAACAATTTACATTTTGTTTTCGGCCAATTTCAACAAGACATCTGTTACGTTTTGCATGGCTTTTAGTTTTTCTTCTTCTATTTTTTTAAATCGTTCCATCGTTGTTGTTCAACTTCTGCTTTCCTTTTGTCTTCTAATTTTTTTTCTTCTAAATAATTTTTAAACCACAATGGTGGTTCATCACCAGTTGTTCTCTTCTTTTTTGATCTTTTTGTAGATTTTGCTTCTTCCCTTTGGGAATTTGAGGTACTTGGAGCAGAAATTAAATTTTCATTTTCACAAAAATTTTCAGAGGTACTGGTACCTGGCAAAGAACTTCGAAGGTAATTACCGGGGGGGTTCACATTTGACCTATTTCCATAAACTTCGTGAAATTTATGGAAATATTACCATTTTGTGGCACCACCACCAGACTGTTTTGATCTGTCTACATTTTTCCTGTACGTACACATTAAATTTCGCCATTTACAATGGCATTCTGTAGACTGAAATGCGTACCCACTTTAATTAAGACAATCGGAAATCCTCTGCCACAATTTGGATTTTTGGATTGGTTTGAGGAATTCTTCCTTTATTTCTAATCTTGTTTCTATTAGGAGTAATGTCGCTTGGCAAGTCCATTCATTAACTTAAAAATTTAAAAAAAATCTTTATTTTGAATTCTTTTATAGTTTGCACAAAATCTTTAACATGATATCTGATATGTGAGAACGGGGGAGGTAGGAGGAAGTCGTATCTCTTGTTTCGGTAACGCACTTGTCAAGGATGGCTTTTAGCGTTACGGGAGTGGATAGGAGGTGAGATGGATGGGGTCGACGATAAGGCGAAGCAATATTCGAGACAAAGAGGACACCAGTTAACAATAAAAACAAGATTTATTAATATTTAACAAAGGACACCAATACAAAATCTGACTAACTTCCCTATGTCGCGTAGGGGTCGAGAGAGAGCTTACAGGTTTGGTTAATACCTCATTAGTTCGTTTCCTGACGGTTAGCACTTGATATCCTCGATGTGGAGATTAGTATCTGAAATAGGCACAGTTTTATATAGTCGCGACTTAACGTGGAGACGTTCGGACAGGAGGTCTGAGTCAGTGACGATGAGTGACGGCGTTTATTCGGCAGATGATATGCGACTCCCCAGAGGGGGGAAAGGAGTGTCTTTTATAGCCTTTGGCTGGGAAAATCGGTCACGTGATCGTAGGTGGATGACGATTTGTGTCATAGGTGTTACCGGGACCAAAAATACATGACGAATTCGAACGTTAACTATAAACTAAGGCTGCATGATGATCTGATCTAGTTTAAGAACAAAGGATGGTTGACAGTGATACGGCCGGGGACGCATATTTTCTCATCCGGGACCGTTTTTAGACAGGATGTTTATATGAAGGGAAAATTCCTAAAACGAATTATTACAAAAAGTGACTCTGCTGGAATTTCAGATCTCACAGATATAATATACATAATACTGCATACTGTTTTGGTATTGCCAAGAAAATTTTGTTGAACTATTTAAAAAGAATTAATAATTATAAATTTCAACAGAATGTTCCCATTCATTCATTAAAATAAATATCAAAAAATTAATTTATGAACACTTATTCTAATAAATATATATTGTCTATATTTAATATAAAGCTGTTATTTATGTTTACTTGTTCAATTTAAATTGCATTAATTAAAAGAAAATCTCAATATATAATAATTACAAAGTATCCTTACTGTATATTATTATTTAATATATACTTACCAATTTTTTCTGTTCCAGAAAGTTGTACAGACTGTACGTTCGTTTCTGATCTTTCAGAAGTTGTTTGTTCTATCATTAAATATATATGTAAAAAATTAAATAGAGGAATTTTATTAACATTTATAAAAACAATAATTATCTATTTGGTTAAATACATTTAATTTGTTATTAATATAAAATATGTACAGTACCTGTAGATGCTGAATGCTTCTGATTCTCAGATCGAAGTTTATTTATGTATGCTAGTAAATAATTGTGATCTGACAAAAACGATGAAAAATAAATTTATTGCTTACTTGAAATGATATTTAATTTTTTTTAAATTTTACCTTCCGTCATCATTTTCGCTTGTTTTTCATCAACTATAAAGTGATAAGTTTCGTTGTCCACAGTAACGTGCATCTTCTGCATTGTCGCCATTTTTTATTCAAACGTCGCTCCAATTACCTACAATTCATTGGAAAGTAGCAGTTAACTTATTGTAAGCTGCCGACATATGGGGGCAATTAGTTAATTGCACGCCAGGAAAAACCTAGGGACCGATCGTATGTGGGTGGTGGCGGCAGAGGCAAAGATGACAAGTGTCTTACAATAACCGTTTATTTTAACATCAAAACAAACTTACAAAGTAGGCCCACAATACAAGATGCGATCTAGATCGTCTGCGGCAGAAAGCGCTCCGGATGACGGCGATCGGAGAATGCTGTCGGAGTCGTCGGTAAAGCCCCGGGGCAGTCGGGTAGGAGAGTCCGATGGGGTCGGTGACGGACGTCGGCGAAGGAGTAGGTGGCTGGTTGGAGTACCGTCGTCCACTTCCTGGTAGAAAGCTCCGTCGTTCTCCCCTCTGACCTTGATTCGGGGGTTTTTATACGATTTTCCCTCCTATCTTCCCCTCTTGATTGGTCTTGAGTCCCTTTTTCCTTTTTTCGATTGGTCAGTCTACTGTTTCTAAGCAAGACGAAAACCAAATTCGGCCGGGGACGGCGCCCGGGCGTTGACAGCTACTCACATAATTTACACAGTTTGCCCCCTCTCTCGCGGACATCGGGCTGAACTGATCCGCCAAACGTTCTGTGGCTGCCCCCCCCTTCGCGACGATCCCGGGCTCATATGGTCTAGCAGGTGTTAGTGACCATCTGTCTCTCTTCTTTCTCCCCTTTTTTTGTTAATTGTTTATATCTCGACTCTTGTATACGAGCACCGCGACATTCCCTTCGTCGTTTATTACCGCGTTGTGTTTGTTTTAGACGAAATGCTTTACAGATGTCTGGTTTATAGCCCGATGCGCGTTCTTGCTCCGATTGACTTTCTGAAATTTCCCGAGGTAGCGATCTTGAAAACAACCGAATTCTCGGCGCCATTTTAGGATCCTCACAGGGCTCCCGACCTTTTAAAAATGTTGCTTACATTTTGGCAACATTTTACCTGGCAGCTCGGCTGCCAGTTCGATCTCCACTTTGCCGGAAGTAGTGATCCTATTTTACTTCTCCCCGATGAATTCCATTTACTCTTGTCGACCACCGTCTCCGTTCTTGTTCGCGACAGATCAGTTTTTGTGTTAATTGTTAGACGGACCATATAGCAAAAAAAGATTTAATATAAAAAATATATATATATATGGACAAACAGATTTACAAACTACACTACAAAGAATACAACATAATAGACAAACAATGACGAAAGAAGAAAACACATACGGCACATCCAGAAGTCGGGGCCTTCGGGTTTCTTTTCTTCGGTCTCTGAGGTGTCTCCGCCTGGCAAGCATTTCATCGCGGGTTCGGAGACCAGCCCCTGGCTCTTCCCGCCGCTGGGCACCTCTGGTCTTGCTCTTGTGGAAACTGCTGGGGGAGCTCCTGCATCATTCCGAGGCCTCTTCCCATGCCTCGCGGAGCCCGAAGGGAAAAAGCCCCCCTTTCCTCCGTTCTCAGAGGCTCCTGTCCTCTTTCCTCCTCACGACGTTGGCCGCTCTGGGCCCGGAGTCTCCTCTCTCGAAAATGTTTTGCCCTTTTGCGCCGCGTACCTCGCCGCTTCTTCCACTTCCTGCCTTACTTCAGGGTCCACCTCTCCCTGCAGGGGTAGGACCACCATCTCCGGAATAGCCTCGTCGGGGGCACTTCTAATGCGAGCGATAGCGTGCCGCACAGCCGTCGGACATACGTGGAACTTTTCCTCCTCTTCTTCTTTCTCGTCACTCCACCCGAAAAGTTCGGTTGCGGTATCTAAGTCTAACTCTTCTAAATCCCAAGTTTCTGCTGCTTCCGCCATGTTGTTTACTCTTGTCGCTCTCTTGTTGTTTACTTGTGCTTTTGTTTTGTTGTCTGCCAAATATAAAGAAAAAGGTTTTATTGGTTAATGACGTAGGCGTCCTTTATTGGCGGGTTCTCTCCTCTCTTCCCCCGTCTCTTTTCGGAGATCGGTTTCTATTCGCGATTGGGGTTGCCTTTTCATAAAGAGGAGGTTCGTATTTCCTGGCGTTAGGGTCCTTTATGCTTCTTTGTTTGTTTCGGGCCTTTCGCCGCCCCTATATGTTCCCACTGGGTAAATGGTCACTATCACCGTCAAAATGTGATCCTCGAGCATTCTCTCCAACATTTTTATGTTGAGGGTTAAGCAGTCCTTCATTCGTAGGGTGGCCTTTAGATCGTCGGTTACGCTCTGAGGAGTGGACTCCCAAAGCATCGTCTTACCGCGCCCGCGAATCTCGATTCTTCCCAGGAAGCGGCCCGACTCTTGTCGGCTTCCTACATTCTGTACGATGATATAAACGGGAGAGTTTTCATCGCTGGTTTCCGTTTTAAAAACCTGGACAATAAAGTCTCGCTGATGACAGTGGAGATGGGTTATCCATACGAGGGGCTGAGTTGCTTCCAACCCTATGAGGACTAACTTGACAGCGTCGTGATTTATGTGACCTATGTGAGGGTGTCGTTCCGTCAGGTGGGGGATCATCTGTTGATACACGCCCTCCCATGTGCAGACTTCGTCCATTGATGGACATAAGCACGTTCGATACGGGCAATCCTGTTCGTGGGCCTTTCTCTCTGGAACAAGTCCTGTTTTCGGACAGCCGTTACCTTCTGTAGACACACGGCAAGGCCACAATTTCGGCTAATCTCTCCAGCGTCAAGTTACGGTAATTCCTGAGTTCTCCCCGGCAAAGCGGGCATTGACGGACATACAGCGAACATCGGGAGCATATCGTGTGTCCGGCCGGGCATTGAAAGGTAGGGGGTTCCATGTAGTCGTAACAGACGGGGCATTCAAATAGGGAGACCAGGGCAGGATCTGGAGGTGACTCCTGGATCGGATCTTGTTCCGGGTTTGATGTTTCCATGGGGGACGTCACAACTTGATCTTCCTCCATATTTTCGTCTCTACACAAAAGGAAAAGAAAGTTGGGTTGAATAGAAATTTTCTAAGCCACGGACAACATAAAATACTATTATTTAAGATGATTTAATTTTCTCGCGCCGTTCTATAATCGTCTCATTTGGGTAGGAATGGTCTCAATTCTGACGGGAGGCGTCACTACCTCTTCCCGTTTGGCTACGGTTAACTTCTCCCTTTCGTCTTTTCTTGCCTCTGGGATACCCGACGATGATCCGGCTTCCGCAGTTACGGGTACCAGTTCGATCATTTTCACTGCGTCCGGTTCTATTCGCTCTTCCCGTCGGAAAGAGGGGTAAGGACTCGCAGATCTTCGGGTTCCCATGCAGCGTAACAGTTTGCGGCATCCCCAAGCGATTAAAAGTGTCGCCAGAACAGTAACGCAAGAGGCTATGAGGATCGTGTTCCATGCTGAGACGGGATAATTTAACACACTCGGTGTCGTTGAGAGAATATCCGTGTTAACTGATTTTATTTCTCGGCTTATATCTCGTAATTTCCATCCCGGAAATTCCAATGACCAATCGTGTTCGTTGGTTCGAAGGACGTTTAAGGTGACGTTCTCTTGGATATAGTCCCGTAGTATCTTCGCTTCCGTAAGATTGAGAACGTTTGGTATTGCTGGTATCACATAGTGGTTTCGGAGTGTAACTTTAAAGGAAGTCCGTGATTGGAAGTGTGACGTGAGTCGCACGCCGGGTACGTGGCCGGAACAAGTCATGGGCAACCTAAAGATTCCTGTGTTATTTAGCTTAACCATCGTAACTGGTGAACGTCGTGGGTTTCTCAGTTGACTACATTCGATGACTAAATTTAAAGGTGACGGGGTGGAGTATATCCAAGTTCCTTCCTCGTCGATACGGCGGAACACTGGTTTTGGATAAACTGACACCTTTCTTTTACACAGTCGGTTTACAGTTGGCTCGTCTGCCATGAATAAGGCGTATTCACACGATTGATACGGAAGCTTCCAGACTGCAACTTCCGGTGCGCAGATAGTGGTTAAGCCGTTTGTGCATTTTTGCAAGTTGTGGGCCTCCAATAGCATGTAAAGCTGCCGATTCCTGGACAAGGCGATGTACGGATATTCGGTTTGATAATGAGCAAATGTCTTCGAAATAGGGAAATAAGCGGGGAATTTCACTACCTCGTATAGATCAAAGTATCCTTCCGGAGTAATTAGTGGGAATTTTGCGAAAATTCTTAGTGTTGACGGAAGTGCTACAGCGGTAGTGGTTATCCATTGATAGTATTTAAAGACATTGTCTTCATTTAAAGTCTCGATCAGCGAAATCCCGCTGGGCAAGTGTTTGTTTACTTCCGTTAACGCCTCTACCAATTGTGACCTTGGCAGGAAATAGGAACTAAGTCGGTCGTTTTCTAGCATCTCTTTCGCTTGTCTTAGGTTCGTGATGCCGATTCGGAATTCCATGACGGCATTTTCGGCGTATCGAAGTGCAGTACTTACGACGAATGTGTAACTGAATACCTGAAGTTCCTTATCTAAATAGTCCTGACGTCGGATCATCATATCGATGTATTTCCGGTTGTCCTTGACCGCTTGAAGGGTTTGGTTCATGACGGTTGTCTGGGCGTCTAATATGTGTACGAACTTTTGTTGGTTGCGGGATAGTTTGTCTATCCTGCTATTCATTGCTTCCACCTCTTCCGAGGTAGCGGTTCCGAAAAGGAATTTTAAGATTTTCCCTCCGACGTCGATTAATCCTCGTTTTGCTCGAGAGGGATTTTCTAGGGTTACGGTGGATTTTAATTCGTTGTATTCCGCCCGAAGTCGGCGAGGGATTGTTGTAAGTTTGTCAACTTCGCGTCGGCTAGAGTCCATAAGGGCTTCATGGGATCATCTTGCTTCTGTTTCCCTCTTCTGACGATCGGAGTTAAAGAGGACAGGTGACGATGTAAGCCACGAAGGTAATTGTCATATTCTTCGAACGATATTTCTATAACCATGGTCCACTGGCTCGTGGTCATGAGGAAGTTTCCTTGGTGAAGAAATACGACACCTTTGGTCAAGGCGGGCACAATTGTTGACACTTCATACACAATGTAACTTATCAGCACGAACAAATATATTGTTACGGATTTTTCCATCGTCATCTATCAAAAAGGGAGTCTTACATTACTACTAGTTTCGGTTTGCGACAATTTGTTTAAATGAACACGCGTATTTACAATGGACCTCTCTCTGCTTAGGAGATGATAGCCTCTCTTTTGCAATAAAGAGGAGCTACCATTTACAATTGCCAAATAATCCAGTTGGAGTGGGAGGTGGCATCCGCGGGTGGCCCTCACTTTGCTGAGTCATTTCGGCAGTCTCCGCTTCCTGCAACGCCCCCACTTCCGGCAGTATAATTCCTGACGATCTGGGAAGGACCCAGGGATAATCGCTTACTGGGCCTTGGCTTTGAAGAGCATAGTTGTGTGTAGGTTGGGGCGGAGTTGCGGGTTGATCAACTCCTGTGCTTTCGGCAACGTTCGTGGTATCTAACCGGCTTTGATGCAGCGACTCTAAAATAATTTCATCCCAAGGGTCAACCGGTTTTGTCTGCGGTTGCGCTTCGGTTGGTATTGATGATTTTGCGTTTTGCGCTTTGGGGAGTTTTTCTCCTGCATCGGAGGGTACGATCTTCATCCTAGCGATTGCAGGCTTCAATCTATTAGTGTGGGGACCCCGGGAGGTCGGACGGTGTCGGACCTCCTGTTCTTGGTTCACAGGTCGGTTAAGACCTGCCCACTGTCAAGGATGGCTTGTCCAGTCTGGAACTAAGTAATTGTCAGGTCGAGTGGAAGGAGGAAAGAGTGGGATCGTTGATAAGACAGAGGCGAGATTCGAATAAATGATACCAAATACAAGAATAAACAGAATTTATTCACGAAACAATAACGAACAGTTACACCGAATAACATTGACAGAAAACTTACGTACTAACATAGGAAAGTTCGAACCCGAGAGAGAGTTTACAAATAAATGGCCGTCATACCTCAAGTAACAAGTATCGGCGTCAGATGGCACAGTCAATACACAATCCGTAGTGGCAGAGCGGCTTCGGCCGTCCGTTTTCGGCTTCGAGTCCGGTCGGACGAGGGAACTACGAATGACGACGACGCTACGAGGGAGCTACGAATGACGACGACGCTACGAGGGAGCTACGAATGACGACGACGCTACGAGGGAGCTACGAATGACGACGACGCTACGAGGGAGCTACGAATGACGACCCCTTGGTTCTTGTTCCCCTCCTTTTTATTTCGTCCCCTCGTTAATTTTCTCGCCAATAAGCGTATTTTGTCTTTAGTTCCGAGTGTGACTCAGATTCGCGTTTCGAGGGGAGGGGGAGGTACAGTCATTCCCCTAAGACGGGTCAGTTTTTGGTTTGGACTTTGGTTATTGATGTCAAGATAATGACTAATTTAAATCTGTAATTTGTCGGTCAATTCGAACTCTCACATCAGCATGAGTATGCAATTTCTTCCCGGATTGGATGTGTCGGACTATGAAGTTTACGGGGCTCGTTTCCGCTATTATCCTATAGGGACCGTGCCATCGAGGCGCCAATTTTCGTATCACTCCCGCGGGTGTAGCTACTTCATTAACGAAGACTCTGTCTCTGATTGAAAATTTGTATGGCTTGTGCTTACGTTGATGATAGGTATTTCTATCGTTCGCGGCCTTTTTTGCGCGTTACTGAGCTAATTTATGAGCTGAGGTCATCCTCAATTTCAATTCGCTCGCGTAATTTTCGTTTATGTCATATCAGGGTCGATTCGGTTCAATGACGATATCAAAGGGGTAGGTTGGATCACGTTAGTACGGGAGGAAGAAAGGTGTCTCGTTGGTACTTGAGTGTACTGTAGTGTTGTACGCAAAGAGCGCATACGGGATCATCTCGTCCCAGTTCCTCTGATCCGCGTCGACGTAGTGCGTTAAAATGTCAACTAGCGTTTTATTTAATCGCTCAACGATTCCGTTGCACTGGGGATGATAAGCTGTGGTAAGGAGTCTTCACACTTTCAATAGCTTGCAGACCTCCTTCATGACTTTGGAGACAAAATTGGATCCTCTGTCAGTGAGTAATTGTTTTGGGACTGAATGTCTAAGAATAATTTGCGTGACGAACGCTTTCACCACTGTTTTCGCGGTAATATCGGGCAACGGAATCGCTTCTGCCCATCTAGAAAAGTGATCGATAAAGACCAATAGATATTTGTTGTTGCTATTAGTAATAGGAAGGGGACCCTGGATATCCAGTGTTGTGCGTTCGAAGAGCCTTGACACTCGAGGGAACGTCTGCAATGGGGCTTGATGTCCGTGTTGGGGCCTTTTCCTCACCGCACACTCTTGACAACTATCACAATAATGGGTGATGTTCTTATTCATCTCTGGCCAAAAGAATTGTGTCTGTAATTTCTTTCGCATCTTTTTCTTACCTACATGTCCCGAACTAGGGATATCGTAAAACAGTCGTAAAACGTAATCTATCATAACCTGGGGTACGACTATTCTATTTCATTTATCGTTTCTCTCGGGATTTTCTTTTCGGTGATAGAGTGTTTCGTCGGCGTCTAAGTAGTAATCCGCGATTTCTCGATTTGTCTCCTGGGAGGACGAGTCTCTCAGTAATTGTTGTCTGATTTGCTTACAAAAGGGATCTTTTAACTGTTGCTCTTTTATTTGCACCTTACTGTATATAGGTTGCATTTTGCTGATCTTTGCCACGGGCATTCGACTTAGCGCGTCTGCGTTTGTGTGGGCCTTGCCTGGCTTATGGATTATTTCGAATTGATATTCTTGTAACGTTAAATTCCATCGACTAAGTCTCGAACTTTCGTCTTTAACATCAATAAGCCACCTAAGGGGTCTATGATCCGTTATTATTGTGAATTTTCTCCTGTAAAGATAGGGTCTAAAGTGTTTGATTGACCATATCACGGCCAAACATTCCTTTTCTGTGGTGCTGTAATTCCTTTCGGCTGGTTTTAACAGCCTACTCGCATATGCCACTGGGAGTTCTCCCCGTTCATCTTCCTGTGATAACACAGCGCCTATCGCGGTGTTTGAGGCATCTGTTGCTAACACAAAAGGACGGCCAAAATCTGGGGATCTTAATAGGGGTGCAGTTATCAAAATTTCCTTTAATTTTTCGAACGCGGCTTTGTGTTCCTCGGCCCAGTGGAACTTTACATCGTTTTTAAGTAAGTCCGAAAGGGGCTTTGAAATTTTTGCATATTGCGAATATTATTATATACAGTAGAGCAGGGCTTCTTAAACTTTTTTATATAGCGACCCCCTTCAAGCTTAGGAAATTTTAAACGACCCCCTCCTCCATATAATGAAATATATATTAACCGTAGATGTAGATGTAATATCGCACTATTTTACAATGTAAATAAAATAAGGATTAAAGAATACGTACCCATTCATTTCACATATATATAATTGGAAACGTTGACGGGATATCGGTCGTAATAAAACACAATAAATAGAATGACATAAAACTATATATATATTTATTCAATAGAAAAAATAAACTTTTGTAACAATTTTTTTAATAAAAACATATTATTAACATCAAACAATATTAATGTGACGGATGTGATTGTTTATTTTTACACAAATAATTAAATCTAGGCTCAATTTGAGTTAGTGCAGATCGTAATAAATTTTCAACGTTTATTAAAGTTGAACGGTATTTTGATTTTATGTAAGTTAATGTGGAAAAGGCTGATTCACATAAATATGTTGTACAAAATGGCAGTAATTTGTTCATTGCCATTTCCGATAGTAGGGGATATTCTGATTTGATTTCTATCCAAAATTCATGCACAGGCACTTGAGAAAATCTGAGTCGCAAGGTAGTATCACTTGTTAATTCGGCAAATTCTTCTTGTGCTTTTAAGTTTAAAAAATTAATTTCTTCCATTTCAATTGAAAATGGATTGCAAATCCATTGTTGTGTATCGATATCATTGGGAAAATACCTATGCATGTAAACTTCCATATCCTTCAAATGATTAACTATAATTTTTGTTATAGGAGTATCTTTTTTTGAAATATTGTTACTAATTATATACTCGTCAGTAAATGGAAACATTTCGAGCGATCCACTTTCCACTCTGTTCTTCCATATAAGAATTTTTTTAACAAAGGCCTCAAGTTTATTTTTTAACATAAACATATTAACGCAGACTCCCTGCATTGATAAATTCATATCATTGATTTTATCAAAAATATCTGCCAAATAGCATAGCTTGAGAAGCCATAAATTATCGTGAAAATAATCGGCCAAATTAGAATTTTGCTCTGTTAGAAATATAAGAACTTCATCTTTTAAAGTTAATAATCGTTTCAAACTTCGACCTCTTGATAGCCACCTAACTTCAGCATGTAGCAATAAACTTGTATAATCCGAATCCATATCAATGCACAAATTTTTAAACAATCGACTATTAAGTGCTCGACTTTTAATAAAGTTAATGATTTTGACTGCATCAAAAAACACAGTGTTTAATTCTGGTGCAATTTTTTTTAACAACAAGTGCCTCTCGGTGAATCATACAATGTGTAAATGTAATATGATCATTTCCAGCTTTAACAAATGCTGTAAAACCAAGATCTTGTCCGGTCATTGCTGCAGCACCGTCCGTGCACACACCAACACAATTTTTCCAATTTAATCCTTCTTTTTCAAAAAACTCATTTACTTTTTTATATATATCTTTTCCACGAGTATGACCTTCCAGAGGACGACAAAACAGTATATCTTCATGAATGCTTCCCTCATAAATATATCTTACAAAAAGTAACAACTGTGCCATATTTGAAATGTCTGTCGACTCGTCCAGTTGTATTGCAAACTTTGAGCTGTCTTTAAGCCTCATAAGAAGCTGTTGAAATTGATCATTGCTAATGTCTGAAATTCTTTTGGACACAGTGTCATTTGATAATGGAATTTTACTAATTTCAGCAGCATACTGTTTTCCATGAACAATTTCAGACATTCTTATAGCTGCAGGTAGTAAAAGTTGCTCTCCAATAGTAAAAGGCTTTTTCGTTTTTGCTATCAAATACGAAACTTCATACGATGCCAATAGATATTTATCATTCAAAGTAACATAATTCTCCAAAGTGTTCTTTTCTTTATTTGATGTTTGCAAAAGACGCTCAAAATATTCTATTGGCTTTTTTGATAACGTTGCATGTTTAGTATTCAAATGTCGTTGCAGTTTTGACGGTTTCATGCTTTCTGCAGCCAAAACTTCTTTGCAAATTAAGCACACTGGTTGTTCTTCATTGTTGTGAGAAGAGCATGTGAAGCCATACTGCAAATATGATTCGTCATATTTTCTTTTTTTTGTTTTGCTAGAAGTCGGATTTGAAGCACTGCAACTTGGTTGTGACGGCGTGGCAGACTTATTAGTTGGAATTTTAATTAGCCATTTATCCATGATGGTTAAATAATAATAAATAATTAAACAAAATGTAGTTGAACTTTAACGTAATAATTAAAAACACCAACTGAAAATTACACAGTAAATACACACATGTCACTACGAAGACAAAGCTGAGTCCAAACTGAAGTACAGTACAAACAGAAAAATAACTACACTCGAATCTTTACCAGTGCAATGACAACAAATTACGATCAGATCAACCCCGACGCATGGCGTGTTCAAAGTGTGCAGCGCACAAAGGCACCGTATCACAAAGACGCCGAAAAAGAAGCTTTCATTTAATTTTTTTTATTATTCTTTTATAAAAATAATATGCCGATTCGCCTAGCCTAGCTTGATTATGCTTCCGTATTGTATGTGTAAGCTGTAAGGCGACGCGGCGTCTGGGTACTTATAATCACTAAGTTATCTTGCAAACACTGACGCCGGCGGCCAGACATCAATGTCGAACGTTCAGTTGAAAATCGAGGAGCGCGTTGTATTTATTATTTTAAATGCTACTTCCATATTTTCATTTATAGGCCCTACATAACAGTTTTGCATTGCCACTTTTTTCAAAAAATAGTTATAATAAAACTACAATAGTATTTTGTATGATTTTTATTTGTATTTATATTTGTACGTAGTGTGTATACTAATTTTAAAATTTTATTTATAATGATTGAAAAGTATCAGATCTTTGCGACCCCCTTTCAGTAGTCTCGCGACCCCCCTGGGGGTCGCGACCCACAGTTTAAGAAGCCCTGGTCTATAGTACCCTGTCAGTCCCAGAAATGCTCTAACATCTCGCTCATTCTGAGGTTGGGGAAAATTTCTAACGCACTCGACCTTAGACAGGTCGGGCCGGATACCATCTTCCGACACTTCGTGCCCTAAAAACTTTATTCGCTGTCTCAGCAGCTGGCATTTTCGGGGCTTCAACTTCAGACCCGCTGTCGCCAGGCGCTGAAGGACAATTTCCATCCGTTCTAAGTGAGTTTCGAAGTCTGGGCTAGATACCAAAATGTCGTCCATGTAGACGAGGCAAATTTTGTTCTTCAGACCGCTTAATATTAAATCCGCACATCTTTGGAATGTTGCTGGGGCACAGGTAACGCCCATTGGCATCCGATTGTATTGGTAGTGTTTCGAGGGAGTACTAAACCCTGTCTTTTCTTTTGATTCGGGGCTCAAAGGCAACTGCCAAAATCCGCTTAAAGTATCCATGAAGGAAAAGTATCGCGATTTTCCCAGCAAACTCAATGACTCCTGGATATGGGGCAACGGGTACGGGTCTACCTTTATTTAATTGTCTATAATCCACAACTAATCTGTAGCCTTGGGGCTTTTTAGCGACTAATAACGCAGGTGCCGACCAGGGGGAACTGGACGGTTCAACTATGCCGTTTTTGGTCATATTTTCCACTATCTCATCCATTATTTCCCGTTGCGCGGCATGGGGCACGACAAATGGGGGGACTGTTTCCAGTTTCTATTTTGTGCTCTACTAAATCACAATAGCCTAGATCGTAATTGTCTTTCGCGAATACTTGTCTGTATTTGTATAATAAATCTACCAAAGGGGTTAATTTGTATTTTCCTACTTCGCTAAAATCGAATAAATTTGCTAATTGAACTCTAGCCAAATCGTCTGCATTTGATCGCGTCATCTTATTTTGTTCTGCGCTTTCTTTTGTTTCCTCTTCCGCTAAGAGGAAATTTCCCAACTTACTCCCTCTGTTTAATTTAACCGGTTGTGTTTTTACATTCATTATTCTAACGGGTACTTTATCAAATTGCTGTGTTTTAACTAACGTGCTAGCAATAAACACTCCCTCTTGCTCCTGAAGTGTTGGTTCAACAACTCCTAATTGACTTGTCAGCTGGTTGTGGACTTTCCCTTCTACAATGACTTCTGATCTTGGGGGAATAACGTAGTCGTTGACTAACGTTACTTCCTTAGGAGAATCGTCCTCTCCCCGTTCTAGGCTGTCAACCGTTATTTGTTTTAACTTCCCCCGTTTAGTCTTTCGCTTATATTTTTGTGTACGTTTATTTTTCCTTTTTATCTTCTTGCTTTCTAAAACTCTATTTTCGCTGTCGCTATTTAAGGGTAAACTTAAATCGTCTTTCGGCGTTACTCTTAGCTCGGCGCTTGGTTGCGTGCGATTGTCCTCGGTGATTTCCTTTAATTCTGAACCATTGTCGGGTTTATTCATATCGGCTAACCCCCAAAACGTCACCGTGTCTCCTGAGGGGAAAACTGAGCGTTGCGTTTTTAACCGAGATTGTAACATCATATTTTTGGATAAAGTCCCTACCTAAGAGTCCATCGTTAGGCATGGTAATTTCGGGAGACACTAAATAACAATCATGGAAAAAGGTCAAACGTCCGATTTGGAATTTTAACTTAAACTTTTCGAATGTCTCGATAACGTGTCCGGTAACACTTATTAACTCTACCATTCTAGTCTCCGCTTGCTGCGATTGCGCCAGTGTCGGGAAATAGATCCCTAGAAATCAAAGTAACGGCTGCACCCGTGTCTATCGTCAGCTGAACTTTCCTATTTTCTATCTCACAAATCATGGTACAAGGAGGTAATTCTCTACTTCTTGATTTATTGATTCCCGCTAATTGTGGTACGTCGGGACCTACTGACGGTCGATTTATTTCGCTGTTTCGTTCTCTAAATGCAACTGATGTGACTCTGTCGGGGTCTCGCGTTTGTTTATTGTCTACCGGTCTATTTTCGGGGGCAGGCAACGCTAAAAATCGAGGAGCGGTTACGTTGTCCGGTGTGCGCTCCATTTCGAAGCTACTTCCAGGCCAACCTGGACCGTAACGCGGGGGATAAAAGGGCAACGGAACACCTTGTCCGTTGGTTTCGTAATCGAATTGTCTAAATCGCGCAGGGGAAAAGGGTATTTTTCCTGACCGACTAGCTCTAAAGGCGTTTGGCAGATTTCTAATGGGGGTTTGTCATTCGGTGGCTTCTTGATTCGCTCCCCACCTCCCGGGATACTGAGGAAAAGCGTTTCCCCCGTACCAGTCGAGTGGCGACGGCATATAACCTCCGTATTCTGCCCAATTAGGATTCATCGCGCGAAATTTTGGTGATCCATCCCTACTCCCTCTCCAAGGGGGCATTGGACCTTGTTCCGAATAGGGACCGTAGCAAGGATATCGCGCACGGGGTTGTCTTTGCAGATTGGCGGGCTGAGATCGCGAGGGAAATTGTTGCGACGGGCGTCGCTGCGCATTCGGGGAATGCCGTGGATTTCGCATCTCATCATTCGCTCTATCAGTTCCTTGTGTCCGGTTTGTTCGCGAGGGCTCACCTGTTTGGAAATTGTTTATGGGCTTAGGCGCGGGCAATTGATCGAGTCTTTTCCCTATTGTCGCTAATTGCTTCGAAAGCTGCGCGATTTTTGCGTCGAGAGCCGATTCTCTTCGTGAGTTTGATTCTTCCGCCAGCGTGTCGTGGCTTTCCACTGCATCAGTGATGCTGGCAATTGAATTTCGCGTCTTTCCCGCCAATTGATCTATCGTTTCTTCGCGAATGGCTATTTTTAATGCCTCAGCGAAAGTTTCTGGGTCATGAGTCATGACTCTTCTTTTTAGCTTGTCAGTTAAGCCATGCAGGAACTGAACGCGCAATTTCTCGTCCAGTTCACGCTGTTGGCAGCGTTTGATAATTGCGTTTTCCTCTTCGTTCGCACCCGTCTGATCTATGCTTGTCGCGCTAGCAAGGGACTGCAAGCAGACTGCGAATTCTTGGACCATCTTGTCTCTCTTTTGAGAGCATGTATGGAATTTCTGGACACGTATGCTGTATGGTTTTTGGTCAAAACGCTGGATCATCAGCTTCCGAAAAGTTTCAAACTCGGTTACGCTCTTCATGCTGAGGTCTCGCCATGCAAAATCTCGGGCTACACCCGCGAGTTTGCACTTGACTATGCTCAAGCACTGCCGAGGGGTCCATCCTGCCAGACTAGCAATCTTTCCTAACGTGTCGAAGAAATCGGTGACGCGCCCTGATTCACCCAAAAACGTCGGGATCAATCCTCCAAACGCGGAAAAGGAGGGAAGAGAACCGCCACTGCCACCGTCACGAGGTCGCGTCGGGACACTTGCATCTGCCTCCATCGTTCGACCCACTTGTTAGAAAAACTCTTTGTCGGCGTAACCTACTAAAGTTTTGTGGGGCTAGTAAATCCCGAGCTTCTGACACCAATGTAAGCTGCCGACATATGGGGGCAATTAGTTAATTGCACGCCAGGAAAAACCTAGGGACCGATCGTATGTGGGTGGTGGCGGCAGAGGCAAAGATGACAAGTGTCTTACAATAACCGTTTATTTTAACATCAAAACAAACTTACAAAGTAGGCCCACAATACAAGATGCGATCTAGATCGTCTGCGGCAGAAAGCGCTCCGGATGACGGCGATCGGAGAATGCTGTCGGAGTCGTCGGTAAAGCCCCGGGGCAGTCGGGTAGGAGAGTCCGATGGGGTCGGTGACGGACGTCGGCGAAGGAGTAGGTGGCTGGTTGGAGTACCGTCGTCCACTTCCTGGTAGAAAGCTCCGTCGTTCCCCCTCTGACCTTGATTCGGGGGTTTTTATACGATTTTCCCTCCTATCTTCCCCTCTTGATTGGTCTTGAGTCCCTTTTTCCTTTTTTCGATTGGTCAGTCTACTGTTTCTAAGCAAGACGAAAACCAAATTCGACTGGGGACGGCGCCCGGGCGTTGACAGCTACTCACATAATTTACACAGTTTGCCTCCTTCTCTCGCGGACATCGGGCTGAACTGATCCGCCAAACGTTCTGTGGCTTCCCCCCCCTTCGCGACGATCCCGGGATCATATGGTCTAGCAGGTGTTCGTGACCATCTGTCTCTCTTCTTTCTCCCCTTTTTTTGTTAATTGTTTATATCTCGACTCTTGTATACGAGCACCGCGACATTTCCTTCGTCGTTTATTACCGCGTTGTGTTTGTTTTAGACGAAATGCTTTACAGATGTCCGGTTTATAGCCCGATGCACGTTCTTGCTCCGATTGACTTTCTGAAATTTCCCGAGGTAGCGATCTTGAAAACAACCGAATTCTCGGCGCCATTTTAGGATCCTCACAGTATCTGTTGAGTGCTGAGTGCGTTGAGTCAGCGCTGACAACAGCGCTACCTCAACGTTGAAAAAAGGAACGAATTTTAACAAACGTTGAGATCAGCGCTGAGTCAGCGTTGGAAATTGGAATGTCCCGAATGAGTATAGAACTTCAATGGGAGATTTACCTTTATTTTTTTTTACTATATATTTCATGCAATAGTAATTACATATAACAGATGTAGGATTCTGAAAAAAACTAGAGTTATATCTTATTTCTTTTTTAGATGTTTTTAAATATTTTATGATATCTCTTGGAATTATCTCTCTCTTCAATCTTATATTTTTTAAGTTTTATTCTCCAAAAGGATCAAAGAATTCAACGAAGTGATATTTAGGGTCATTATAATAACAAACCCAGTGTGTGCCATTTCCAGTTGAAATATCTAAATTAATTATACCGTTTTCAAATTTTCTAATTGTTTTCGGTAATAGATCAACTGTAAACACACCTCTAAAACTTTTTTTATTTTTTATATTGTCATTTATTGTCTCATTGAATATTCCCAATTCTGAATTACTCCTTTTTTCCCTAATGGGTCTTTTTTTTATTACATCCTGATCCAGTTACTTTATCTAAAGCTTTTTTGACTCTCCATCCTGCTGCACCAGAAAATGCTCCTGTAGCCAAAGTGGTTAGAATAGGAATTAAAAATGGTAAGAAACCTCCATTTTTTTTAAATTGTGTTCTACTTATTTTTATTCTCTTTTCTTCATTAATATTTTTTATTTGAGTTTTGGTAAAAACATATAATGATTTTACAAATAGATAAATCTAAACGTTTTATTTATTTCTTCATCATTCTTAAAGGCCAATTTCAATTTATTCTGTTGAGATTCACTGAGATAGATTCTGGTCTTAATATAATTACTCATTAAATTAGATAAAAATGCTTAATAATATTCTTTCACTGTATCAGCTATTATTTCTCCCGAATTTAATAATAGATTTAGAATTTCAACAATTTTATTATATACTTTTTTATTTTCACCTAACAGCTTATCAGTTAATTTTTCTAATTCACTAACTAATCCTTCTCCACTAATTTTAAATGATTGTGAAGCAGACTTTAAAACTTTTAATTTTTCTCTATAAAGTTTAAATAAATCTAAATCAGACTGATACAGATTTAACTCCTCTTCTAATGCTTTTCTTTGAAAATCATCTATAGATTTCTTTAATTTTCTATTCACTTTTGCTTTAAATGAACCTAATGATTTTGTTCTTCTTTCTGCTTTTTCGAGCATTTCTTCTATTTCGTTAGGTTTATTAACTAATTGTGAAAGAAGAATAAAACTATTTTGCTCTAAATAGGAAACATCTAATCCTTCATCAAAGTTTTCAGCAGTATATCTATACTTCTTTTTTGGTGTGGATTCAACTAAAGTTGATTCTGCATCAGGAAGTTGAGGAAATGACAAATCAATAGTAGAAGGAATTGTTATATTATGAATACCATCTTCAATAGCTTTTAAATCTTGTCTGAAATCTTCTATAGGAACCTCTAATTTCTCTGTAACTGGCTTATGAAACTCTGAAAGACTTTCTTCCTATCTTGTTTTACCTAATAATTGTTCTTTATTCTTCTTTTTTAGTGCTCTGTTCTGCTTAGCTAAAGTAAGTAATGCTTTCTTTGTCTTCTCATCCATTTACTATGCTAAAAAATTTAGCTCAAGCTGAAATAGCATTTAGCTCAAGCTGAAATTTTTAAACAAATAAATGATTAAGATTAGGATCTTCGTATTCATCCGGTTCTGTATAATCAGAATCCATTATTACCTAATAATCCATTCAGACTCTTAATCGTTGGTCCGTCAGGATGTGGAAAAACAAATCTTTTATTAAATCTAATTTATGATCAGCTTAGTTTCAATGCTTTATACATATGTGCTAAAGATATTAATGAACCAAAATATGAAAAATTACAAAAGAATTTTACACAGTTTGATGATGTTGAAGAGGAAGATATTATGAGTTTGAAAAGTAAAAAGAAATATAAACTACTCGAATTGTTTCATAAATTTAAAAAATTAACATTATTTACTAATAACATAGATGATATGATTGACGTTGATAGTTTGGATCCTAATCAGAAGAATCTTATCGTCTTTGATGATTGTATTACTGAAAAAGATCAATCTAAAATTGTAGATTTCTTTATCAGAGGAAGGAAGAAAAATGCTTCAATTATTTACGTATCTCAATCCTATTATTCAACACCAATTAACATAAGAAGAAACTGTAATTATATTATTTTCTTCAAGATTCAAGACAGAGAAATTAAACAGATAATTAGAGAAATAGATGGATCATTTGGTAAAAATTCATATAGTAAAGCTACTCAAAAACCATATGATTTCTTTATGCTAGATCTCTAGAACCCAAATATAAAGTATTGACGTAATTTTACTCTTTTATAAATGGAAGAATACTTAGAAAAGAAAATATATGTTTACAGAAAGAGTTATAATGATTATCATATAATTAGTGTATCATTAACAGTTGGAAAATTTATATTTAGTGCTTCAGGTCTATCCGCGTTTGTTATAGTTCCATTAGCAGTATTAAGCTTGGGAGCCAGAATAATTGAAGTTATAGATAAATCGTTAAAACTATTGGAAAGAAAGGAGGAATACAAGCAAGTATTTAAATTTTATAAACAGCTATTTTGTGGTGGTTCGGAAGGAAATATTTGCGAGTCCGTGAGTAACGATAACAATTAACGACACAGAGAGAAAAATATACAATGATACTACTCACCTTTTATTTCTTTCAAATGCGGTTCTTTTATTTCACGAATCTCAACTCGATATAGTTACTTCTATAACTTTACAGGGGGGAAGGCAAGTCACTTCCTGTTACTACACATATATACATCGCCTGCGTAACACAAACGAACATGAAGATAAAAAAATGGAACCTAATAACTAATTTACAACTAATCTTATAACTATCTTAAAACTAACAAGGAAAGGAAAGGATAGATTAAGAAAAGTAGAGAAAAGGCAGATAGGAAGTACCCGGGTCCAGGTCGTGAGGTTAACGTCCTCGATGATTTTTACGCTCTCACACAAAATCGTAGTCTCGCTCTACTCTCTAGCAGCTCTATGTCGAGATTCTTCGGCTCTCTCGATGCCTTAGAGATAGATCTTCGTAGCTTTTTTTGTTTCTCAGTCTGGAGCACTACTTGCTCCGTCTGTATCGTTCGATGTCCAGCCAGAAAAGTGTCTCTCCTCTTTTCTTACACTGCCTTGGGCCTATATTTTCTTTGTCCATATCCCCAATTTCGGGGAAGTCTTAATCTCCTTTGTTCGACACTTGGTTCTTGGAAAGGGCAACCCTTCCCCTCGAGCGGTAACGGTTCACGTATGAGTCGCTTTGAGACAATGGAAAGTAGTAATGAAAGAAGATACGAAAGTAGGAATGAGAGAAGAAAATAGAAGCGAAATACAGAACTTATAACTATACATACATATATATATATATATATGTATGTAAACTAAAATATGGCTGACGGCCACAATTTAATCTTTTCAAAGCTGGAAGTATATCAGAATCTGAGGTGTATTTGAGAGAAGAGTTTATTAAAAATATGAAATATATTCCGTTAGAGAAATATATAAAGAAAGCACAACTGAATGGATATAAATTTTTGAATAAATAAATGAAAAGAGGAAAAGGTGTTGTTAATGATATGATAAACAAATTACCGTTTGAAATGCATTTATTTGGTCATTCATTTACGTGTCCAAAAACTCAACTATTATGGGGTAAAACTAGATTAAATCTTGATTTATCGTACAAGTCATGGAGTAAACCAATAAACAAAGTAGATGAAACTGCATATAGACATGATATTTGTTATTTAAAAAATAAAGATACAACAAACTAGAAATGAAATCTGTGATAAAAATATGTTAAATGAATTAGATGATATAGAAAACCCCTCACATAGAGAGAGAATAGATAGAGGAATTGTTAAACCAATTATAGCATCAAAAAGAATATTCGGCCTTGGAATTTCTCCTAATATAAATAGTATCTATTGTTCAAAGTGTAAAAAGAAAACAAAAACAAATAATATTATAGAAACAAGAACAAAAAACAAAAAACCTATAGCAAAAGAAACGTGTGCCGTTTGTGGTACTAAAAAAGCTGTTTTTTTATGAGTTCGATCAAGGATGTTTATTATAATCCTGAAACTGGTTACTGTGGAATAAATGAATTACAAAGAAAGACTGGTTTACCTAGAAAAGTTATTAAAGAATTTTTACATCAAAAGGATGAATATACGAAACATAAACCAATTGTAAGTTCTTCTTCTACTAAATTTTCTTATGTTTCTCACATTGATGATCAATGGCAAGCAGATTTAGTTGATAATACAAATTATATATTAATTTCTGCATATAATTATATCTTTTTAACTGTTATTGATATATTTAGTAAATACGCTTGGGCTATTTCAATTAAAAAGAAAATGAGTGAAGAAATGTCTAAAGCATTTACTAAAATATTTAAGGAAAAAAAACCAGAAAAGCTACAAACGGATAAAGGAACTGAGTTTATCAATAAATTGACACAACAGTTGTTCAAAGATGATAATATACATTGGTTTACTACAGAAAATATAGAAATAAAATGCTCAGTAGTCGAAAGATTTAATAGAACTCTAAAGACAAAAATGTGGAAATATTTTACTGCTAACAACACTAAAAAGTGGATAGATGTTTTAGATGAATTAATTAAAAATTATAATAACTCTTATCATAGATCAATAAAAATGACTCCTGTAGAAGCAAGTATAGAAGATAATGAATCGAAAGTTTATGAAAATTTGTTCAAAAAAAAAAATTATATCTGAATCTCCTAAATATAAAGTAGGTGATACAGTTAGAGTATTTATATATAAACAACCATTTAAAAAAGGTTATTTGCCCTCATTCACAGAGGAAATATTTATAATATCTAAAGTGTTGAAGACGGATCCAATTACTTATCGAATTAAAGATTTAAATGATGAAGATATTAAAGGAACTTTTCATGAAAATGAGTTAGTGAAATATGATAAAAAAGATAAAGTTTATAAAAAAAAATAATTAAAAAGAAAGGAAATAATTATTTAGTTAAGTGGTTAGGATATCCTGATTCATTTAATAGTTGGATTGATAAAAAAGACATTTATAAATTTTAATAATCTTTTTATTAGATTTTCAAATTACAACTGAGCATGTCACAAGTGATACGATTGTAGCGGTGATGTCATAAGTAGCAGTTAAATTACAAACTCTCCCCATTAGATGTAAAAAAAGGTTTAAATTCAGGAAATACTCTGATAGCACAAAAAAATGTGGTAATTTAGAATTTAGTTCATGAAATGATAGACCGGTTGTAAGAAGAATCTTATATTCACTAATATCTGTATAAAATTTTCTGAGACGTCTTTCATATGATAAACTAATTTTTATTTTAATTATATTTTTAAACCAATTAGACCATGCTAATTTTTCTGAATTTTGCCAGTACCTAATCTGAAACATTTGAAAACAATCATTTAATAAATATCATATATCAAAGGCTCTTCTACAAGAATCTAGCTTATTTAAATTTAAATTATTCAGAGCATTTCGTAAATTTTTAATCTTTTCTTCCCAAGATAAATGAGAGGAGAGAGTGTAATTCTCACCTGTTGTTTGATTTCGATTGTCTTGTATTAGTTGTTTCCACGTTAGTAAAAGACTTTTGAGTTCTTGAATATACTTCAATTTTTTATCTTCTTTCATTATCATTTTATACAGATCACAAACTTTGGTTTTTGTTAAAAGAGATTCTTCTTCTACATCAATAAATTCACCTACTTGAACACACTGCCTTGCATAGTTTTTAATCATTAAATTAAAATTAGCAATTTCTTTAGACTCATGTTGACTGTATTCACTGAACTGAACAAGAAAAGGATATTTCACAACTTCCCACGCATCATCAGTAAATGATGTCAAATTCCTCTACGTTCTTATTGATTATGAAGAAAATTTTTTCCTTGTTAAATGAAGCAGTGTAAACATTGTAAAATAAATAAACCGTTCGAAGAATATAGTAAAGATAATAATTGTAAAGATGGATATTTTATATGGTGTAAAGATTGTACTAGTGAATACTATAAAAATTATTATACTAAAACCAAAGGAATAAAACAAGAATTAATAGAATGTGAATGTGGTAAAACAATTTTCAAATTATACTTAGAGAAGCATATGAAAAATGATATTCATAGAAGGCAATTAAATAAAATTAAAAAAGTGTAGTGATTGTAAGGAGGAAAAATCTTTAGATGAATTTCATAAAAATAGAAGGAATACTGATGGATATGCTTATATTTGTAAGGTGTATCTATTGAAGAAAAAATATTGAATGTTTTTTTCCTCTTATTAAATGGAGCAATCACAAACTCTTCGTGAATTGCATCAATATTGTAGAGATAATAATATTAAAGGTTATTCAAGATTAAAGAAAGCAGACTTAATTGATTTTATAGAGAGATATAAATTTAGTAATATATTTAACTTTGATGAGGATGTAATAACAAAACCAAGAAAAGAAAGAGAAAAAAATATTATATCCTCGTGAAAGTTACTAAATATAACTAAACTAAGACAACCAAGAGAAAAAAATATATTTAGTAACTTTCACGAGGATATAATAACAAAACCAAGAAAGAGAAAAGCAAATAAAATGTGACACCTGTAATCATTACTATAAACCAACCTATAAGAATCTCCATCTTGAAAAGAGAGAACATAAGAATGCTTTATACAATAAAGAACCTATCCAAGAGATTGAGACAGCATTCAAATCAAGATTACAAACGTATTCGATTAGGAACGTGACTAATCATATCATACCAGGAGAATTTTTAGAAGATGCAAGAGAGATAGTTATTAGAAAGATAGCAGAGATACTGAAAGAAATGGACTTGAAAGTGAATTTCAAATTTTTCTGTGAGTATTGAAGAGAAAATGAGAACATGGGCTTTTCATTTAAAACTGAGAATGAGATTATTTTAAAATCAACAGATTTGAATGCTTTTTATGATAAATTGATTCATAAACTAGTAAGAGAGATGGATGAATTTGAAACAAAAGGATCTGGATGGACTTTAATAGAAATAAATATTTATTGATTCTTAGCTCTAAATTATGTTCCATTTAGAGGATCATCTTATATTGAATTACCAAAACAAATCAAAGATAAGAAAGCTGTATTGAATATTAAGAATGAAGATGAAGAATGTTTTGCTTATTGTATAGCAGCATATTTAAATCCAGTAGGTAGAAATAATCATAATCCTGGTCGAGTTAGTAATTATAATATTGTGGGAACGCCGGAGGTACGACTCCGTCCTACCTCCCTTTTTTTTTAGGCGTTCATGTCGGTAAGACCCAACCCACTGTCTAGGATGGCTAAATTTATCGTAATATCCCGACTTGTCGGGATCGGTTAGTTAATTGTCAGGTCGAGTGGAGGAAGTGTGGGGTCGTCGATAAGAAAAAAAGGCAACATCCGTAGTAGCTGGACAACACAAGTAAGATTTATTAGAATATAGAATCGATTACATCGAAGCGACGCATACCGTCCCTAATCGCGGGAGAGAGAGAGAGAGCTCACAATTGTTAGGGGATTCATACCTCTCGGTTATCGACTACGATCGAGAATGTTCTTCGGCTCGGCTGAAGGTTCTTCTGGCGTCTTTCCTGGCTGTGGGCGGCAGGATCGGCTTGTAGGTGGAGGCTCCGGCGTCTTGGAATGGCCTTCGTACAGGACTCGGGTCAACGGGTCGTTCCCCTTCCTCCGACCTCTTTCTTAGATATCTTCCCCCTTTATATACCCCCGGTCCCTTCCGTAACGATCACCAATCGCGATGGAGGGTGGTGACTTGAGTTCCATGACTCAGGTGGGATCCGGAGAAGGAGGGAAGCGGGTTTGACGGCGGAAGACTGTACATCCTTCGAAGCTTGATCGTTATCGCGGATCTCGATCGTTATCTGCTGAGGGGATTTGAAATAATGAAAAATTAAAATCGGACCAGCTCAGTTCGGTCCTCACACTATCAAGTTAATTAAAGAAACACTCAAAGGAATCGAATCACCTATTTCTTTACAAGATATATTCAATCTTTTTTCACATTTACCTATATCAGTGAATGTTTACAGTTATTGTAAGTTCGCCTACTTCTAGGGGGGAATCGTTAATCCCGCGACAGGATGGTCTAGGGTCGTTCGCGTGTGGGTGTGGGAGAGACGACAAGTGTCTCACAAATAAACCCGTTTATTTTAACACAAAACAACTTACACTAAGCACAGTTCTTTACACAGGTGAACGTTCGAACGTTTTTTCTTTTTTGGACGTCGTGTTTTCTATCATTGCTAGATAGTAGGCCCAGGTGCAGCGGCAGGTGAAGCGACTTGTCGGCAGGCGTTGGCGGACTTCTCGATCGACCTCCTGGAGCACCTCTTGTCTCTCTTCAAAAAACTCTGGGTGAAAAAGTCTCTTGTTCTTGTTGCTCGTCGATTACATTAATTTTTCTTTTCTCGTATGGTTCATGTTGATTGGCTCGACGTCCCCTCTTTCTCGCTTCTCGATTGGTCCCTCGCTTGTCTCTAAGCGAAAAACGACCCCTGTTCGAGTCATGAGAAAGAGCCGTCTCGACGAATCTACTTGACACCCTCCGTTTACTCAGGACGGAAAGAATTGATGGAACTTTGAAACTTGCGCTCATATTCTCCCCATTGTTGTCTAGACTGAGATATTTTCGAAATTCAATGATTTGATGTGATGTTTCTTTTTATTGAAAACCTTTACCTTTTTCCAAATTTTGATGATCTAAATTTCGTACTCGAGCGACTTATCAAAGATTTATCTCGGCTGATGGACTCTCGTCTACCACCTTTAATTATTATAATAATCGCGTTTTATTTTACATTAGGCCCTTTTTGCCTTTTGACATCTTTCTCTCTCTTTTTTTTTTTTCTTGCGTCGCAGTTTCAAATGACTAACGCGTCTAATCCGATCTTTGATCGGTTTTTGTCCCCTTTAACAATGGACGATTTTCTACATTCGTTTTAACAATTTTCTAATGTAAATGATTAATGTCAACCCGTTTTTGGGACTTCACAAGGCTCCCCGCCATTTAAAAATGTGGCTTTGAGGCTAGCGACATTTTTACCCGGCAGCTCTGGGAGTGGCCAGTCCTTTCTTCCGTCTTTGCGGAATTGACATTACATCACCAATGATCTACAGTTCCGTTGTCATTTCGCGTGTGTCAAATCTCACGCCTCAGGTCTTTCGTTCATGCCGATTTGGTTTACACGTTGTTTGTCAAATAAAACAAATTGGGTTAAGTCAAAAAGATTTAATATCAAATATATCATACTATATGAAATAAAAATGGTTTACAAACTTAAGTTTTTATGCAAATATAACAAAAAGTTTCCCTTTTATTCGTTTTTTCTTCGGGGTGCCCTCCTAACAAGAGGTCCCCTATTCTGTCTATTGGCACGGCGGATGTCGGCTTTTTGCTCTTCCCGACGCATGATACTGTTGTTCTTGCTCCTGCAGAATTCTCTGTGACCTTTCCCACAATCCTCGACCTCGTCCCCTCTCTCAGCGGGTTTGAGGTGGGAAAGCCCTCTGGGCCACCGAATCAGAAGGTCCAGATCCCTTACGGTGTTGAACATCCGTTCCGGGTAGAAACGAATCTCTCGATAGTTGGAGGCTCTGAGCCCTTTCAGTTGCGAAGTTTATGGCTTCATCCATCTCTCGCTCTAGGTCTGTAGGAATGTCCATTTCCTGCGGCAGGACGAGCAGTTCTGGATATATTAGGTCGGGGGATTCCAAGATTTTCTGGATGGCATGTTGAACAGGTGTAGGATTTACCATACGCCTTTCCTCTTCTGAACGTTGGAAGAGGGAGAGAGAGAGCGCGGTCAAAATCTATTTCCTCGGGTTCCCACCTTGACACCTCTGCCATGGCTGTCTGTGAACACAAAAGGAAAGGGGTTTAACGTTTGATAGTGTATCCGAGTTTATTTATAACACTTGTGCTTTATACAAAAAGTTTTTTTCCTTTTATTTTATTTATTTATTTTTTTGAACGTAAAGGATACAATTTCTGCATCGCCCTGTCTTAGGAGTTTATCGGGAATTTTCAGAGAGGGGGAGCGTTTTCTCTTCATTTTCCCCTTTCTATTCGACCTGTACTGTTTCTTCCGAGACTGCTTCTGACGTTTTCACCGTTTGTCGGTTTCTTGTGGGCAAGATCGTCACGATTACAGTCAGGATTTGGTTCTCCAGCATACGTTCTAGCATTTGTATGCTTAAAGTCATACAGTCTCTCATTTTCACTAAAAATTTAAGGTCTCCAGAGATACTTCTGGTTATGGATTCCCACGACATGTGTTTCCCACGCCCTTTTATTTCGATTTTTCCTCTGAAATATTCTGACTCCTGACGACTTCCTACATTTCGGATTATAATATGGAGAGGGGAGTTTTCGTGAACCTTTTCCGTTTTAATAATCTGAATGAGAAAATCTCTCTGATAACACTGCAGGCGGGCTACCCAAGTGAGAGGCTGGATCTCTTCCAACCTCACGAGGGCCAACCTGACAGTGTCGTGGTTTAGATGTTTTATCCGGGGATGGTTTTCAGTTAGGTGCGAGACCACCTGCTGACAAACACCTTCCCACTTGGAAGAGTCGTCTAAAGAGGGACAAGCACACATTTGGAATGGGCAAAACTGTTTGTGGCTTTTTCTATCCTTTGAGAGACGAATTTCTGGACATTCGTTATCTCAATAGGCGCAGGGCAGAGCTATTATCTCCGAGAGTTTTTCTAAAGTTAAATTGTGGTAATTTTTCAATTCTCCTCTGCAGACAGGGCATTGTCTCACTCGCGCCTTGCAGCGAGAGCATACGGTATGCCTGGCTGGGCATTGGAAGGTAGGTGGAGACATGTAGTCGTAACAAATGGGGCACTCTAGTAAGGCTGGGTCTGGATCTGGATTTCTGGATGAGTCTTGCCCTTGCTGAATGACTCCTAGGGATGTTGTCGCAAGTTGGTTCTGATTGTCCTCGATGATTTCCTTTTCTTTCCTTTCTAGAGAAAATGCCACTGAAACGATTATCGACTTCGGAGACTAAAAAAAAGAGATGCCGAAAATCAGTCACGCTAGGAACGAAACTAGAAGTATTACGTCGTATAGAAGCTGGAGAGAAAATTGTTGAAATTTGCGAGGCAATGGAACTTGCGAAATCTACCATTCAAACTATTCGCGATAAAAAAGAAGACATTAAAACATATTTGCAATCTGCTGCACCTTTAAATGTCTCGAGATTAACACGCCGAAGAAACTGGATTATGGAAAAAATGGAAAAACTATTGATTATATGGATTGAGGACAATAACAAACAGAGAATGCCAATGAGTCAAATGACTATCCAGGAAAAAGCTTTAAGTATTTTTGAAAATTTGAAGAATGGAGATACCGATGAATCTGCTGAAGATGTCACATTCAAGCAAGCCGAGGATGGTTTGAAAAATTTAAAAATAGATTTAATTTGCATAATTTGAAAATGAAAGGTGAAGCAGCTAGCGCCGATGAGGCCGCATCTAAGGAATATCTCAACATTTTAAAGGGAATTATTGAAAGAGGTGGTTATAAACCTGAACAAGTGTTTAACGTAGACGAAACAGGGCTTTATTGGAAGCGAATGCCTGATCGCACGTACATTTCAAAAACCGAAAAATCTGCGCCTGGTTATAAGGTGTCTAAAGAACGATTAACTTTGCTACTTGGTGCAAATTCCGCGGGTGATTTTAAGCTAAAACCACTTTTAATACATTTGTCCGAAAATCCAAGGCCTCTTAAAGAACTAAATAAAAATCAATTACCCTTCATATGGAGATCCAACAAGAAAGCTTGGATGACTAAAACTACTTTTGAGGATTGGTTCAAAAATCACTTTTGTACAGAAGTGAAAAAATATTTGCGAGACAATAACTTAAGCAACAAGGCTTTGCTAATTTTGGATAATGCACCAGGGCATCCTACTAATTTATCTGAACTATCTGAAGATGACATGATTGAGTACCTTCCGAAAAATACAAGAGCTCTGATGCAACCAATGGATCAGGGTGCAGTAGCAACTTTTAAGGCATATTACCTACGCCGAACTTTCCGACAACTTATAAGGGAAACCGATGGTAAATCTTCTATTAAAACATTTTGGAAAAACTATAACATCAAGGATGCTGTTGACAGCATCAGTGAATCATGGAAGGAATTAAAATTAACAACAATGAACCATGTTTGGAAAAAAATATGGCCAGAATGTGTAAAAAGTACTGATGCAGAAGTTAATTTTCTTCCTGAAATTAGGCAAAACATTTTGGATCTAGCACATGATCTCGGCTTTGAAGGTTTGAACGAACGTGATGTGCTTGATCTACTTGAAGCTGATAGGGAACCCCTTTCATATGAGGAACTCATTCAGTTGCAAGCAGAACCGGCATTTGATGAAGAGACAGAGCCTGTTGCATCCAAACAGCTAACATCAAAAAATTTGTCGAAAGCTTTTTCCTATTTCGAACAAGGAATAAACATCCTCCTTGAAAACAATCCTGACATCGAACGTAGCGCTAAAGTTTCTCGAGGAATTAACTCAGCCATTAGCTGTTATAAATCACTGAAGAACGAAATAGACAAGAAGGCAAGACAAACAACGTTAAACAATTTTTTTAAGCCAGGCCCATGCTTACCAGCGAAAAATGATGACGACAGTGATCTGCAGGTTACCATTTCTTCATCGTCTTCAGATTAAAGCCATTTAAAAAAAATTATGTATGTATACATACACATATTTTATGTAACATGAAATTGTTTCATTTTTGTTTATAGATTATTGTTGGTTTAGGAGTCTGTTATTATTTTATGTAGAAATGTATGTACTTGTTATGTATGTAGTTTTGATTTAAATGAAATAAAAAGATAAAATGCATTTTGAATGATAAACTATGTTACATATTTAACAAATTTGGAACCGATCCCATTGAATTTGTATTAGAATAATTGATTCCTTATACGGCTTTTCACTTTGCGGCCAAGTTTCGTTTAACGTATCTACGCCGTAAAGCGAGGTATGGGTGTATTATTATTTTATTTCTACAGGATTTACATTGGAGTAAAAAACATCTCGTCCCGTAACCCACAGGAAAGAAGGTAACTGTTTCCACCCCTTTACTGCATTAGATGCACTTTAAGTGCAAGTAGTACCTCCTCTTCTTCGTTTTCCTATTCTTAAAAGGTTTCGAGGAGACAGATTAGTTCAGTTCTGTATTGAGAACCAACTAATTGCATCAAACACTTTTTTTGGTTACATCCGAGACGATTATACACATGGCGATCGCCAGCCGATGGTGTCCAGGGGATCGTGAAGAATAAATAGATTTTATACTAATTGCGCGGAGATTTAAAAAATTTATAAAATCTGTTAAAACATATCCAGGTGCAGATGTCAATAGCGATCATAACCCAGTCGTAATGGAATTCAGATTTTGACGTTCTACTCATGTTGTTGAAAGAAAAGAAACAAGGCAAATCGATATAGATAAAATAAAAGATCCTGAAATAAGAAAAAAGATTGCCCATACATATGAAACGCTTGTTGAAAGAAACACACCATCACAGCAGGAACAAGTAGATGAAACCTGGAATCAAATAAGAAACAAGATCAACCATTTACAAGAACACGACAGGGATGGATGACAACAGACAGATAAAAGAAACGATGAAAAATACAGAGAGTTAAATAGACTCATAAGAAAGAAATGCACGGATGCAAAAGAGAAATGGATGTCCGATAAATGTAAAGAAATAGAACTGTTACAAGAAAAGTATGACACATTCAACATACATAAAAAAGTAAAAGAGATGACGAACCAGTACAGAAAACAACCTGGATCAATTCTTAAAGATGAGAACAATAACATAGTCATAGGCATCGAAGAAAAACTGAAATGATGGAAAAAAATATATTGAAAAACTTTTTGATGACAGAAGACCAGACGATCCACTACCTACAACTGATATTAACGAAGAAATTCCTGAAATTACAAAACAGGTGGTTGTTTGTGCCATAAATATGCAAAAGAACGGCAAAGCTACAGGACATGACAGGATTCATTCTGAAGTTCTGAAAGCTATAGCAGAACAAGAGGGTACAGGATTGAAATTACTAACAGAATTCTTCAATACCATTTATAAGTCCGGTAGAATACCTAGAGATTGGCTAAAGTCCACCTTCATTCCTATACCCAAAAAGATTAGACTTATCAAGTGGTAGTCATCACACCGAGAAGAACCAATGTCTCATGCTCAAAATCTTTTTAAAAATCATCCATAGACATACATATACATATAGGAAATGTGAACTAGATATTAATGAGACACAGTTTGGATTTCGTAATGGGCTTGGTCAGTGTTTCCCAAACTTTTGACATCTGTCTACCCTTTGTATAATTTTCTTAATGCTGAGTACCCCTCGTCAAAAAATTGCATATACTTTAATAACAATAAAAACATACTTATTTTTTCCTTCTTTAGTACATAAACAAAATCCTTAAGTTTGTTTTCAAAAAAATCGATGGGTTTATCTTTGTACTGATTGTGGTTTGTCTCAAAATGGCACTTTAAGTTGGAAGGTTACATAAGTTCAATACAGTTTACTTTTTCTGTAAGTTCAGTACCGTTTTTACGGGAATTTTGTGATAAGTTTACTGTTTGAGTTTACTGACACCCTCTACTTTACTGTTAAGCTATGTAATTATAATAGGACAAGCAAACTAGACGCTTATTGAGTTGCAATCAGAAAATTCCGCCTGTCTTTTCCTTATCTCGAGAAGGGAGTTAGATAGATGAAAGACGAGATCAGATACGGAAATTTAGGGGCAGCAGGAGACGCCGACTATGTACCAAGTATGTACGAACTTCCGATGCAAACCGGAAGTCGCGTTATTTCAATTGAAAAATTTTTCACTTAAAGCAGTTAGATAGATGACTCTATTGTTAAAGGTAAAGTATGACGTACAGGGGCAAGCCACTACTGATTTGGTTTGGAGATTTTAAATTAAATAAATGAAAAAGTTAACATTCCAACGTTGTGACGAATAAAAGAATTGCTAGTGGGATTTTTAGACTGTTTATTATTTATAATATTACACATATAATAAGTCTTTTTCTTTGCATAAGTTATTAAAAATTGTCAGTCGATTTTACTGAACTTTTTTTCCCATCGATCCTGTCGATGTAATATCGAACGCTTTAAGAAAACCTGGTTTAAAGTGGAATGTGATAAGAAGAAGGACCAAAAGCGTATATTCGAGGCGCGAATTGGGTACGAATATGCATAAGTGATGCTGAGCAGGCGATTTCTCTCGGGCAGTGGCCATACCACGCTGAAAATACCGGTTCTCATTTGATCACCAAAGTCAAGGAGCGTCGGGCTCGCTCAGTATTTCGGGCGGAGACGACTTGGGAATACAGGGTGCTGCTGTCACTATTCTTCTTTCATTCTTCGACCTATCTCTTTTTCTTTCGTCTAATAAAATTTATCACTTGGCGCAGTAATTTTTCTTTAATACGTTATGTCAAGCAAACATTTCTTTTCTGTAACCTTTAGCTTCCTGTACATTGTTTTAAAAATTCTCGGTAAGTGTCAATTAAAAAATGTTCTTTTACACGTAATAAACGCATTTAAACGCGTTTATTACATGTAAAAGAACATACTTCGGCTATCATCAAAATCAAGCAATAGCCTATTATATATGAAGGAATAGTGATTGAGATAAAAATAGAGAGAACCAGAATTGACAACAGTCTTGCAACCATCTTGATAGAACGATAATCTTCTTCGTAACGTCTTTTGTCCTTTCATCGTAACGTCATTCGTTCTTTCTTCCTTTTGCGCCGTCACCAACTGTCATCTTTCCCACTTCTCCCCTTTGTCGTTCTCGTCTTCCCCGCAACCCTCGTAATTCTTAACGGTTTAGGAATGTTACTCGTCTAAACCTCACGTATATATATTTTTTTTTACTAAAAATACACAAGTCATTAAATGTAAAATAATAATGTGGGTTTAGAATTAAATAGAATTTGTATATAGTTGCTGGATACTAAGTGTAAGCTGCCCACATATGGGGGCAATTAGTTAATTGCACGTCAGGAAAAACCTAGGAACCGATCGTATGTGGGTGGTGGCAGCAGAGGCAAAGATGACAAGTGCCTTACAATAACCGTTTATTTTAACATCAAAACAAACTTACAAAGTAGGCCTACAATACAAGTTGCGATCTAGATCGTCTGCGGCAGAAGGAGCTCCGGATGACGGCGATCGGAGAGTGCTGTCGAAGTCGTCGTTGAAGCCCCGGGGCAGTCGGGTAGAAGAGTCCGAGGGATCGGTGACGGACGTCGGCGAAGGAGTAGGTGGCTGGTTGGAGTCCCGTCGTCCACTTTCTGGTAGAAAGCTCCGTCGTCTCCCCCGTCGACCTTGATTCGGGGGTTTTTATACGATTTTCCCTCGAATCTTCCCCTGTTGATTGGTCTTAGGTCCCTTTTTCCTTTTCTCGATTGGTCAGTCTACTGTTTCTAAGCAAGACGAAAACCAAGTTTGGCCGGGGACGGCGCCCGGGCCTTGACAGCTACTCACATAATTTACACTGTTTGCCCCCCTCTCGCGGACATCTGGC
Source organism: Centruroides vittatus (assembly GCF_030686945.1). Taxonomy (NCBI): domain Eukaryota; kingdom Metazoa; phylum Arthropoda; class Arachnida; order Scorpiones; family Buthidae; genus Centruroides; species Centruroides vittatus. Next base: position 117,205 of record NW_027122365.1, on the reverse strand, counting down.
TGAACTGATCAGCCAAACAATCTGTGGCTGCCCCCCCTTTCGAGACGATCCCGGGCTCATATGGTCTAGCAGGTGTCCTTGACCATCTGTCTCTGTTCTTTCTCCCCTTTTTGTTAATTGTTTACATCTCGACTCTTGTATACGAGCACCGCGACATCCCCTTCGTCGTTTATTACCGCGTTGTGTTTGTTTTAGAAGAAATGCTTTACATCGGTCCGGTTTGTAGCCCGATGCGCGTTCTCGCTCCGATTGACTTTCCGAAATTTCCCGATGCAGCAATCTTGTAAACAATCGAATTCCCGGCGCGATTTTAGAATCTTCACATAAGCATATAGGAGGGAGAGCGACGGTAATACTGCCATGTCGAAAATTTTGGTTTGCAGTAAATTTCAGACCGCAATCTTTTAATAAACTCTTTTTTATTTACAATGTTTAAATGGTATCTGTAAGTTACACAAAATTAAGTTTAGGCTACTATCCTTTACAGAAATTATAATTTAAAATCGGGCATAACTTTACAGCACTTATGGAAACCGTTTAATTTACAAACGTTTACGATCTATTTTATAAGGTTTTGCTAAGCTACGAACTTTCGAAATCCCTATAGTTTGTAGTTTCAAACCCGAGGCAGCTACGACCAACAATTCCGAGGGCGCTGGGCGTCACGACGGCCACCCACAATATGCTGTTAGTGTAATTGCTACAAAAAAGTTTAATTTGCATAAATTTGAGCTTTTGTTATTCTGAACAACAACATTCGTTCAGATTAATTTTATTTTAAGAAGCGATAAAAGCAAGGGATAGAACCCCGCCAAGTTTGATTTATCCACCTGCAAGTTTTGCCAGCACCTCACTGATAACGAGAAAGTCTTAAGTTTAAAATATGACCTCTCTAGAGCCAGCGGTGTTCTTTCTCTAGGAGCATCTGCACCGCCAAATGAATAAGAAAGAGAAAAGTTACAGCTTTTATGGAGGTCTTTGCACTTTTTAACTGGTTATATTTCGGCAATCCCTTTACAGAAAAACCCGAAATTTTGCACGCTACCTAAGAAAACAAGTATCTTTCGAACGAGATATTCACATTTACTACAGACGTTTAATAGAGGGAGAGATCGGCAATTTTGATTCGTGTATCAGTGAATTTTCCACTTGGTGCTGTGTGACTGCGATACTGCAGAACGGCCTTTTTGCTTCGGAATTCACTAATTCGGCGTTGTAAAAGCGGGAGAGCAGTTTTGTTGGTGAATTCCCGATATTTTCCAATTCATTGCAAAACTATGGTACTCATTTTAATTACTTTATCGCCTGTCTCTGTATTAAAAATAGTCGCATAAACCTAAACGATGGTGTGAGGCCCGGAAATAAACCCCCAAAAGGGATATGTACAAGTTTGTTAAGTCAAACCGCGAGATGGTAACTTTTATAAGTGTCGAGTCGGCGACACCGGACTTTAATGTCAACACTCATAAAGAGTAACGGAAAAAACAAAATTTTAGGTAAAGAAAATTTAGAAAGAAAAATATTAAAAATTAAGACGCAGTTTAGAAAGCAAAACGAAACTAGAAAGAAAAAAAAAATTTCAAGATGAGTGTTGGTGTCATAGTCAACAATTAAACGCGATCATAGTCTAAAAGACGGTGTCGGATAAACCTTCTTTTGTCGACCTAACGAAGCTCCATTTACACCTGGAGACAGGTGGGAAACCAATTGGGAAGCGAGGAGGAGAAGAGTTAGCCAATTAGCAATGATTCGATCCCGAGAAAATTATAAAGCCTCCGATGTCAAGGACAGAAGAGCTTCCTCTAGACTACCTGTTGTGTTCATTTACCTCCAATAGTAGTGTTTCCGTTCATCTTTTGTGCACTGTCTCTTCAGAATTTCGAACTTTTAACTCGACGTTGCTACGGGGCCCCTCCAGCGTAGGACCAGACCGAAACCGAAAACAACCTAAAGCTCTGAACTCAAGGACCATTGCTAAATTTATGTAAGCATTTTCGACTAAAATAAACGGTTTCTATGTGAAACGCTTGTTTTTCTGCCTCCTCAAAACCGCCACCCACATGCGAATAGCCCTTAGCCATCCCGACGGTTGGGAATAAAAACTCCCCCCATTTCGGCGAACTTACAATGACAAGGATGGAAATAAATATTGATAAAAGTAGAAACGTTTTAATGAATCTAAAAGTGTGCAATTTTAATATTTATTTTGATAAATAGCCAATCTTTCAATATTTAATAAATTTTAATATGAAATTTAATTTTAAAGTTTGTAAATCAGATTGTCTGAAGTGTATATAAAGTGAATTGTTTTAGTAATTATAATTCTGGTTCGGACTACAATGATAGTCGAACACCGGTTTAAATACAGTGTGAATGTCCGTACAATATAAGTTGCCTTGTCCGTTTATAGACAATTAACACAGTCTTTGAGCTGGTAAAAAACATTGCTTTATGTTTTGGTTGTCACTTTGCAGATGATCAGACTTTAATCTAATCGAAGTAAGTTGTACAACCAGTGCAGAAATGTCTGTCCGTCAATTGAAAACAAAGAAACCCAATCAGGGATAAAATGTCAAGTCCAGTAAATTAAGTCGTAGCTGGGTGAAACGTCATTTCCGGGTGACAAAGTCGTATTCGGGTGGCAGAGTCATATCCGGTGAAAAGTGGAACGTGGGTGGAAGTGATCTCGAAAGAAAGAAGATTCACTTTATGCAGCAGAAGAAGAGCCTTTTCCACCAAGGTTTCTTCTGCTCGACGGATGTTTCCACGACCACTTTGGACTCCCCTCGACACTCCACCGTCCATTCTGTAACTTCCGGGTATCGCAGTCCCAGGTAGTCGACCACAGTCGAGGCGCTATCGTCGGGAGTAATGACGACCCCCCGTTTGACGCACTCTCCGCTCTCCTCGACATCTTTCGGGAGCACCGGAATCACCGGAAATGGAACGGAAGACGACGAAGAGCCTTCCTCCTCCTCCTCCTCACCATTGATAAAAGACACTCCAAACTGGAAGACAAAGAGAGGTTTTATTTAACAGACTATACAGCGTGAAAGCAGTAACAAAAGAGAAAGGGTAAGAAACACGTGGCAGTGTTGCCGGTGTGTAGACTACATAGCGCACCCTGGTGGTGGAACCCGACATAACAAAAAATTAAATATTTTTCTTTAACACTCCTCCTAAATTTTTACATTTTTGTTACACTCACTACAATCAAGACTTAAAAACACAAAGAAAAAAATTAGGAGACAGGTCCAGAGTGCATAGGAAGCGATTTCATTTAAATTTGCAGACTCCTATGCAATTTCTAAAGTACTCAAATTTAATCCGAGATAGTGGTTTTGTAAATATATCACCCAACTGTTCGTTGCTGTCTATGTGCTCTACCGTTATTTCTGTTCCTATCTTTTCCTTCACAAAGTGGTATTTAACGTCAATATGTTTGGTTCGTTTAGAAGCTTTCTTATCATCTTTAGTAATCATGTGAATTGCACTGTTGTTGTCAACATACATTATTGTAGGTTCCTTACTTAGCATTTTTAGTTCTAATCCGAATTTTCTCATAAACAGCATTTCTCTAATAGCTTCACTGGCAGAAACGTACTCTGCTTCAGCAGTGGATAATGCAACAGTTCTCTGTTTTCTGGAGTGCCACGATACTGCTCCTCCTGAATACATTAGTAAGTATCCTGATGTGGAACGTCTATCCTCCAAGTTTCCAGCAAAGTCTGCATCACTATAAAGAGCTAGTTTTTTGTTGCCATTGTATAAGATTCCATAATCAGTAGTTCCTCTTAAGTATCTTAAAATTCTCTTAGCTTGAATCCAGTGATGGTGTTTTGGATTTTCTACATGTCTACTTAGGTAATTTACAGCAAACGTTATATCCGGTCTACTAATAGTGGACAAATATAGGAGGCCACCTATTAGTTCTCTGTATGGCATACCTTTAGCTTCCTTTGTGTCAGCTGTTTCATCCTTTGATTGTTCAATTGGAGTAAAGGTAGGGTTTGATTCATCCATATTGAACAAACTAAGTAGTTTTTCAATGTATTGGGACTGGCAGATAAAGATAGAACCGTTGGTGTGTTGTTCTATTTCCATTCCAAGATATCTGTTGACTTTTCCCCATGTTATCTCAAATTTTCTGTTTAATTCTTCCATCAATTCTTTCATTGTTTTAAGGTTGTCACCAATCACTAATCCATCATCAACATATAGGACAACTACTACTTCAGGTTTCATATTCACAAATACACATGGATCTGATTCTGTAGCTATAAACTTCTTAGATTTAAGGAATTCCGAGAATTTTTCATTCCATTTTCTGGGGGCTTGTTTCAAGCCATATAGACTTTTCTTTAGCAAGTATACTTTGTTTGCTTGACTTGACTTAATAAATCCTTCAGGCTGTGTTATGTAGATTTCCTCCTCTAGGTCACCGTGCAGAAAGGCGGTTTTCACATCAAATTGAAGTAGCTGTCGTTTTTCTTTTGCTGCAAAGGCCAATAAAAATCTGATTGAATCATATTGCGCTACAGGGGAGTAAGTTTCTGTGTAATCGATTCCTTGTTTTTGTTGAAATCCACGCACTACTAAGCGAGCTTTGTACTTCTCGACTGAGCCATCTTTCCTGTATTTAGTGCGAAATACCCATTTGGTTGTTAGAGATCTTTGACCTTCAGGGAGGTCTACTAAGATCCAAGTATTATTTTTATTTAAGGCATTTATTTCCTCTTCCATTGCCTTCTTCCACTTTGGTTGAGTTAAGGCTTCTGAAGCAGATATCTGTTCACAATCTGCAATCATTGCATGATGATCGTACCTTGATGGCAGTTTAATTTCATTCTTACTTCTTAAGTTGTACGTTTTGTTTTTTGTTTGACTTTCTCTATTTTCCTGTTCCGTTTCTTCACATGCTTCTTCTAAAGCTGATTCAGATTCTTCTTCTTCAGTATCGCTTTTAACAAAGATTGAGTTTTCTTCATTAAGATCTAGAGTTACGCTCTCTTCAGTTGGTATTTTATCTGACTGTGAATTTCCAGTTTGTTTTTCATCATTAAATTCCACATCACGAACGATCTGGACATCATCATCTTCGGGAAAGTAGATTCTGAAGCCTTTGGTGTTATATCCATAGCCCACAAACAAACCTTTTTTACTCTTAGCGTCCCACTTTAAACGCTTTTCCTTAGGTACATGGACATGTGCAGTCTCTCCAAACACACGTAATTGACTTATATCTATACTTTTGTTATACCATACTTCATATGGTGTTTTTCCTTCAACACTACTCCTTCCGGTTAGATTTATAACATGTACAGCTGTGTTTACAGCTTCTGCCCAAAGTGACTTGGATAATCCTCTTGCATGGATCATTGTTCTAGCTGCTTCAACGATTGTTCGCATTTCTCTTTCTATTCTGCCGTTTTGTTGTGGTGAGTATTTACAGGATAACTGATGAACAATTCCTTCTTCTTCTTCGGTTTCTTTGATTAAACGGTTAACTTCTTCTTTACCATTGTCTGTCCTTATTATCTTGACTTTGTAGTTTAAGTTATTTTTGATGTATTTGATGCATTTTCGGATTCTATCTTTGGCTTCATTCTTTCCTTTTAAGAAGTATACAATTCTGAAGTGACTTAGGTCATCTTTTACAAGCAGGAAATAGCGAGCTCCTCCTACAGATTCTGCCTCCATAGGTCCACATAGATCGATGTGTAATAATTCACCTGGTGCTTTTGCTCTTGAAGTACTTAACTTGAAGGGAATTTGATGTTGTTTTCCCTTCATACAGGATTCACAGAAAGAAGTCAGGGTCATCTTCGTACTCTATTCCACATTTCTTTAAAATTTCTCGAACTCGTTTAATGTTTTGATGAGCTAATCGTTCATGGAATTTTCTTATGTTTTCCTTCTTCCTGTGTGTTCCAACGAAAGCTGTGTTTTTCAGGTATTTTTCAAAATGCATATAGTATAGCTTTTCTTTCTTTGTTCCGATAGCAAACACTTCATTGTCTCGAACAAGTCTACAACCTCTTTTGTTGTAAATCATACTGAAGCCTCTGTCTGATGCTGAGCTGATTGAGAATAGATTAAACTTCAGATCTGGAACGTATAGGACGTTGTTGAGACTTGATAAAATGTTTGATTTGCCATTGTTAGCTAAAAGTTCGACTTTGCCTGATCCATAAGCTTTAAGATATGATCCGTCACCAATCTTTATCAACTTTGGTTTATCAAATTCTGAATAACTAAGGAACCATTCTTTCTTTGCGCACATGTGATCGCTGGCTCCACTGTCTGCAATCCACGAGTTTTCACTTGGTGCTACCTCCGCCATATTCACACCGATGAATGCTGCTTTCCTTCTATCATTCTTTCTTGTTGTCCTCTTTTCTTTTTCTTTTTGTAGTCTAGCTGGACACTGAGCTATGAAATGACCAATTTTATCACAAAAATGGCATGGAAATCTCTTATTGCTCGACCTGGCTTTGGTATTGTAGATTTTATGAGATGGAAGTGCAACATTGTCCAGTTTTTCTTTGTTGGAGTTATTCTCTGTAAGTCTACTCTCTTCAAGAAGCAGTCTGGATGTTAGATTGTGCAAAGTACGTTCTTTTTCAACGACAGATTCCCAGGCAGTTACAAAGTGTGCATATTCAGGTGGCAGGGAAGAAATTATTTTAGTCATAAGCATGGTTTCAGAGATCTCATCATCTTGTGCCTTCAATTTTGCTACAATGTTCTCTAAATCAGAGATATGCGTTCCTAGTCCTTTGGCTTGAAATTCGTAGTCAAAGAATTCCTTTTGTAAAAGATACTTTCCGATAGATGATTTGGGTTCAAATAGACTAGTCAATTTCTTCCACATTTCAGATGCTGTTTTACAACTTATTAGATGGGACAAAACTCTGTCTTCTACAAGAGATACAATAACATCTTGCACTCTTTCGTCTAGTCTCAATCTTTCTTTGTCTGTCGGTGTTTCACGCAACACGTCTATCCATCCTTTGGACCGCATGTGAACTTCTACTCTAAACTTCCATAAGTTCCAGTTTTCAGCACCGTTCAGTTTAGCAATAGTAAAATTATTACTTACAGATTCCATTTTCAGTAAGACGGCTTGATCAATAAAGTTCAGATACTTAATTCTTCAATTAAAAATGACTTGTTCTGACGTAGCCTGGGCCCATAACCTGATAAAAGACACTCCAAACTGGAAGACAAAGAGAGGTTTTATTTAACAGACTAAACAGCAGTGTTGCCGTTTTGAAATTTCAAAATGTACTGAATCTCCTTCAAAAAATGTACTATTTTCCTTCAAAATGTACTATTTCTATGGTTGGTTGCTTTTGATATTAATATACCATCATACTAAGTTTTTGTGCTTATTTCAAATTCATATTCATAAATACTTTAAGTGAATATATATATATATATAGGTTATATATAGGCACGTAAACAAAGTATTCATGAAAAAATATATATATGTATACTTTCAATCTGCCACATAGGCACTTCATTAAATTAAATAAAAGAATAGTAAGACAAAACTTTCTTTAATAAAATTAGCAAAATCAATTCTACAAGTATAAAAAATTGCAAATCTTATCTTACAAGTTGAACAGATGTATTATGTCGTCTACATCTTCATTCTCTTCTGTTTCGGTATCGTGGATAGCTATTGGGTGAGTTTCTTTAAGTTCTGGGATCCAATCGTAACATTTTCGGTTTTGGGTTTTTAATAACTCTTTTGATAGCAGAAAAGCATTACAAGTGTCAACCTGAAGTCTATTGCGAATCTTTGTCTTAATTAAATTAAGTTGTGAGAAGACTCTTTCCACACAAGCACTAGAGTGGGGAAGACTCAACAAACTTGTTGAAAGCTTTCCAAGTATTGGAAACATCACGTCGCCATTGTCATCTTTAATTTTATTTACTTCATACCAGAAAGTTTCTAGGTTTTCAACTGCACAACTGGTTAACTTATCACGAATGGCAACAGCTGCCTGAAATTCGTGATGTGTTCAGCTCTTCATACTCATGTTCAGGCACAATATTAGGAAAATAGGTCAGTTGTAAACCTGGTAACACAACATTTCTAGACAAAGCAATTTTTGGCTCCAACTTTGTTATTTCCTGCAAGATCAAATCATCAAAAGGAAATTTCTTTTTAATTTCTGCACTTAAAACAATATAGAAAGACTGAATGCTTGAGAGAAATAGCTTCATGTCTTTTTCAGGGAATTTATTCTTTGCAATCTGAACTTCGCACATTGCACCAAGATATATTGTTTCTATTCGTTGAAAATGTCGTGAATTTTGAGTGTCTATCTTGTTCAGCGGTATTGAATCCACATAATCTTTTTTCAGATAGTTGTGCAAAATTGTTTTAAACAGAGAAGATATGTTTGGCAGAAGTGATGTAATACGTGGCCTCTCGCTTTGAAAATTAAGGTTCATTTTGTTGATGAGTTCCAAAATGTAAGATAAAAAATGTAAATACAACTTATTAAAGGGATTCTGTAAATCTTTCAGTAACAACTGTGCTGTATGTATGTTATCTTCCACAGCAGCTGCTGTAAAATAAAGAGTGAGTGCATTCCATTGTTCTAAGGTTCTATTGACTACTGCCTGCCAGGATAGCCATCTTGTCTGAGATAAACGTAACAATCGATGTGGTTGGCCATTTACAAATTTTTGAAATTCACTAAGTTCATTGATCCTCTTGGAGCTATGAGCAAAGTAAGCATATATATTTCTAACCAAGTCTTCAATTGTCCGTGGAAGTTTGTTGCAAGCCTGCGACACACATAAGCTAAAAGAATGGCATACACATCCAAGAACAAAAATATTCGGATTGTCCTTTTTAATTAACGCTTTCACACCACCAGATTCACCCATCATCACAGAGGCATTATCCGCACCAAATCCAATCATATTTTGTGCAGGAATATTTAAATTTATCAAAAGTTCCATCATTGAATGATAGATAGCTTCAGCAGTTGCTTGCTGAACTTGCAACAGTCCCATAAAGCGATCCCTTGCTTTTCCAGAAGAGTTATCAAAATACCTAGCAATCACTGCCAAGCATTTGGTGGAGGAGATATCAGTCGTTTCATCAATAATTAAGGAAAATTTCACATTTTGTAACACTGAAGTCATTTCTTCGCAGCTTTTCGCAGATAATTTTTCTTTAATGAGTTCTGTTGTTTTCGTTCGGGCTACTTTTAGGTCTTTGGCAATATTTGAATCATGGCATACGGACTGGATAAGTTTAGGAAGGTGATCCATAATCTTTATTGGAAGATTATGCTCTACACAAAACATAGCTAATTTCAGCTCAGCTTCTAATTTTTCTTGTTGGTTTGATTTTCTTTGAAAAGCTTCTAGTAGGCCTCCTGATTTTACTGTTTCAAGGCTCTTCATTGCTTGTTTGTGTTTTGTATTGGTGGCATGTCGTCGAAGGTGACAAACATTTCCAGATATGGTTTTTTGGCATACTGCACAAAATGCTTTATTTGGGTATACTGTAGATCGTCTTAGCCAAGTCTTAAATTCTCCCATTTGTAGCCACTTGTCACAAAAATTTTGAGGATAATTTTTTCCTTTCTTCTCAGATTTATCATCCTTTTTCACAACACCACCATTCGATCCTGCTTCGTTTTCACTACCAGATTCAATACAAGATGAGTCTAATTCAGCTTCTTCAACTTCCGATTCAGAAGAATACAAATTAGTCATTTCCTGAGTTAACGATTTAGATAATGTTGATTTCTCAATGTGCCTGCGTTTCTTAACTGGAGAACTAGTACTTTTAGAAGCTGAAGTTATATCCCTCATATTTGTGGAAATGGCGGAAACAGCAGTTGCAGAAACATTGTTCGAAGAAAGCACTGCAGGATTAACGGGAATTTGAGTAGGCTTAACGGTTATTGGATGTAAGTTCTTCTGTGCTGCACCAATGTAGCCTATTTTTTGGTTGCGCTTGATGTATCTAAATTAGAAATTAGACAAAACATTGCACTATATTGTAATAATGTTTAGTCGGAAATTATTTAATGTACGTGAAAACATAAATAAAAAGCAAATCGATATATTTGCTCACAAATATTTTTAAAAAAAATTTAAAAAGCATTAATATGAGTGCTTTTTTAACAGTTTTTTAATGATCGAAATTCTTTAAATCTTCGTGAGATCGAAATCAAATGCTCTGTTATTGAAATACAAATATAATCAAGGTGTGACTTGAAAAGGCTAATATTTAAATATAAAATAAAATATTTCATAAAATTTTTTAATGAAAATATGTTGTATGGTTTTTTTAACACAAGCATTAAAGCTAATTTTTTAAAAATACAATAGTGATGGATAAAAAAATTATAAACTAAATATGAGTGGACAGATTCAAATTAACAAAAGTTAATTCGGTTAAATTTCAGATATGTATACTGTCATGGCCGCACAGTGGGGACCTACGTTCAAACCTAACCTAACCTATTCTAATAAATTAACAAATTATTAGTAATTTATTAGAATAGGTTAGGTTAGGTTAGAACGTGGGTCCTCGGGCCCGAGAAAATTAAAAATTTGCATTTCTAATCGCAAATACTATCGAGATTCCGGAAGGGCAGCCATAACAGTATACGTATCTGAAATTTAACCGTTATTTCTTCTACCAAAATTACTAAAACTGAAATTCATAATTTAAGAATTAAATTATAATGGTAGAAAATAATATAAAAGTATTTATATTATTTATACTCGTACAATTTCAAAACTATTTTCTATAATAATTCGACTCTGACTTAACGGCTATTTTGATATTATTGACGACAAAAGTTTAAAATCGTTGATTTCCTTACCTGTCCATTATTTTTGTTTGACGGATTTGAATTGTTTGGATCACGTGACACTATCTATGTTGTTGACGTCACCGACATAAGCCATGTGTATGTTGTGATTGGATAATTCAAATTAACAAGTAGTGACACTAGTGAGACTTTATTGAACTAATTTTTTCGGATTCTTTCGTTAATTAAGGCATGAAATATTATTTTGTACCATAAATGGTACTAAAATATTATAATGTACTCAAAATGTACTAAAAATCTAAGTGTACTTTCAATCCTCTCGAAAACGCAAAATGTACCAGAAAAGTACAAATGTACTAGGAACGGCAACACTGCTAAACAGCGTGAAAGCAGTAACAAAAGAGAATGCCACGTGTTTCTTACCCTGTGTTGCCGGTGTGTAGACTACATAGCGCACCCTGGTGGTGGAACCCGACATAACAAAAAATTAAATATTTTTCTTTAACAACCATCTGCCGAGGTGCGCCACTTCTTTAATTGCTTGAAATTTTCCATTTTGCAAAAGATAGAAACGACTATTATGAAAATACAACTCGTATTCGTTTTGTTAATTTAATTTTATGTAAACTGTAAGATTTCTAATAATGAAAAAAATTATTTTAAAAATATCGTCTTAATTATAACAAAAAGTCACAAATGAATATTATAATAAAATCTGTTAAATATAGTAATTTTAAGTTTCAAACGATTTTTAATGTTCGCTATAGAAATCAGTTTCTACAAATTGTACAGCTCTGTCCATTGCCTAACACAAATCATTTGTGAAAATTTAGACGAGTAATCTCGAATTATTCTGTTTAATTAAAGTTCACACTATAACAGTGCAAATATCATATGGGGTATGATGCGTATATAAACTATAGCGCGCTAATACCAATGTAATGTATTTATTAATTTAGATTCCATTGGATTTGGGCTTAACGAAGAGTGAAAATGAGTGGAAAGACCCTGTCTGTCGTCTCTGTCAAGACCAATCAATTGTTATGGAAATAGAGATTCGTCGGAAAATCATTGGCACTAATTGTGATATTCGGCTTAACAATGTTCAAAAAATACGTAAAATTAGAAACATCGTAGTCTGTACTTACCGATAAAATCGACGCAAACGAAACAAAACTGAGAAAAACACTCGAAACGAGAAAATTTTGACAGCACGTACTAAAAACCCAACCGTTCGCATTAATAATCAACGACCGCTCGCAACAATAAAACTCTGACAATTTGTAAGTACACAGAGTTTTATTGTTACGTTGCCACGAAAGTTAATATTAAGAGTTTGGCCAAATTGCGTGATTTTCTTTGCATATACTCGTACATTGATGTTAACGTCAATATGTACGCAGAAATTTAATATTCTCATATAAAGATGAATAGAAATTTCGATCTTATCATGTCCCTTACAACCGGAAAAACAATAAACTTCAAGTATAGAAACCCCAATTTTGTCTACCTTTGTAATTTAGTTAAGCAGCTGAAGGGCGCTTTAAAGTTTAGAGTATAGCGGTGTGAATTTCATATGAGATATAATGTGTATATAAACCATAGCGAAAATAAATAAATGCATTAAATGGTTAATTTCCATTTTGCTTTAAGAACTAACAATTCGATTAAATCTGGGCTAATCGAATATTAACAATAAAGAAAGTGAAAAGTTCCATTCGTCGTCTCTGTGACGAAACCGATCAATTGTTATCTAAGTGGATCTTTGTCGGAAAATCATAGCCAATAATTGTGATATTCGGCTTAACAATGTTCAAAAATATTTCAATTTAGAAAGTTCGTAGTCTGAACTTACCAATACAATAACTGATGCAAATGATGCAAAACTCAGAAAAACGCTTGAAATCAATTACTTTAATTTCATTATTTTCTAAACTTTGTTGAATGTTACTAAAATCACTGCTTTCTTTCGGTTTAGAAGTTCCAGATTTCAACCAGTGATCCATAATCTTGAATGTTAGGGATAAAAATTATATTTTGTAAAAATAATCAAAATCAATGGGACTTACCGTACGTTTCTAAATTTGACGGTTGACCCAACAGTGAATTTTCCGTAAGTCCCTCCGTTGAATGATCTGACGTCACGTTTTGTAGAAAAAAGAAACAGTTTCGTTGAGAGTAGTGTTGAGAGGTCGCTTTTCAAGATGGCTGACTTAAGTAACGAGAAGGTAGCGATTGTGACTGTTTTGTTAAATAGTATTTCCGAGAGTAGAGGGGATTATGAGATGTTTTTTAAATCAAAAACCAAAGATAACGAGGATATTCCATTTCTATATGGTGCTGCAATTGAAAAATCGAAAAAGCCAAAATAGAAGACTATATCTAGGAACAATATTTTCCACATAGAGATATAGACTTTAGGTCTCATTTTCGTCTTTCTAGAAGCACTGTCAAAGTAAGTCTCTGCTAAGAATTGTTAGTTGTAGTAACTAGCTACAGAAAAATTGGTTTATTCGGCATTTTTAGCTTTTTATTAATACTAAAGCACATAACAAACCTTTCCTGTTAGAAAAATCGCACAGAAGCTAAAAATACACACGCGCACATTGTAACAATTCAATGTGTAGATACTGGAGGGTTTTGTGTGACACTGTTGTCTTGGCCATAGGGTGGAGGAATACACAGAATCACAGCACCGGCGATACTGCTAAGAAGTAACGAAGTTTTTTTATTCTTTTTGGTTAATGTGAGCCTAGGTATACAAAATGGCGACCGTCGACAATAACATAAACGCGCCTATATTTAATCTTTTTTAAAACTAAAACATTTTTAAAACGTAAATTTGCTACATACTTTTCCCCCTGCTTTTAGTTACTTTTTTAATTTTCGTTTCTGGACCAAGAGTAGGAAAAGTCATCATAGTACCTATAAATTCAATCATGGACGAAGTGAATTACGAGATTCTATACGTCAGTGGTTCGAACAAAATTTGCCTGTATTGTACATAAATGTTACTCCTCTTGTGAATCGTAAGACTGCAGTTCTTATCTCTCGACTTTTCATCTACGATAGGCAGCGTCTCCATAGAGGTTGGCACCTGCGATCCACGGCCACCTAGCCTTCCATGTGTCGTTCACGTTGTCTTTTGTGTCGGAAATCACTATTACATATACTTGGTTATGACAAATTAAACATGTTTAACACACATTTACACCACGTTTAAACACATTTAACTCACATTTGCACACTTTTAAACACATTTACACACTTTAAACGCAAATTTGAACCACATATAAACCCATTATAAAATTTTTACCTCACACAATGTTAACACACCTTTAATACACTTTTATGACATTTAACACGCATTAAACACATTAATGACACGTTTATCATGTTAATTACCATTGACAAACTTTCCTCCTCGATAACTTTAGACTTCGAGTAAATTGTTCAAACTTTGAAAAAAAAACACAGACACTTTTAAAAAATTAACAATGTACATAATCCGTCTACATCGTAACCAAAATTCGAAATTCACATTATTCCTCATGTTTCCCGAACGGAATTTTTTGATGAATATTTGCATACAAAGGCGTCATTACTATCAGCGCCATCTACATTTCTTTTCGAGGTTACCGGAAGCGCCGCCATTTTGTATACCTACGCTCACATTAACCTTATTTTTCTATGTTTGTAATCGAAAAAAAGTAAACTGCTTGTTGCACCAGCAACAGCCGAAGCACAGTGCAGCGTGTACCCCCACTAAACTATTCCCGTACCCCTAGAGGTACGCGTACCACACTTTGGGAAACACTGGGCTTGGTATACGAGAGGCACTCTTTTGCTTAAACGTATTAGTTTGTTAGTTCCTGATATACCTAGGTATGCAGGGTTTAAGGTTGGGCAATAGGCAGCTCAATACAAAAAGAAAGGACTTTACACTTTTTAAATATGGGTGAGGTAATAAAAAGAATTTAATCCTGGATCTTACAGGCTTATTGATTTAAATACAAATTTCCAGGGTAACACAAATATATATTTACATACTATTCTGTCACCTCTCTCAAAGGTAAAAGAAAAAACGACAGCACAAACAGAAAAATTAAACAAAACAGTCTTACACGTGTCCTTTGGTAGTTATTAAGGACTATGTACACAATTCATCCTCATATCTTCATGCAAGCCTTGGATGAAAACGGATTGCTTCACCACCTTAAAACCGTCTCCAATCTCTCTCTTCGAGCTGACTACTAACATCTCTCGTATTGCGGAGTCGACGAATATCTATCACGAACCAAGGTCAAAAGATCCTTTCTCAGGTGACGCACCTCCATTTATACCGTTGTTGACGTCATGAATTGCATACGTAAACAATCACAACTAATCAGTGAGTCTCGCGAGGTTAACAAAATGAAAAGGTGATCTCCAAACACAAAATTGAAAACCGGCGCGAATAATTATATACCATGTAACCCGAAAGAAAATTTTAACATCCATAATGCGAAGAAACAAACAGATTAATACGATTGACGGGTCACTACAAGTTCAAAGATGCAGGGATATGAACGCCGATGTTTATGCCTGCTTTATAGACTATCGTAAAGCTTTTGACTGAGTAAATCACCAAAAGATGATGGAGATCTTAACATCAATTGGCATTGACAAAGGCAGTCTGCGTGTCATCGGCGAACTGTATTGGCATCAAACAGCAGAGGTCAGACTTGAAAAAGAAACTTCTGAAACCACGTCAATTAAGAGAGTGTGGTCAAACGCACGTGGTGAAAAAATAAGTCCGACGAGAGGATAAAGGAAATTTTAACAACTTTATTTTATTTTTCACCCGCGTTTGTTAAATTATACAGGATTCTCGATACACGTTTGTATTCCGACACTCCTTTTACAAAATCACTTAAAACTCGGCAGAATCGTAGTCGAAAAACTCGCGACAAAAGAATTGATGTACGCGACGCGTTACAGAAGGGGCGCGAAAAAGAAACTTATAACTAATTACTTAAAACTACTTATGCTAGAGAGGGAAAGAGAAGATGTAGATAATAGGACAGAACAAGACAAGAACGGGTACCCAAACTTAGCTAGTGAACTTGTGATGGTGGCTATAACTCGGGCCTTCTTGGACGATACGAGATTCGACGACCGTAGTGTTCGAATTTTCTACTTCGTGTTCTTTCGATAGACTTCCAGAAGAGCTTTTGTATCAGATTTCTAGAGTTCTTCTCTAGATTCCGTAACGTTCGGTTTGCTGCAGGGCCGGCCTTCTCGATAAAGGGGCCCGGGTGCAAGAAACTATTTGGGCCCAAATGTTTTTCTAAAATAAAAAAATTTACAAACACGAACATATATTAATGCATGTTTATTTAAAGCGTGATTTTGTTCTTGCTAATACATTAATTACTTCAGAAAAATTACAATTTTTTGCAATTTCTTTTTCGATGCTTAATATAGCAAGTGCATTTAAGCGTTCTGCACACATGCTGGATCGAAGATAATTCTTTATTAATTTTAATTTGCTGAAAGAGCGCTCAGCACTTGCTATAGTAACTGGCAACGTAAAGAAAAGTTTTAATACAGTTAATACATTTAGAAATAACTCATTATAATTATTATTTAGTATGTATTGCAATATATCTTGTGCGTTATTTACATCCCTTTCATTCAAAATCAAATCCCGTAGCAAACCAATTTCCTGGATTAGGTTTTCATCTACATCTTTGTTATAAAAATTTACAAAGTTTTTGGAACATTTTTCTAATTCATGTTTTTCTAAGGTTTTCATATCAGTGATTAATTTGAAATCAGAAATAATATTTGGTATACTTTTAAATCTATCTTCTATTTGTACAATAACCGTATCAATTAGAGTGTTAAAAAAAATAACATCTAAATTCCTCTACCGGGTTTTCTATAACTTCATCTTCTGCTATTTCGGAATATAACCTTTTTCTTTTTCGTATTCGTTTTTCAGGAAAATGTTCTGAAATATTTAAATTACGTGCTAGCACTTTTGCTTCGTCTAAAAATGTGTTAAATTTTGTTCTTAAATTTTGGATTTCAGTTTTAATTTTATTGACTAAATTAAAAGCCGACTCAAGAATAATTGTTTTTGCTTGAAATAGTATATTGATTGCGTTGATTTTAGACAACATTGCAAACCATACTACTAAACATAAAATAAATGGCATTTCTTGTATTGAATCCAATAGACTTTTAGCTTCGGATACCGCTGTATTATCGTTACTTACATAAATAAATTCTTCTAGGGCATTACAAGTTTGTTCAAACTGTGTATACACTGCTTTAACCGAATCTATTTTGGCTTCCCAACGAGTGTCACATAATGGTTTAAGAGTAATGTTTAAATGTTTTTGTAGAATTTCCCATCTCTTTGTAGATGCAGAAAATAAGCAATATAAACGTTGCAATATCCCAAAAAAATTTTTACAATATATACTGCTGGAAGCGGCATCACAAATTAATAAATTAAAAGAGTGTGATAGGCAAGGCACATATATTGCATGAGGGTTTAGAGCAATTATTCTAGATTGTACACCTTTATATTTCCCTTTCATGTTGCTACCGTTGTCGTATCCCTGCCCTCTGCAATTCATAATATCTAAATCAAGCTCACTTAATGTTTTCAATAGAGTTTTTGCTAGTCCTTCTCCAGTCACATCAGTTGCTTCAATAAACCTTATAAATGACTCATTTATAATTAATCTTTTCTCTTCAAAATTTACATACCTAATAATAACTGAAGTTTGTTCCTTATGGGAAATATCAGGAGTACAATCCATTTGGACACTATAGTATGTGGCTGCTTTTATATCGTTTTTAATTTTGTTAAGGACTTCATCTCCTAACGCAGAAATAATTTGTTCTTGTGATCTATGTGCTAAATGATGCACAATTCTATTTTTCGAATTTTTTATTCTGTTTATATGATCCATTAACACAGAGTCGTATTTACTTAAAAATTCGATTAAACTTAAAAAATTTCCATTATTAGGCGTTCCTATTATTTCATGGGTTCCTCGAAGTGGAAGATTATTACATGCTAAAAATAGAATCA
The DNA here is from genome assembly GCF_030686945.1 of Centruroides vittatus. Taxonomy (NCBI): domain Eukaryota; kingdom Metazoa; phylum Arthropoda; class Arachnida; order Scorpiones; family Buthidae; genus Centruroides; species Centruroides vittatus. The sequence continues at coordinate 99,298 of NW_027122365.1, read as the reverse complement.
CATCTACAATTCTTTGAAATAGTAATTTAAGTCGTTCCGTTTCCTTATTTATATTAACTTGATTAGTTTCATCAATAGTCGAACATAAATTTAGTCGTTTTAGTAATTCTTTCCAAGCAATAAACGAATTAAAGTGACAAATAGAACGCTCATGATCTTGAATTACAGTTGACAGCTTTCTCCAGTTACTATAGCCACCTATAAACCGTGTAGATTGTTCATTTCCTCTTCTTTTAGAAAATAGTATACAACAAAAACAAAATACCGAGTCTTGCGTTTTTGAATAAATTAACCAGCTGCGAAGCTGGGTTTCACCATTTGGCATTTTTTTAAAGTAGTACGTAGTGGAAAATGACCTACCTTCATCATTCTTAGCAAAAACTCCTTTGTGTTGTACAGGTCCGGTTTTAACACAAAACATTCGAAACTTATCAGTTATAATACTTGGCCATAAATCTGGATCACTTATGTTCATTTGATCATATTCGTTATTGTCATTTTCGACGTTATTTTCTGATTCGATCATATTTGTATAAACATGCGGTTCTTCAACGAATTTCACAGTTTCAACATTTTCATTGCAAGACTGTGTAGTTTGTGCGGAACTTTCTTCTCCAGTTGAAGCTTGAACTGTAACTTCTGAAGTCGAAACAATTTCATTGCTGGAATTACTTCGTAGCCAAGAAAACAGATCTACTTGTGATTTCTTGAAATTTAGCTTTTCTACTTTTTTCTTTTCTGCTAATTTTCTTTTTTGACACCCAGAGGGATATTTCCTTGGCATGGACATGATTAGATGTAACAATAATTAAACGTTTTGTAGTATGACACGTCTTTCTTTCTCGTGCTGAACTCGAACTCTCACAACTTCTCGGAGGCTCCTTGTAAAGTATTGATCTTTTAGCAGAGTGGGAACAAAAGAAGCGCGACCTTGTCAATTGGACCCACGTGCGGTCGGGTAATACCACTTGTAAGGTCAACACCTTACAGAGGGAAAACAAAGGAAGCGCCGGCTTTGTCAATAGGACCCACCTGTAGGCTGTAGTCAGACCGAAAGTTCCAGAAATAAGACAGACAAAAAAAGATAGAAGAAATTATAAAAGAAACATTAAAACTACGATTATATACCAGGGGCGTGCCGTGACATTTGATGATAGGGAAGCTGTGTTTCTGTAAGAAGCCGACATCCAGGGGCAATCAGTCAATTGCGCGTCAGTGATGGTCTAGGCTCCATTCGTATCGTTTATTCGATAAGCCAGTAAAAACCGTAGACTTCTCTAAATGCATTTTTAATATCACGATTACATTCCGAATCGCTAGCCACGATATAAGGGCTACAATTAAAAGTAAAATAATAAAAACTTACTCGGTGAAATAAAATATGTGGTGGATGTACTGGTACATACAAAATATTCTTCAGTTATATGAATATACTTTTAAAGAAAATTATAATTAAATATAGCTTTGCAAAGAAACGTACAGTACATAAAGATATAAAATATTCTTTACTTTTAAAATTTTAAAACAATGTACTTAGTCAAATAGCTCCCTACCAGTGGCTAATGGATGGAATCGAAGACGGTTGCAGAGGACTGCCAAATCCCCAGGGTGCCGATACCGGTCAATGTCAAATACCTCTTTTGTCGCATCACTAGTATATCTCAAAGGACGCGACAGGGCTGTTGTAAATTTTAAACGTTTCTCACCATAGCCGTAAAAATCTAAATATGTTAAACTTAAAAGTCATTTGTTTTCTAACTAATTCGTTTTAGGACCAGGTGTTGTCCACGGAAATTTCCAAAATTTACAACTTTTCGGTCACTCTCGTCGAATTGGAAAAATTTGTTTTTATTACATCTAATACAATATTTCGAAGAAATCAGTCCCCACTATACTCGGCTGTATATTGGTTCGGTTAAGCTTTTGTTTAAGTAATATTCCGGCTCTTTCATCGGGGTTTTGTTTATGTCCCCAATTCCCTAATCGCTTAATTATTTAACTACTTCTTAAGTAGAAATAAGTCGAAACCGGTTACTTTCTACTCGAATATTTGTAGTATCGGGAAAAAAGTGGAAAGACAAATTTTTATGACAAACGAATACATAAATCGTATAATTTTATATGGCCGACGGCCACAGTATTATTTTCATTTCTTAACGCGGGCTATATGGTTTTGAAATTTTTTTTAAAAAGTCGAATTTAGGTGGGGATCCTCGGGAGTTCCCCGAATCAAATAACAAAAACTAAACATTCGCATCATCGAGAATTAGTTTAAAGATTGTCGAAATTCAGAGATCTACAATAATAATGTTTACGATAAAATGTACTTTTCGTCATACTGATAACGATAGGAATATTGTCAAGTTTTCGTGTGCATTCTTGATAATGTTGGGGCCCCCTCAATCGCGGGGCCCCGGTGCGTAGCATCCGCCGCACCCCCCGATGGCCGGCCCTGGTTTGCTGCCTCCTTCGTGCTCCCGTCGGCGCGAAATTCCTCGAGACCTCACTAAACACGTCCTCACAGCTCGTCGTCTCGGCCCAAAAGTGTCCAGTCTATCACTCTTTTAGCCCCTGCAGGCTATCCCTTTTTCTTTGTCTTAAAACCAGTTCGTTGCCACCCGATGGGAGAAGTTTCCAGAAGAAAGAGAGCAGGGAACAAAGGGTAGAGAAATAAAGGGAAAGAGGAAAGAATATATACAAAAAAATATGGCGTAAGACCACAAGAGGAGTGCGCCAAGGTTGCGTGCTGTCCCCCTCCTGTTTAATATATACTCAGAGGCTATATTCAAGGAAGCAGTGGAAGACAGTGGTTGTAGGATCAAGGTAAATGGCAAATTAATTAACAACATTAGATACGCGGATGACGCAGTGGTTATGGCAAATAGTCCGGAAGAATTACAACAACTGATGGACAGTATTGTCGAGTACAGTGAACTGCATGGACTCTTTATGAATTTTACCAAAACCAAACTTCTTGTGTTCTCAAAAACTAGGAAAAACGCAAATCTTGTCATTCACAAAAACACTATCGAGCAGGTATCATCTCTCAAATACCTCGGCACAATAATAAACGAACAATGTGACCAGCGTAAAGAAATAAGAGCAAGGATCGAACAAGCCAGAACATCGTTAATGAATATGAAAAAGTTTTTTATTAGATCCAATTTGAGTTTGTCTGAGGATTCGAATGTTAAGGTGCTACATCTCTGTCCTGCTGTATGGATGCGAAAGTTTGACTCTAGATCCCCAAACTGAGAAACGAATTGAAGCTTTCGAAATGTGTTTGTACAGACAAATACATCGAATATCATGGGTGCAAAAGATTACTAATGTTGAATTCCTGAACTGCATGAACAAACAAACAGAACTGCTGCTGACCATCAAGATCAGGAAAACAGAATACATTGGTCATATAATGAGAGGAGAAAAATATCGAATACTTAGACTAATATTAGAGGGAAAAATAGAAGGAGAAAGGTCTGTTGGGAGGCCAAAGAATCATTGGTTGAAAGACATCACAAGGTGGTTCGGGAGAACATCTATGGAGATATTCCGAGCTGCTACATCGAGAACAATGTTAGCTATATGGATCGCCTACCTTCGACAGGAGATGGCACATTAAGAAAAGGTTTCCAGATGAGCATTGTGTACTAGTTTCAACAGTCGTATTGGGTAACTCCGGATTAACTGATAAATGATGCGTGTCTGAAGATTGCTGTATGTCTTGAGATTGCTGCATATTATGCTTGATTGGATCTGGTGTGTTCACCACAAAGATAGTATTATATCTGTAAGTCCGCCGAACTTTAGGGGGGAATCGTTAATCCCGCGACAGGATGGTCTAGGGTCGTTCGCGTGTGGGTGTGAGGGAGGTGACACAAACGACAAGTGTTTCACAAAAGTCGTTTATATAGACGTAAAGGAACTTACACCTAACACAGACTTCTTCTCGAACGATAAAATTTTCGAAAAGTCTCAGTTACGCCGGCGTTTTCCTGACGTCTTCTACTGTAGGCCCCGGGGCAGCAACATGTGGAGATGTTCGCCTCTGGTCACTGGTGGTCTGTCCTTAGTGGCACTAATTAGCAGATCGGCATGATGCAGGAAAAATAAATTGTCTTTGAGCACGTATTAGCCGTAAGCAGATTCACAGTTTTTGTCCAGCCTTTCCGCGCGTAGAAGGAAAAAGACCTCTCGTCCCCCTTGCTCGGCTATTATCTCGATCTCCCTTTTTCGTATTGTTCATGTTGATTGGCTCTACGTCCCTCCTTTCTCGCTTCTCGATTGGTCCCTCGCTTGTCTCCAAGCGAAAAACGACCCCCGTTCGAGTCACGAGAAAGAGCCGTCTCGACGAATCTACTTGACACCCTCCATTTACTCAGGATGGAAAAAATTGATGGAACTTTGAACTTGCGCTCATATTTTCTCCATTGTTGTCTAGTCTGAGAGATTTTTGAAACTTAATGCTTTGATATGATGTTTCTTTTTTATTGAAAACTTTTCCCTTTTTTCAAATTTTGATGATCTAAATTTCGTACACGAGCGACTTATCAAAAGTCCATCTCTGCTGGAGGACGTTCGTCTACAATTATTAATCATTACAATTATTGCGTTTTATTTTACATTAGGCCCTTTTTGCCTTTCGACATCCTTCTCCTTTTTTTTCATGCGTCGCGATTTCAAATGACTAACGCGTCTAATCCGATCTTTGATCGGTTTTTGTCCCCTGTAACAATGGATGATTTTGTACATTCGTTTTAACAATCTTCTAATATAAATAATTAATGTTAACCCGTTTTTGGGACTTCACATATCAAGCTCTCTACTGAGTATAAGGGATGTGTGTATGGCTACCTGTTTCTGAAGAATGCTGATGTCAATGTTGGATTCTAATTGATTTATGTATTTATTTATGGTTTTTGCTACTATTCCTGTTGCTTCTATTACTATTGGGATGACAGTCGTCTGTGTATTCCATAGACGACTAACTTCAGATTTCAAAAGATCATATTTACTTAATTTTTCATTTTCCGATTTCTTTACACATCGGCGCGATCACGACATTAGTTCTTGATATTATATTTCTCCTTTATTTATTTTTCATCCCCGTTTGATGGCGCATATCGCTCCAATCGCTTCAAATCCGGATCTGCTAAGAGGGCCTCTTTTAGCATGCCCACCTTGACTGCTCGGCCATTGGGTGTCGGGTCCTACGTATCCGTGATTGATCACAAACGAAAAATTCTTCGGGTTTTATCGATCCATTTGGATTCGATCTCAAGTCCTCCAGAGAGGTAGGATTTCACTTAATTCTTCATCCGGCCGCTAAATCCTACGAATTTTTCATTGCTAGTCCGTTCAGATATTTCATTTTCATTCTTTACCACATGGCTGGACCCAAAAAAGCTTACTAAAAGAGCCGCCATAGAGCTCATAAAAAGAAAGTAGGCTTATTGAAGAAACGCCTATAGAAATAAACAATACTTTAGTCACAAATATTTGAGCTAGCACACGTGTTGTGTTCACTAACGAAACAATGTTCGTTCAGCACAGAACAATTTAGATTATGTATACTATACCAAATTACACTATAACTTTTATCATGTATGAAATTCCCATTTGAGAAATACTGACACGTCAAATTATTATCGGACAATTCCGAATTATCAGCTACTTTTCAGAGGAATCATGATTACAGAACATTCTGAATTTTTTAAGTGTCGGATTAAGGTATTTCTACTGTAATTTGAGACATTATTCCAACTCATTATAAATGCAGAAAATTGTGTATTAATACATTTGATTACACTATTTAGAAACACTGTTTTAAAACATAAGCATATACTATAGTTTATTTCACGACATATTTAAAAGTAAAATTAACATATACATGATCTCCAAATATCGATTTTAGAACACGATGTAATAATTTTCTTAACCGTACTTACTAAACAAACAAACAAACATTTATTACTTTGAGGAATGTTATTCCCAACTTCATTCCCAACTTGAAAGATTAAAATATGGCATTTTTGCAATTCTTTGGAACAGTATATTCGAATGTTAAAACATGTGGAAATATGCTAAATGGAGTATGTTTGGTTAATGCAAGCTATTTTGTATGGTACAAAATGGAATACAAACCACTGCATTTTTCGCATGAATTCGTGCGACAGTTGACAAATAAATTACGTTATATAAGAAACAAATGGCTATTTTACATTGAGTTAGTCACATTGAAATGTCTTATGAAACAAGAAAGTATATGCAATTTCACTTGAACTTAATTAATTTTATTTATTAATTAAACAAAAAGTGCTAAGCAACAGCTTAACGACTTTTCAGAGTTTTTATTACTAAATTTCGATGAACGTCAGAAAAATTTCACACACTTGCTGATAGAGTAATCGTAATTTTATATTATTACGAATAGCTCGCTAAACATAAAACATATGAAGTACATATTTTCTATATTTTACACGAAAATTACTTACATAATACATTAAATGCATTGGATATATTCATCTATACTATCGTTAATGAAAATGGATTCTATGGATTGATGGTGTGAGTCAATGTAACACACGGGCAATCTGCCAAAAGTGATGCTTTCCAAGAGAATTTTCTATGAAAAAAATGGCTGCTATTCAGGAAACTTCCACGTGGTGAGCCTGTTGGTCAAATGTAAACTACAAAGAAACTTTTAGTCTTCAATGGTGTAATTCACTCAAAATTTTAAACAGATTAACGAATTCATTAATTTCTTTGTCATCAATGGCTACTATATAAGTATACTACTACTACAATGAAGCGTACAAAATCCTAAATAACTTTATCTAGGATTTTGTACGAACTCCAAACGGATTTTCAAATATATTTATGAATTAGCGTTTTATGTACTGCTAACCCCAAGATTAAATTCAAATTTAAGTGATCTAATTTATAGGTAATATTTAACAAGTTACGTAAGAATACTTTAAAAAATTCAAAGTATAATTTACAGAATCACTGTATAACGATACAGACACTATTCAATTTCAAAAATAAAAATTACGTATACTGTGTAAATGTTATAACATCAAGTACACAGGCTGAACACCCTTTCAATGGCAACAAAGGCACACTGGGTGGATACAACCAGTGAACTCTGGTAGTTGGTCGCAGGTTCGCGCCTGGCCACGTGAAATTTTTCGGGTTTATTAAGTCAGTAACACGAGAATAAAGATCAGTTTCCCATAAAAGACCTCCCGGGAGATATTTCTCCGTTCGGCAGATCAATCACGTCTCGCGTTGCTGTATACGAATAAAACTAAACCAGTAACAAAGTTAATATTAATTTTTCGATGGCCACATCCGGATTTTCGACATGTATTTGGAAAATTTATTTTCGTATTACACATGGAATTACAATTAAGTTTCGTGGTGTAAACATTTGAATACCTATTTGTGTAGAAGTAATTAATTTTATTGATTTATTCGTCCGATCAATAAAATTAATTACTTCTACACAAATAGGTATTCAAATGTTTACACCACGAAACTTAATTGTAATTCCATGTGTATTCATCTAAATATTCATCTCAAGATATGTTTTGATAATGCTAAAAATGCAGTGAAACACTTACGAAATGTCTCTTAGCAACATTGGAATGTTTTCACGAATGCCACGTGTTTGTATTATACGCAGTTGTTAAGTTTCATATACAGCAAAATGAACGAAATTCGGCTATCTCCCGATGTCCTTTTCTCTCCTATTATCACAATGATGAAATTCAGCGGAGCAGATATTTCTCTCAATTGCGAAAAGAGAGGAAAATGTACACATTTTTATGTGCTGACGTTGAAACTGTTTTTTCTAATGCATATTGCAAGCTTAGTCGTTGTTCTCTATATGAATAAGAACGATAATTCTCTGTTTCTGTGCGATAGCTGCGGAGGTTATAAAGAAAATGCCAAGTATGTCAGATTCTTGATTCTGCTCTTAAACGTCTTCAATTTACGCTACTTGCACACATGGAGTTCGAAAGATTATAGAAGGATCTTTGAATCATATCGAATTATCATCAGTGAAATCATTAATGAGGAGAGATTCAAACGTATTCATTTAGCAAAACTCCTGAGATTTCAAAAGAAGCTAGTTTATATCTGGATAATTCTGGTCGTTGTGGTAAGCGTATTCGTGATATCAGTAATTAGATTTCAGTTTTCTGTATTAATTGATAATCAATGGACAATTAAATATTCGATATGTTTAATATTGGAAATTCTAAATTATATTTTCATAAGTATGAGTAACTTCGCGCATATACTGTTTCTAATTTTGTTAGGCGAATTCTTGAAGATGCAGCTTGCTACCTTATGCGAACGTATAAAAGACAATAGCGGAGAATATAACGAAATAAAAGTAATATGGAAGTGCTTACAAAACGCTACAGAAAATTTGAAACTTAGTAACATTATCCAGAATGAATACACAATTTTAATCACTGCTGTCACAATATGTAGTGAGTTATCCTTGGGAAAAATCTTACTATCGTATGATATGACAGACTTTTTGAAATACAGTTTAAGAATATTCTTCGTGATTATCCTTCTTACATTTATTACATATTTCTATTATATATCCAGTCTGACAGTTGCGGTAAGTAATTATTTATTTTTTTTCATTTAATTTTGAGTATGCCTTGGCTCAGTTTAGGAGAGCGAAGGGAATGAAAATGGGTTACATGTCGTAATGGCACAAAGGCCTTAGATACTAACTTATACCAAATTACTGGTAATAGTTGAAACGAGCATTAGAGACAATATGCAAAAATAATACTGGTGTAAATGGACAGCTAGATAAAATTCTGAACAGTTGAATGTTGAAATCACATATCAACCAATTTAGATATCCTTCACAAAGTGAAATTTGTGGCTTTTGAGTACAGTTACAGTTGTATATTGTAATTTATAATTGCCCGAGTATCAAAATAACTTACAAATATAATAATTAGACGGCCAGATAGTCGAGGCACTTCAGGCGTAATCTTGCGGTTTGTGGAACCTGGGATTAAATATGGATGACCAATTTCCCAGAAATAGCTGGATGTCTGGAGGTGGCAGCCTACCGCATTCAGAAGACTAAGATCAATCCATATGGGTCGGAAAGCCCTAAGAATTTGTCGGGGGGTAGTCCATTCAAACATGTTGGGCCTTGCCCTTCACTAAACAGTCGGTAATTTGTGGACCTGGCGAAACCCATGATTGGCCTGCTAAAAAAAGGCCCTCTTAGTGCTCACCAAGCAGAAAGAATTAATAAAATGACTTCTCCGAAATTTTTCATATGCTACGTGAAATTTAACGGGACTTCTTCACGTGTCTAATACCTGAACGAAGGTCACTTCCCACACAAGATTCGTTTGGCAGATCGCCTATTTGTTAGGTTGGTTGGTTGATTAATGTTTAATGGCACAAGGGCCTCGCTTCTCCACTATCTGATAATCTTAAATTAATCCTAAAATGTAAAAATGCTTGTAAAGAAAGCAGTAAAAACTGTAGAATTTCAATATGTAATAAGATACCGCGGCAAGAAGTTTAAAATGTCCAAAAAAGTTTAAAACTGTATAACATGTACTGTACATAAACAGACATATCGTTTACCTTATTAATTTAGACCATTTTAAACAGATATGATAAAAGGATACCTATAAACACAGCATAAAAACAGTAAAAATAAATGTAAACAGATAAGTGATACGATGCATGCCTCAAGACAGTTAAAATCAGAAAAGTTTACAAGATCATGTCTTAAAATAGTAATATTTGATAAAAAGGCAAAAAGCCTGAAGGATTGAAACTTTTACTAATAAGAGCTAACAGATTAAAATTGGCCTGCTTAAAATATCGAAGGCGCGATCAGGTAAAAAGCGCTCACATGCATGTAAAAGTCAATGGCACCAAGGGCATTCCGGTGCATCTTCTCCCATTAGGAGGTGACGTTGAGTGAGGCGACTGTGTCCGATGAGTAATCATGCCAGTACGACTTCCTCTTGTCCATTCCTGCGAAGGCTCGATTCCCACAATTCGATAACTGGTTTAATCTCCTGGAGTTTAATGGTAGTTTGACTAGTCCAAGAGTGTTGCCAAAATTCATATAGTTTGGCTTGGTAACGGGTTTAAGATCAATGTATGTCTTACATTGTTACCCGAATTGGCCAGTTTCCTCAGACTTAGCAACTATGTCAGCCAATTCGTTTCCCCTTATGCAGTATCCCGGAATCCAGCAAAATCAGATTCAGTACCCTCTTGTGCAGAGGTTGCTTACAAACTGCCGAACCTTATGTACAAGATAGTGTTGAGTAAACTGAAGAGAGCTCAAAGCCAGCATTGTACTGAGTCTGAAAATATGATACTGCGATGGTGTCTTTTATTTGCAACATGTTTCAGAGCTAGGTAGAAAGCAGTTCGACACAGAATACTAAAGCCAAGGGCAGATCTAGGTATTTCGGTCTAAGGGCTTATTGACAGTAGATTTAAAGCTACAAATTGGTGAACTGGCAATTACATTATACAGTCAAACCTGTTTTTTTGCGCGATTTTTATTTGTGCAGTATATGAAAATTTTAATCAAATTGGAACATAATTGACTCCCGTAAAATTTTTTAAAACTCTATTGGTTGTTTTCTATGATATCAGCAGGTTTTTTCATTTTTTATTCAGTAAAATTTTTTTCTCATACGTTTTTTTCGGTCCCCTCTTATTTTAATAGCATAAAAATCATAAATATTATGTTATATTTGAACAGATGCGATAAGTTAGCTCCCCTCCAGCTTTAGATTGCGAGTGTGAACTTTCACGTCTTGTTAAATGAAATAACACTTCCTGCAGCTATATTTATCAAATAAAAGCATTTTTTAACGATTATTTTTAACTTTTTAATCTTAGAATCGTATTTAAGTGGAAATAATTAATATAAAAAATAAAATTCTTAGAGGATTTTTTTCCTATTAGGGATTGCAGAAAAAAAGCCCAAGGAGTTAAAAAAGTAATTCCAAGTTATTTCGTACGGTTTTGAGTTATTTTCTACGTGAGACTTTTTTTATGCGGTCCCTATTCACCGCATGAAAAAATATATTTTTAATTGTGTTGCGAAAACTATTTTTTATAGCCACTTGTGAAATTTCGTGCGATTTTTTATGCGTTTTCTTTTATGCAGTCCGTATCCACCGCACAGAAACAGGTTTGACTGTATTGATTACAATAAAACAAATTAAATTATCATTATTATTATTATATTATTTAGTATTATTAACTATTTTTTACTATATGATATTAAGTGATCATTGTTGATGAATAGGTATTAAAAATGATGATAATAATTCAATTTTTGTTAGCTCTTGACACTTGTGGGCCAGGGCTTAAGTCCTATTAGTCCCTCCCCTGGCTAAAGCAGCTGTTGGCAGTTGATCTGTGATCATTTCTTCACAATAGATCTCAGAGGATCCCACGTGACTATGAGATTTGGATCATTATGTCTAAATTTGAAAGAAACGTCTATACTTGTGGCGGATCTTTGCAACCCACTTGTTAAGTTGCCTCATACTATTGTGAGATCCCGGGGGAGGGAAGAGGAAGTCTTATCTCCCCTTTCGGTGACGGGTCGCGGATCCGCTCACTTGTCTAGCCCGATAATGTCATAATTTATTTTCAATTAACAAGCCTTCAGGCTCGGATTTTTTGTAAAATAATTTAAAATTGCCATATTTTTCGTAATTTTTGCGCTAGACACGTGCTCCCTTTAATATGTCTACAAACACTTCAGTTTCTCTGATTATTGTATCTTTTTACATAATTGACAAGAAAAAATTTTTTAAAAAGTCAAAAGTTCGACATATTTTCATTTAAAAAAATAATTTAAAAAATTGTATTCTTTAACATACTGATTACAAACTTGAAGTGTTTTTACGTCTATCAAAACAAACCGCGTCATTCTAGCTGCAGTAGAAGGCCAGACGTTTACGTTCAAAGTTGTGATTTATGACGGGAGTGTCAAGTTACACGCGCTGTCATGGCGGCGGCTCCCCGGTGTGACAAGCGATACTTACTTTTTATTATTTCCAAATATGTAAGATTTAATAAATGTTCGAAATAGAATTACTTGGATTGGCTTTTGTTCAGGTTGTCTGACTGTACACCAACAAATCAGTTCATCTCTAGTCAAATATTCTCGGGAAACCACCTTCCTATATTAAGTCTATGGGAGACTTTCTTTCCGTTAATTGCCTTTAAATGTCTTGTTTATACGCCTTTTACTCTCTAATTAGTCATTTCTATCATGATTGAATCTATATTAACCAATGAGCGTTCTCTCAGAACCGTCTATTCAGGATTTTCCAGCGAAGAACCAATGTTTTCCAAAGTCACGTGATCGGAGTCAGACCTAAACAAACGTTGAGAAATAGCTATTTTCTTCATATTATTGCTGTAATTTTACTAGTTTTCATGTTATTTGACTTTATTTAGACCAGAAGATTACATATCAGAAGCTTCCAGTCGAAAAATTTACTCATTACTTCCGGATGTTGCCTATTCTCTGGAAAAAATTAATTAATCGCCAATTATATTTGAATATTGTAATATTCGTTTTTAAAATATTTATAGTGTGGGTAATATTTACTTCTCAGAGCAAAAATACGTTTAAAACTCGTTAATGGACTTAACATGACCTAGTTACCAAACCCCACCACTCCCCCGCTGAGTCAGGAAGTAATTATAAACTTTCAACCCCGGGACGCAAGACACGTGAGTCTGTTTTCTTTGAAAGTAAACACATGCCTTTGCGTTATATAATCTAGGCAAATGAAAAAACGTATGTCAAAAATTTTTTTAAGAATGCTTGTTTTGGATATAATCGTATGTACTGGTAAAACTACAGAAATTGCTGATACATATAAAGCTTTTGGACATTCTGGAAGTGTAGTACTTACGCTCCTGGAGGATTATTACGGCAGAAACCATAAATTATATATTGATAATTATTACACTTCTCCTGCACTAATAGAACGATTAAAAATAGAAGGAATTCAATCATGCGAAACTGTCCGGCAAAACAGGAAGAATTTGCCAAACGATAGAAAAAAATTAGTCCGAGGAGAAGTGTCCGTTTTCCATACGGAAAGTATGTTATATGAACGATGGGTGGATAGGAGAGAGGTGAGAATGCTAACAAACTTTCTCCCACATGAAATGGAAACTGAGGGTACGTCCTACGTGGCAGCGTCCAGCGACCGCCGGCAGAAAGAATCTTTGGACAGAAGTCGCTCGCGAGTTGGACGCGCGTACAGAGTGGATGCCTGTTGTTTACAAAATGGCGGGGAGACGACTTCGTCGAATGCTCGCTACGGAAAGTATGGCGAACATTAAAACGGTAAATTTGATAGGTAATTGTTATCACTAACTAGATACACAACAAACATAAAAAATCCTCACAGAATAATAAGTTAAAAAAAAGTTTTATTTTTAAAATGTTACATTTACAAAATCAAAAATTAGCGGCCGGATGGCCGAGCGGTCAAGGTGGTAGCCTACCGCTCTGGGGGACCCGGGATCGAATCCGAACGGGTCAAAAAATCCTCAGGAATTTTTCGGGGGGTGGTCCGTTCGGATATGTCGGGCCCCGTCCCTCACCACCCGGTCGCCCCATTGTGGGCCTGGCTGAACCCATAATGGGCCTACTAAAAGAGGCCCTCTTAGTGCCCACAGGGCGGAAAGAGTTAAAAAAATAAAAATCAGAAATTATTAAATTACGTAAAAGATTATTAATTAAAGTACATACAACATATATATACAATTTATTTGTCATTCTGTTTTTATTCATCTACAAAATCAGCCATTTTCTTCTTTGGAAGCGCGAGCAGTGGAAGCGGCGATCAAACTTGCTTGGTAGCTGCTTCCTGGATGCGCGTGTAGAAGTGTCTTCTCGTGGTCGCTACACGCTAAACGCGGCTAGTCCAGACGCGCACATTTGCTTGAACCGGTTTGTCCGCTCCGCTTGGAAACGCATTCACACCCGCGGTCGCTGGACGCTGCCACCTAGGACGTATCCTGAGGCATCAACTTCAACGTCTACAAGTACCACAAAACCACTTACAGTACTAAAATACAATGGAAATATGGGAGCAGTTGATAACCTTGACACGGTCCTGAGTTATAACCAAACACCCAGGAAAACCGTCAAATGGTATAAAAAGTTATTTTTTTCATTTTTTAGACATATGCACATATAATTCTTACATCTTATATACAGATAAACATCCAAACAAATATAGACAATTTTCAGAATTCACACTCGAACTGAAATGAATAAATAAAAAAATAAAAGTATGTTAACAAACAATTTTTAAAAATTATTTTTCGAACTTAAATTTTTATACACAGAAATAATTGTTAAAAGAACAATTTCAAAATATTTTATATGGTCTCAAAAAACAATGTTCTCAATATTATTACGTAAAAAAAACTTTGACACGCGCGTCACGCGTTACTTAGCGCGCGCCACAATAAAATAATTGTTTCTGTCACAGCTAGTGTCCTTGAAAGACGTTGTGTACACGTGTTAAAGTTAATTATAGCTCTGTAAACACTGGGGGCCGATTTAGCGGTAATAAATGTAATAAACAAACCGGAATTGTAGTTTAAAATGGCTGTTACGTTGATGGCGCGTTACGCGTTACGCGAGTGGAGGAGGAGGAAGGATGGGGTCGACGATAAGGCGAAGCCGACAGTCAAGAAAAACACCATTTTATAACAAAACAAGATTTATTAAAATCGAGACGAACAAAACTACACTTTTACTCTCATATACAAAAGGGGGGCCAAAGAGAGAGAGAGAGTTTACAAATATTCCTTCATACCTCTATAAATTCCGTAATAGACTGAGTCTGGTGAATGTCCTTTAGGTAAATATTCACTCAGAAGTGATGATAATCTTCGGGATGACGGAGAGTCAGTTAATTGGACAGTGGCACGTAGAACCTTAGAAACTGGACGAGGGCAATTAGAAACTAAGAAACTTTCGGCCAGTCGACGGAGCAGTGTGCTTCGAAATCGACAGACGATCAGAGAACCCCCTAGGGGGAAGGAAGCGTATTTTATAGATTCTTGATGAGAAAATCGGTTACGGGATCGACAGTGGAAAACAATTAGGGCCATAGGTGTTCCCGGAATTCAAAACAAAATGACGAATTCGGACGCCAACCGTAAATCATCGTGCAAGTCGAGCTACATGCTGAGAGGGAACAATGGCTTATTGACAGTTAGGGGACGATTGTTGCCAGTCAAGGGTCAACATTTTCCCGGTTACGGAATGTTATTGATTAAGCCGTTGTATAACAAGAGTTAAATAATTTACAAATTTAGGATTTTAACTTCCAGATTTCATACTATACTTCCACAAAATACCGTCAATTTTCTGAATTACGTATATTATGTTTGTTTGCTTAAGTTATGGCAACGCAACACTTAGTCGATCTGCCTATGGAAGGCCTTCCGGGAGGTCTTTTAGGAGAAACTGGCCTCTATTTAGGTGTTACAGACGTGGAGAAACCCAGAAAACTCCATGTGGCCAGCCCGTCTGAATAAGGTGCGAACCCACGACCGAACTCCCAGTATTCAGGGTACGAAGACTGCTTGGCCCTGTACATTATGTACATTAAAAAAACGACCAAAAGATAAGTATATTGAAAACATGAATGAAGAATAAATGTCTAAAAGTAGCCTCCAAGAAAAGATAAACAATTTCTACAGTTTCTACTGTAGAAACTTGTGTAAAGAGGGCGTATATAAAGACATTTATAGTTTATTCTATTTTACTAAATACTAGTAGCCCAGGAGGCACCTAATGAGCGTTCTAGCAGAAGTGGTGTGATTCCGTGGTATAAATAATAAATTCATATCAATAACAAAATCCTATTACAAATAAAAAATATATAGATACTTATCTATATATATCGAGTATTATAGTGTTTATACTTGCAACACGACAGCTTTTGTTTTATTTATCGAGAACTGTCTTAATCTTACACATTTTTAGTTTTTTAATATTTCGATATATATATGTGGGATCACCGGGAGGTAGGACGAAGTCATACCTCCTTTTTTCGGCTAACAGGTCGGCAGGACCCGCCCACTGTCGGATGGCTAATTTCGGTTCAGATTGTCCCGGATTTTCGGGATTAATAATTTTGTCAGGTCGAGTGGAGGGAGTGAATGGGCAGTCGATAAGGCCGAGGCTATACTCGAATAAACAAAACCATAGTGAAAACAAACCACGATTTATTTAAACAAACAAACAAAATACAGATAATAGCTCTAATCTAGTGCGTCCGGTCCTTACCATTTGGGGCAATTACCGAGAGAGAGTTTACAAACTTCGGGGTCATACCTCTTTCTAGAATGGATGAGCTGGAGTAATCGTAATGTCTTCAAATCGGTCTTTCTCCGGTCAATGAGGTCGGCAGGAAGGTCGTGGCGGCTCGTCGGCGTCCTAGAGTGTCGGCCCTGGATTTTCGGCCGGGATCAGGCGGGACAGGCGTCTTATTCGGACCTTCAGCAACCCCGTTATCAGCCTTTTCTCCCCTTATATACTACGGGTCACGTTATCTTTGATCAGCAATCGCGATAGTTGGTGAATCGCTGGTGATTCGATCTCAGTGACTAAGAGTTTGGATCCGGAGAGAAAGGAAGTGCTTTCCGGCGGCGGCAGGCTGAACATCCTTTCAATTTCGAACTTTTATAAAATTTCTCACGAGGGAAAAAAAAAAAAAAAAAAAAAAAAGGTTTTGGGCCGGGCTTAACCTGGTCCTCACATATATATGTTATTCGTTCAAATATTCGTTTACTAATATTATTTTTATTTATAATAGGAATTTAATACACTGAATTTATCTCGAACCACGGTACTAACTAGTTGGTCGAAGGTTCGAGAACGACCAACCGGCTCTATTTAGGTGTAATAGGGCCCAATTCTCCATAGTAACCAGAGAGACACCTTTGCTTGGCAGATCGCTCATGTATTGCGTTGTCGTATGCCATTAATCCAATTCAATCCTTTAACATTTCAGTGAGCAAATATAATAATCAAAACTGTTCTTAGACAGATATACCATAAAGAAACCGTCAAATGGTGTTATTGATGATTGGCTATGGATATGGTTGATGCAAGAACGACTGCTTCACGAACCTATTTTGACAGAAAAGGCAATGCACTTGCACAAAAAACAGAATACAGAAGCAGTCTCACTAAAATCATTAGAAAAATTAATATCAAGAATGTGATTTACATGCTAACATCGACTTTCGAAAAAATGAGGCTCTCAATGATTGTGAAGTCACAGAGGAAACTATAGCCTGGTATCGAAAAATTAACGTTAAACTGCAATATAAACAATGAGCGATTTGAAATAATTATCAGAGTTAATACACTCCGAAGATACATCGATAAATGTCTTGGGGTAACATTCTGGAGTATAAATTGTTAACAGACAATGAAATGATGAAATCAGTTATTCAAGAAAAAATAGCTTTTGGAATGTTTGGTTTTTTCTAAGATAAAGCGTATCAAACAGCAACATTATTCATCTGTAATTGATATAGTTCTTGGAAAGAACTGTCGTAATTTTGCTTTAATAAATAGATCCAAAGCAAATGTTTTTCAAGAAATATTTATTAAACATTTACTTAGGCAAATAAATAAGTACTACAAACGAACAGAGGGCTTCTTTATCCGGTTATAAAGCTAAATTAATAAGCAGTTTGGCAAAAGACAGGCCACTTTATCTTGTTAAATATAAAAATAAGTTATAATTATTACTTCAGCGGATGTTGTATATAACAGAGGGAAAGTATGGCGATTGGTCAGGAAATGACCTCCCCGCAACATTTTTACATTTTCGGACTCAGAATACCTTGACACATCGAGAAATGCAAACATCCAGGGATTTCTTCTGTATGTATGGATGTTAGTGTGTGGGAGCACAATTTTGTTCATCCTTTATGAAATTTAATAACACCTGTTACCTTTCTCGAACAATTCTAAAATTTTGCAGGGAGCTTTGTATATTAGGAAAAGTAATGCTATTAAATTTTGATGATTAAAGGTCGAGGGATAGGGAGATAAACGGGGGCGTATGTATCTCCAGCAGGGGCAGACAACAATTTTACTTCTTATTACCATTTACAAGTTTTTACAAAACTCATTCCTATCCCTAAAATCAAGCTGTTAGCCATTTTAAAACAATTTTAAATAAAACATTATAACAGATGGTGCCACCAAATGTTGGCGGGAATGTTAAGTAACTCGTTGCTAGATATTCTTAAAGTAATAAATTGATATAAAAACTACTGCCACAGCGTTATAAAGTAAAAAATTTGGTTTTGATTTCACCAAATAATGATTATTTCCCAGTGACTTGTAGCATCATCATCTTTTTTTTTTTTTTTTTTTTTTTTTTAAAATGCACAGCTATCCGTAAATTTCTGCTTGCATTTTGTGATTGGGTAAAATTTCGAACACTCTGAACTACTGATAAGTGCATATTTCAAAAAGCTTTTCATTAAAAAGTTTGTTTATTTTTGTTATAGAATAAGAATATGCAGTAAAAAATGGGGGTTCTCATTGAAGAAAATGAAGTTGACCCCACTTACAGCGACTGTAGCTGCATCTGTGATGAAACCAATAGTCCCACCTTGTGGCCCTCTGAAAAGCTAATATTTTTGGTTTAATACTCTTTTGTAGAATGCCTATGTTTCGAGTTATTCCACTGGAACGATTAAAATAGTTACCCTGTATAGTTAAGCAATTTACAATTTATATACGATATAAATTGTAAATTACTGTGTTTGTTTTCGGATTAACCGGCCATTCATTTATTAAGTCAGAGTTCCGTTCTCACTTGCCGGTTAATCGGGCGTCTTCTGTACTATTAGAAATATGACACATACGAAATGAAATACATAAACTTTTCTTAGAGCATATAAATATACTTGTGATTATTAGAATTATTATTTAGTTAGGTAACTCTTGTCCACATTACGGTGTATTTGTTATTGCTGTATTCTATTTTGATTTGCGTTTATTGAGCTATTTTAATTCTAATAGAAAATTATTATGAATTTTATTACTGCAATTAATTATATTTAGATTTTTCTCATTTCGTGTACTTTGTAGATGAGTGAAATAATGTACCTATTTATAATGTATTTTTCCGTGGAAGGATGTAAGATAATAAATGTCACATAGTAAAGAAATAAATGAAAATTAAACTTGAAAATATATTTTAAATAATTATTCCAGGCAATAGGCAAGGGATTAATTTTTCTAACACCACCTTTATATGGTATCTGTGGAAAATGCTCTAATTTAGAGGAATTGAATATTTTTGACAAATAAACACATACTTGTCTACGATCATACCGAATGCTAAGGATTCAGCATATGGAATTGCTCTACTCTAGGAAATATCCTTGTATTAACATTTGCATCTTGAAATCATCTCCGTATTTTTTGTTCTGCAGATATTTTACAAATACTTTTTTTTTTCGTAATAAGAGCAAATATAATGATCGTTGCTATGCAAATTTGTATATCGATATCTGATCCGACAGAAAAAAGAACTGCAGGATTTTCGATATAATTTGGTGGTAATGTCAAATAATAAATCCAATTTCGTAAAATATGGGAAAAACAATTCATGTACAAATCCTATGGTTTTTCCATTACATATAATAGTTGTCTTATCACTAACAGATAGCTCAGTAAATAAATGAATCATCTCTAATTTAATAAAATTAGAATAACGAGAGTAAAACTCGCGAAATTTTTCTAAAATTCGAATTCTTATTCAATGGATGACAAGTACGCTTTGATCTTGGCAGGTCAAGTTTTTAAAAATACTATTACCTGGCAAGAACCAGCGAACACCAAAAAGATGGAAGAAGAATTTAACAAGTTACTAACAGATGTCTGTTGTTATTGGCAAGCGCCAAATCCGACAGAGAGCACTCAAAATGGCTGCCGAAACAGGTAAGGAACCGACAGGAAACGTTGTCTTGTAGAAGGTGAAGCCGTTTTGGATGCTGGACACATCGTATTTTGTGGATTAAACTCTAACAACAACACTGAACATAACTATTATGATAAAATAAAACTATGTTTTTATATTGGAACATGGTGTATATTGCTTAAAATATTTAAACACTTCTCACCTGTTAACGTGTAACAAGTGAGAAGTATTTTTATTCTACAGACGATAGTCTTTTATTTTATTTTTAAATAATAATTCTTATGTAGTCATGACGTAGCGGTAATATTCCAATTCAAGTTTGAAAATTATTTTTCTGAAAATCTGAAGCTGTCCACATAAAAAGGAAAAAAAAAAAATGTGTAATTTTTTTTGTAAATGGACATGCCCGTCGAAAAATTGTTTTTGTACGCAGATCGAAAAGAAAATATGTATATGAAGATAGAAAATTTACCTATGTCGAGATAAATTTCCAGTCAAATTTTTAAAAATGTTCTTAATTCAAAATATAAGTTAATTTACGTTTTTTGTTTTCACTTTAGTATTATGCTCGGCTATCACATGTTTACGAAAACCAGACAGCCTCGCTTTGCACGTGCATTCTCCCTGTAATTGAGATGTATTAAAGCGACAATATCTTAGATTGCAACACTAAAGCAACATGAACTTTCAGTGTTGTTGTTAGAGGTTAATCCACAAAATACGATGGGTCCAGCATCCAAAACAGCTTCACCTTCTACAAGACAACGTTTCCTGTCGCCAATACAGTCTAGAATTTGATATAAATTCAATGATTTGTTCTCCATTTGGTCATCGCAGTAGTCGTCACCGATGAAAACTGAATCGGCTCAGTCATTGAACAAACACATGGTTGGTTCCTTACCTGTTTCGGCTGCCATCTTGAGCGCCGTCTGTCGGATTTGGCGCTTGCCAATAACAGGACTGGAGAAGGGCATTAAGCCCGAAATGCATATCCTTTTGTGTCAATAATCCTACGTTTTACACTCAGTGTTTTTGTGTGATTTGTTCTACACAGAAGCTGTTGTAATTATGAAGGAAATACCGGACAACTTTATCCGGTATTTAATTTATTATATAGAGTTTAGTAATAATGTTTTGTTTTAATTACATAGGATGTTGGTATTTACTTGAAACTCTACAGTAGATACTTCAAATGTGAGAAATTAGAAGACATTAACATGGTAATAAAGTTTTCCAAAATAATTCCAATATCAGATAATATTAAATAAATAACTGTCTTTATTTCAGATATATAACATGTTAGATCAATGTCGTCAGACAGATTTAGGTTTTAATTTTCTTGCTTATTATCCAATAACAAGAGTGTCTATTTTGAAAGTAAGTGTTTTTCCATTAACTACATACATTTAGTCTCTATATATTTTTAACAGTTTTTAAATTTTTAGATTTTCGGCTTCTTCTTCACCCAAGCTGCTGTTTTGAAACAAATATACGAAAACTTTTCCACGGATGAAGCTTTTCATAACAAATTAGTGTAGAATTAAGAGAAAGTATTCACGAAAAAATATTTTTCACCTGAATTCGTAACTAATACAAATATTGCTTTGCTTCACTTTTTATTAGGCCCACCAATGGCCTAGTACACTAATGCGCAAACTATTTACGTTTTTACTCCTATCTTAGAAATTCTATGTGACCTAGTTTTGCCACCAAGCCGGTTTTTAAATTCATAGTTAATTATTAATTTGTCCGGTTTACATAGAAACTGTGAAACAAAATAAATTTTAAAATATTTCTGAGTATTTTAACAATTAAAGACTAACTTCACCCCCCCAAACTTATCCCTAGGGTAAAAGTGACAGAAAATGTACTTTTAATTAACTCCTTGTGCCTTTTTCCGCAATCCCTAATGGCAAAAAATTCCTCTAAGAATTTTATTTTTTATATTAATTATTTCCACTTAAATACAAATCTAACATTAAAAAAATTACCAGGAAAGAATTCCTGCGAAATAAACAACCCCCAAAAGTGGTTTTACAGAAAAACTATATAAAAAGTTCAAGATAATGATTAAAAAATGCTTTTATTTGATAAATATAGCTGCAGGAAGTTTATACTTTCATTTAACAAGGCGTAAATTTCACACTTGCAGTCTACATTTTAAAAACCAGTTGACCTTGAGTACAGCTGATGTCAGCTTTCTCGGGTAGTTTTCGTGTGACTGGGGGTCGGCACCTCTTTCACGCCCTGTCAGGACTGACACCACCGTGTCATAATGGACACAGAAGCCATGGCGGTTTAAAGACTGGTCACGCGAGCGGTCGCATTACGGAGCGATCGGATCCAGTATGGAGGAAGAGACAACACACCGGAAGTGACTTTTGCAAAGACTTCATGTTCTGTGTCAAAAAACGTGTTTTAGTAAATGATCTACATTAACAAAGGAAAAAGGGAAGGCCTAATATCGCAATATTTCCAGAGAGAGAATGTACATAGGTTCGATTTCTGACCGATTTCTGACGGTTAATCCAATGGAACATGGTGTATATTGCTTTAAATATTTAAACACTTCTCACCTGTTAACGTGTAACAAGTAAGAAGTATTTTTATTCTACAGACGAGTCTTTTATTTTATTTTTAAATAATAATTCTTATGTAGTCATGATGTAGCAGTAATATTCCAATTCAAGTTTGAAAATTATTCTTCTGAAAATCTGAAGCCGTCCACATAAAAAAAAGTCTAAGTTTTTTTTGTAAATGGACATGCCTGTCGAAAAATTGTTTTTGTACGCAGATCGTTAACTGATAGACAAGGCAATAAGTTTTGTCCAATAGACAAGGTTAATCCAAGGGCGATGAGTTTCCCACTAACAGGAATTGAGGCACACTGAGTGTCGTGGTCTTGGCAAGGCTAGATCCGTGCGACAACTGACGAATTTGATGTAAAGTTTTTCTGAGGTACCAAACATTAGATTAAGAGGTGGTGGGAAAGTGTTTCTTTAGTGTCTGAGAACCGAACAGATGTTTCTCTCTCAGGCACAAAAGTTGACAGTTAGTCGATAGGTAGTTGACAAAAAAGCGACAAACTATGATGTCATGATATAACATGGAATAAGTTGTAGGCTAATAATTCAAATCCTTACATCACCCCGGCTTTTCCAAAATTGTGCTTGTTCTTAATGGGCAAGATCGATTTTAATGAATTGGATGTACTCTCTCTCCCTTAAGAATATTACAAATAATATTTTAATACACGATAAAAGACATTAATATTAGACAAAAGATTTAACATGTGACTAGACATATTTTATACATGACAGGCTATACCGCATACAATCGGGTGTTGCTGGTCGCTTATAGTTTACAGATAGGATATTTGACTCTATCTTAACTGCGATAACAAAACAGAGAAAAAACCGATTAAAATAAACCACAAGACGCAAATATGTTTAAGTAAACATAAATGTGTATTGGTTTTGAAGGTTCCTTAAAGGGTTATTCAGACTAATTGTCGTGTTTTCGGTTGTTGTCGGGGCGATCTTTAGTCGAATGCATTTTCTTTTTTTTTGTATAGGCGCAGGAGGGTATTTTTACTGGTATGTGAGTAGTAGTCAAATGACACACACTAATCACAAAATTCTCATAGGATAACATGTATGATACACACTAATCACAAAAATTTCCCGTAGGATAACATGTATGACACACACTAATCACAGAATTGTCGAGTAAATAATTTTTAGACCTACCTTAAAATTTCCATTCGATATGACACGTTCTAATCACAGAATTGTCGAGTAAATAATTTTTAGACCTACCTTAAAATTTCCATTCGATATGACACGTTCTAATCACAGAATTGTCGAGTAAATAATTTTTAGACCTACCTTAAAATTTCCATTCGATATGACACGTTCTAATCACAGAATTGTCGAGTAAATAATTTTTAGACCTACCTTAAAATTTCCATTCGATATGACACGTTCTAATCACAGAATTGTCGAGTAAATAATTTTTAGACCTACCTTAAAATTTCCATTCGATATGACACGTTCTAATCACAGAATTGTCGAGTAAATAATTTTTAGACCTACCTTAAAATTTCCATTCGATATGACACGTTCTAATCACAGAATTGTCGAGTAAATAATTTTTAGACCTACCTTAAAATTTCCATTCGATATGACACGTTCTAATCACAGAATTGTCGAGTAAATAATTTTTAGACCTACCTTAAAATTTCCATTCGATATGACACGTTCTAATCACAGAATTGTCGAGTAAATAATTTTTAGACCTACCTTAAAATTTCCATTCGATATGACACGTTCTAATCACAGAATTGTCGAGTAAATAATTTTTAGACCTACCTTAAAATTTCCATTCGATATGACACGTTCTAATCACAGAATTGTCGAGTAAATAATTTTTAGACCTACCTTAAAATTTCCATTCGATATGACACGTTCTAATCACAGAATTGTCGAGTAAATAATTTTTAGACCTACCTTAAAATTTCCATTCGATATGACACGTTCTAATCACAGAATTGTCGAGTAAATAATTTTTAGACCTACCTTAAAATTTCCATTCGATATGACACGTTCTAATCACAGAATTGTCGAGTAAATAATTTTTAGACCTACCTTAAAATTTCCATTCGATATGACACGTTCTAATCACAGAATTGTCGAGTAAATAATTTTTAGACCTACCTTAAAATTTCCATTCGATATGACACGTTCTAATCACAGAATTGTCGAGTAAATAATTTTTAGACCTACCTTAAAATTTCCATTCGATATGACACGTTCTAATCACAGAATTGTCGAGTAAATAATTTTTAGACCTACCTTAAAATTTCCATTCGATATGACACGTTCTAATCACAGAATTGTCGAGTAAATAATTTTTAGACCTACCTTAAAATTTCCATTCGATATGACACGTTCTAATCACAGAATTGTCGAGTAAATAATTTTTAGACCTACCTTAAAATTTCCATTCGATATGACACGTTCTAATCACAGAATTGTCGAGTAAATAATTTTTAGACCTACCTTAAAATTTCCATTCGATATGACACGTTCTAATCACAGAATTGTCGAGTAAATAATTTTTAGACCTACCTTAAAATTTCCATTCGATATGACACGTTCTAATCACAGAATTGTCGAGTAAATAATTTTTAGACCTACCTTAAAATTTCCATTCGATATGACACGTTCTAATCACAGAATTGTCGAGTAAATAATTTTTAGACCTACCTTAAAATTTCCATTCGATATGACACGTTCTAATCACAGAATTGTCGAGTAAATAATTTTTAGACCTACCTTAAAATTTCCATTCGATATGACACGTTCTAATCACAGAATTGTCGAGTAAATAATTTTTAGACCTACCTTAAAATTTCCATTCGATATGACACGTTCTAATCACAGAATTGTCGAGTAAATAATTTTTAGACCTACCTTAAAATTTCCATTCGATATGACACGTTCTAATCACAGAATTGTCGAGTAAATAATTTTTAGACCTACCTTAAAATTTCCATTCGATATGACACGTTCTAATCACAGAATTGTCGAGTAAATAATTTTTAGACCTACCTTAAAATTTCCATTCGATATGACACGTTCTAATCACAGAATTGTCGAGTAAATAATTTTTAGACCTACCTTAAAATTTCCATTCGATATGACACGTTCTAATCACAGAATTGTCGAGTAAATAATTTTTAGACCTACCTTAAAATTTCCATTCGATATGACACGTTCTAATCACAGAATTGTCGAGTAAATAATTTTTAGACCTACCTTAAAATTTCCATTCGATATGACACGTTCTAATCACAGAATTGTCGAGTAAATAATTTTTAGACCTACCTTAAAATTTCCATTCGATATGACACGTTCTAATCACAGAATTGTCGAGTAAATAATTTTTAGACCTACCTTAAAATTTCCATTCGATATGACACGTTCTAATCACAGAATTGTCGAGTAAATAATTTTTAGACCTACCTTAAAATTTCCATTCGATATGACACGTTCTAATCACAGAATTGTCGAGTAAATAATTTTTAGACCTACCTTAAAATTTCCATTCGATATGACACGTTCTAATCACAGAATTGTCGAGTAAATAATTTTTAGACCTACCTTAAAATTTCCATTCGATATGACACGTTCTAATCACAGAATTGTCGAGTAAATAATTTTTAGACCTACCTTAAAATTTCCATTCGATATGACACGTTCTAATCACAGAATTGTCGAGTAAATAATTTTTAGACCTACCTTAAAATTTCCATTCGATATGACACGTTCTAATCACAGAATTGTCGAGTAAATAATTTTTAGACCTACCTTAAAATTTCCATTCGATATGACACGTTCTAATCACAGAATTGTCGAGTAAATAATTTTTAGACCTACCTTAAAATTTCCATTCGATATGACACGTTCTAATCACAGAATTGTCGAGTAAATAATTTTTAGACCTACCTTAAAATTTCCATTCGATATGACACGTTCTAATCACAGAATTGTCGAGTAAATAATTTTTAGACCTACCTTAAAATTTCCATTCGATATGACACGTTCTAATCACAGAATTGTCGAGTAAATAATTTTTAGACCTACCTTAAAATTTCCATTCGATATGACACGTTCTAATCACAGAATTGTCGAGTAAATAATTTTTAGACCTACCTTAAAATTTCCATTCGATATGACACGTTCTAATCACAGAATTGTCGAGTAAATAATTTTTAGACCTACCTTAAAATTTCCATTCGATATGACACGTTCTAATCACAGAATTGTCGAGTAAATAATTTTTAGACCTACCTTAAAATTTCCATTCGATATGACACGTTCTAATCACAGAATTGTCGAGTAAATAATTTTTAGACCTACCTTAAAATTTCCATTCGATATGACACGTTCTAATCACAGAATTGTCGAGTAAATAATTTTTAGACCTACCTTAAAATTTCCATTCGATATGACACGTTCTAATCACAGAATTGTCGAGTAAATAATTTTTAGACCTACCTTAAAATTTCCATTCGATATGACACGTTCTAATCACAGAATTGTCGAGTAAATAATTTTTAGACCTACCTTAAAATTTCCATTCGATATGACACGTTCTAATCACAGAATTGTCGAGTAAATAATTTTTAGACCTACCTTAAAATTTCCATTCGATATGACACGTTCTAATCACAGAATTGTCGAGTAAATAATTTTTAGACCTACCTTAAAATTTCCATTCGATATGACACGTTCTAATCACAGAATTGTCGAGTAAATAATTTTTAGACCTACCTTAAAATTTCCATTCGATATGACACGTTCTAATCACAGAATTGTCGAGTAAATAATTTTTAGACCTACCTTAAAATTTCCATTCGATATGACACGTTCTAATCACAGAATTGTCGAGTAAATAATTTTTAGACCTACCTTAAAATTTCCATTCGATATGACACGTTCTAATCACAGAATTGTCGAGTAAATAATTTTTAGACCTACCTTAAAATTTCCATTCGATATGACACGTTCTAATCACAGAATTGTCGAGTAAATAATTTTTAGACCTACCTTAAAATTTCCATTCGATATGACACGTTCTAATCACAGAATTGTCGAGTAAATAATTTTTAGACCTACCTTAAAATTTCCATTCGATATGACACGTTCTAATCACAGAATTGTCGAGTAAATAATTTTTAGACCTACCTTAAAATTTCCATTCGATATGACACGTTCTAATCACAGAATTGTCGAGTAAATAATTTTTAGACCTACCTTAAAATTTCCATTCGATATGACACGTTCTAATCACAGAATTGTCGAGTAAATAATTTTTAGACCTACCTTAAAATTTCCATTCGATATGACACGTTCTAATCACAGAATTGTCGAGTAAATAATTTTTAGACCTACCTTAAAATTTCCATTCGATATGACACGTTCTAATCACAGAATTGTCGAGTAAATAATTTTTAGACCTACCTTAAAATTTCCATTCGATATGACACGTTCTAATCACAGAATTGTCGAGTAAATAATTTTTAGACCTACCTTAAAATTTCCATTCGATATGACACGTTCTAATCACAGAATTGTCGAGTAAATAATTTTTAGACCTACCTTAAAATTTCCATTCGATATGACACGTTCTAATCACAGAATTGTCGAGTAAATAATTTTTAGACCTACCTTAAAATTTCCATTCGATATGACACGTTCTAATCACAGAATTGTCGAGTAAATAATTTTTAGACCTACCTTAAAATTTCCATTCGATATGACACGTTCTAATCACAGAATTGTCGAGTAAATAATTTTTAGACCTACCTTAAAATTTCCATTCGATATGACACGTTCTAATCACAGAATTGTCGAGTAAATAATTTTTAGACCTACCTTAAAATTTCCATTCGATATGACACGTTCTAATCACAGAATTGTCGAGTAAATAATTTTTAGACCTACCTTAAAATTTCCATTCGATATGACACGTTCTAATCACAGAATTGTCGAGTAAATAATTTTTAGACCTACCTTAAAATTTCCATTCGATATGACACGTTCTAATCACAGAATTGTCGAGTAAATAATTTTTAGACCTACCTTAAAATTTCCATTCGATATGACACGTTCTAATCACAGAATTGTCGAGTAAATAATTTTTAGACCTACCTTAAAATTTCCATTCGATATGACACGTTCTAATCACAGAATTGTCGAGTAAATAATTTTTAGACCTACCTTAAAATTTCCATTCGATATGACACGTTCTAATCACAGAATTGTCGAGTAAATAATTTTTAGACCTACCTTAAAATTTCCATTCGATATGACACGTTCTAATCACAGAATTGTCGAGTAAATAATTTTTAGACCTACCTTAAAATTTCCATTCGATATGACACGTTCTAATCACAGAATTGTCGAGTAAATAATTTTTAGACCTACCTTAAAATTTCCATTCGATATGACACGTTCTAATCACAGAATTGTCGAGTAAATAATTTTTAGACCTACCTTAAAATTTCCATTCGATATGACACGTTCTAATCACAGAATTGTCGAGTAAATAATTTTTAGACCTACCTTAAAATTTCCATTCGATATGACACGTTCTAATCACAGAATTGTCGAGTAAATAATTTTTAGACCTACCTTAAAATTTCCATTCGATATGACACGTTCTAATCACAGAATTGTCGAGTAAATAATTTTTAGACCTACCTTAAAATTTCCATTCGATATGACACGTTCTAATCACAGAATTGTCGAGTAAATAATTTTTAGACCTACCTTAAAATTTCCATTCGATATGACACGTTCTAATCACAGAATTGTCGAGTAAATAATTTTTAGACCTACCTTAAAATTTCCATTCGATATGACACGTTCTAATCACAGAATTGTCGAGTAAATAATTTTTAGACCTACCTTAAAATTTCCATTCGATATGACACGTTCTAATCACAGAATTGTCGAGTAAATAATTTTTAGACCTACCTTAAAATTTCCATTCGATATGACACGTTCTAATCACAGAATTGTCGAGTAAATAATTTTTAGACCTACCTTAAAATTTCCATTCGATATGACACGTTCTAATCACAGAATTGTCGAGTAAATAATTTTTAGACCTACCTTAAAATTTCCATTCGATATGACACGTTCTAATCACAGAATTGTCGAGTAAATAATTTTTAGACCTACCTTAAAATTTCCATTCGATATGACACGTTCTAATCACAGAATTGTCGAGTAAATAATTTTTAGACCTACCTTAAAATTTCCATTCGATATGACACGTTCTAATCACAGAATTGTCGAGTAAATAATTTTTAGACCTACCTTAAAATTTCCATTCGATATGACACGTTCTAATCACAGAATTGTCGAGTAAATAATTTTTAGACCTACCTTAAAATTTCCATTCGATATGACACGTTCTAATCACAGAATTGTCGAGTAAATAATTTTTAGACCTACCTTAAAATTTCCATTCGATATGACACGTTCTAATCACAGAATTGTCGAGTAAATAATTTTTAGACCTACCTTAAAATTTCCATTCGATATGACACGTTCTAATCACAGAATTGTCGAGTAAATAATTTTTAGACCTACCTTAAAATTTCCATTCGATATGACACGTTCTAATCACAGAATTGTCGAGTAAATAATTTTTAGACCTACCTTAAAATTTCCATTCGATATGACACGTTCTAATCACAGAATTGTCGAGTAAATAATTTTTAGACCTACCTTAAAATTTCCATTCGATATGACACGTTCTAATCACAGAATTGTCGAGTAAATAATTTTTAGACCTACCTTAAAATTTCCATTCGATATGACACGTTCTAATCACAGAATTGTCGAGTAAATAATTTTTAGACCTACCTTAAAATTTCCATTCGATATGACACGTTCTAATCACAGAATTGTCGAGTAAATAATTTTTAGACCTACCTTAAAATTTCCATTCGATATGACACGTTCTAATCACAGAATTGTCGAGTAAATAATTTTTAGACCTACCTTAAAATTTCCATTCGATATGACACGTTCTAATCACAGAATTGTCGAGTAAATAATTTTTAGACCTACCTTAAAATTTCCATTCGATATGACACGTTCTAATCACAGAATTGTCGAGTAAATAATTTTTAGACCTACCTTAAAATTTCCATTCGATATGACACGTTCTAATCACAGAATTGTCGAGTAAATAATTTTTAGACCTACCCGAATCTGTGCAGAGGATGGGATTTAGTAGTAATTGATGATTTGATGCACGAACTTAGTTCAAAAACTGCGTTCCTGTTTACGACGGAGTCTCACCATTATAATGTGAGTGTGATCTTGATAATGCAAAATCTGTTTCCCAAAAATAAAATTATGAGAGATATTACTTTAAATACTCATTATTTGATTTTGTTTAAAAATAATCGTGACGAAAGCCAAGTAAGCTGTTTGGGGAGGCAGGCTTTTGCAGGAAAATGTAATTTTTTTATGGATGCGTATAAAAAAGCGACAGAAAAGGATTTTGGTTACTTGTTATTGGATTTTCACCCTAAAACGGACAAGAAACTTTCGGTGCGGGATTCGTGTTTTCCGGATAAACAAAGTATTTTTTGGATATACTTACCGATAAAATGAAGAACGTAAAGAAAAATTATCATATGTTGGCGCTTTTGGCCAAAACTACTCCGTCTCAACGAAGGGCAATATTGAAAGAGGCTACTCCCGACCAAGTTAAAGTTTTGTGTGAAATATGCGATAATTTGCGGAGAGGAAATATACCTGCCAATGTTCATAAATTACGAAAATATAAAAAAATAAATTAGAATTAGAAAATTAAGCGAGAAACACGTTCCTTTGATTAACCAAAATTTTTTTCTTGATATTTAATCTGGTGGATTCCTTCCTCTTCTACTGGCACCACTTTTGTCTATGGCAGGAGGATTAATTGGTAAACTAATAGCAAAAAGAATCTAATGGCAAAACAGATGGCTCTGGTTCCTCCCGAATTGTTAGTGGCGTACCAAATTAAACCTGAAATAAGAATTGGAAATAATATCGAAGAATTACTCGAAAGTACTGATTTATCCGACGATAGTAAAGTTAAATTATTAAGTCAGTTGATTTCGAGATGTCAGAGAACCGTCCATAAGCCGAAGGAGCCGGTTAGAGTGTCGGTTGTACCCGATGAAAAACCGCCCGAACTACCCGAAGAAAAACCTGTCGCTGCAGATGATAACGGTGGGGATGCATTTATTAAACAAATAATTCTATCAGTACCGCAGTCATATCAAAAATACATTCCTCATTTAATCGACAAACTGAGACAAAATGACTATGGATGGAATACAAAACGTGAATTAACCGTTAAGGGCACTCCAGTTACGGGGAGTCACTTAATTGACCTGTTATCTTACCTAACGAGAAATCGAAAGACACATATTTCGCCCATTGGTTTTAACGTGTTTTGGGAAGCTGTAAGAAAATTAAATTTTCCTAAAGAGTGGATAGGAAATAAAAGTTTGGCAACGCTACCCGAAATCGGGGAAAGGCCGAGATATCAACCGATACAAGTCGAAAGTCCCGAAGAAATTTTTTCTACAATTTCTCCAAGAGTATTTTACCAGTGGAAAAAGTCGTCGAAAAAGAGGAAGAAGAGTCCCGAATGGAGAAACTATTGAAATCGATATACTATAACCCTAAATCTTCGGCATCGTTTGGAGTAGTGAGTAAACTAGTTAAAGCTTCTAAATTATCGAGATCTACTGTCGAAAAATGGTTGTCTTCTCAGCCTGCCTATTCCTTGCATAAACCTGTAAGAGTTAAATATTCGCGAAGAAAAACTAAAGCTTTTTATCCAAACGACTTATGGCAAGCCGATTTAATTGTGCTAAAACAATTTTCTAGATATAATAACGGCATAAAATATTTATTAACAGTAATCGATGTATTTAGTAAATATTGTTACGTTGTACCAATAAAGGATAAAAAACCTACGTCTATTGTAGAAGCATTTCAAATTATTTTTAAACAAAATATTCCTAAAAATATTCAAACTGATAAAGGAACCGAATTTTATAATATGTTTTTTAAACAAATTGTTTAACTAACCTAAAATTAATCATTATTCGACTCATTCGGATACTAAAGCTTCGGTGGTCGAGAGATTAAATAATACTTTACGTAAAGTTTTATATATAGATTAATTACTTATCGTAATTCTTATCAATATATTGATAAATTAAACGATATTGTAAAAGGATATAATAAGAGTTTTCATAGAAGTATCGGGATGGCTCCATCTGAAGTCGGTCTTTTGCATTACGGCTCGATTTTTGACCGACTGTATGGTATAAAAAGGAAAAGTAAATTTAAATTTAATATTGGTGATTTAGTTCGAATTTCGAAAATACGTAACACATTTAGTCGCGGATATCTGCCGGGTGGACGAAGGAAATATTTGTTATTCACGATCGATTTTTATCTCATCCTCCTACTTACGTATTAAAAGATACAAATAACGAGATTCTAGGAGGAAGGTTTTATACCGAAGAATTACAAAAGGTAACAAAATGATGCAGTGAGATTTTTACGTAATGCTGATAAGTAATGCGAGTATGGACCTGTTTCCCGAGAATACGCAAGCACATTTCACTGTGAAAATGAGTCCTCCTATTAATTTACACGGAAATTGGGCCGTCGGACTTGCCGAAGTCATTATTCCCAGAAACTGGTTTAATATATCTAATCATAATAATCACTATATTGTGACAACCGAAGAAAGCGTGAAAGGAGAAGATGAGCCGTTGCCGGATAAATCATATATGGTTCCATTAACTTCTATTAAAGGCGATAAAACTGAATTGTTTGATATAATAAATTCAAACATAATTAGTTTAACAAATTCTAATTTGGCAGAATTTATTTTTGATAAAAATAAACAAACTGTGGATATAAATATAAAAGACGAGCACGAGTTATTTATCACCGTAAAGGATTCGTCGAAATTACTTTATATGCTAAACTTACCTAACGAAGATACTGTATTAAGAGGTAATTCGACCCATAATTTTCGACCATCAACTCAGGACTACTCCAATGAATATTTTAATTTATTGGAAAAAAATAGAAAAAAAGAAGTAATTAAGAAAGTTTATAAAGACGAAAAAATCTTTATTCCTATCGGATTATACTCGTCTCCAGAAAAATTTCTTAGCATTTTTAAATATATAAAACTGGCATTGCTACCCAATAATAAAATTATTTTAAGAGTTCCGCCGAATATTTCTGTAGAATTTGGAGATGAATTGAAAGACTTTCTGGGATTTACAACTACTACATTTCCACCCGGCGAATATATAAGTCATTATCCCATCGAAATGTCGGCAGGAATTTCGGAAATTTTTATTTATTCGAATATTGTTTCTTCTCATCACGTCGGAGATATAACAGCACCATTATTAAGAGTTATACCCGTTATAGGCGGGAAAGAAGATCAGATAGTTAAAGTTTATTCGAAACCTTTGTATTTTCCTATAAAGAAAAATTTTATCGAAACTATAGAAATAGAACTGAGATCTGCGAGTGGAAAAGAGATCGTCTTTTTTGGTGGAAAAACAATATTAGTTTATCTTTTAAACAATTATAAATACCAGTTAGTTTTATTTTTAGTGTTAGTTTGCCTTTAAGAAGCGCAAAATGAAGCTCGACCCACAAGCTTGTATAAATTATTACTGTAATCAAGCAGGAGGTACGTTATGGACTCCCGATTTATATTTGAGGCAACATCTGACAGGACGAGGTTATTTTGCGGGACCTCAAATACAACGGGGATATAGATTCTTCTCAGATCTCTAGGAAATCCGTACCAATTTTTGGGAAAATCGCAAAATATCTGGGACGCAAAGCATTAAATTTTGCGTCAGGCGTTGGATCCGACGTAATTGCGGGGAAATCGTTTAAATAATCGGCAAAATCACATCTAAAAGATACTACATCCGAAATTAAAGACGACATAATTAAAAAAGTACAGACTGGATCAGGTATAAAAAGAAAACGAGCTAAAAGATTAACACAGTCGAGGAATAAAAGACGGAAAGTGCAAGATATATTCACCGAATAATGGATCCAATTTCGTGTCCCTGTTCCAAAACAGAATTGGACTTATTTAGTACTGTTTCCACCCAACTAGCGATCGACGATTCAAAAGAAGTTATTGTTCATCCGATAGCGGACATTACAGACAATCGTGCCCCGATTGAATTTTACATATCCGGTTTTGGAGAAAATTATATTGACTTACATTCGATTTATCTTCACGTTCAAGCAAAAATTATTAAAAAGGACGGAACGGATCTTCAGCTCGAGGATAAGGTCGCACCTGTTAATTATTTCTTGAATAGTTTATTTTCTCAATGCAGCGTGTTTTTAAATGATAAACAATAATTTCACAGACTAACTATCAATATAAAAGTATTTTAGAGGCATTATTATTTTATTCAAAAGATGCGCAAAAAACATTTTTAACAAGCGCGTTATTTTATAAAGATACTGCACAATATATGGATTCATTAGATGATAATAATGAAGGATTGGCTAAAAGATTTAATATTGCCAAACAAAGTAAATTAATAGATTTAATCAGAAGGCTTCATATCGATTTATCCCGCCAACCCAAATTATTAATAAATAACGTCGATATAAGAATTAAATTAGAAAGATCTAAAGACAATTTTGCCCTAATGGCCACTACCGATAATTATAAAATAGTTATTAAAAATGCATCTCTAAAAATTAATAAAGTAGACGTTAGTTCATCTGTTCAAATTGGAATAGAAAAAGCATTGCAAACAGGTCTGATAAAAATGCCGTTTCGAAGAACAGAGGTCAAAGTTTTTACTTTAAGTAGCGGGATACAATCTAGTAATATTTCGAATGCCGTAATTGGGCAATTACCTTATAGAATAACCATCGGTTTAGTGGCTAACACTTCGTTTAACGGAAATGTAAAATATATAATTTAAATTATAATTTTTAAAATTAAAAGGATTATATAGTTTATTAAAAGACAATCAAATGCTTCCATCGAAACCGTTCGTGCCTGATTTCGAAGCTAATTTATACGCAAGAAGTTTCTTAACATTATTTGAAGATATAGGCTGTATTAATCATCATAAATATATCTTACAAGGATTATAAAGACGGCTATACACTCTACAGTTTCGACCTAACCCCGGATCGATCGGCCTCCGAATCACATAAAAGTGTAAATCAAATAGGAAATATATCAATTGAGGTCAAGTTCAAGACAGATAACGTTTACAGTTTCTAATAATGCAGTTTACTCGAATACAATAATACTCTAGAAATTGATCACTCCAGATCTGTATTTTTAAATTACTAAATGAACACTATTACATTGTGGAGGCTCGCGTCTAGCGATCCGAAAATAAAAAGAACTTTCAGAGGAGTTTTTCCATCTGACAATTTACCGGCCTGCATCGCTAAGTATAAATCATTTATAATTAATTTAGACGAAAGAAACAAATCCGGAAGCCACTGGGTATCCGCATTCTTTGACGGAAAAACTTGCTTTTACTATGACAGTTAAAGGGGAATTAAGCCGACAAAACCAAAAATTATTAATTTTATCGAACAAAACTCGGAAAAATATTGTTTTAATAATATTGTCCATCAGGGGTTATATTCTATGAATTGCGGATATTTTTGTTTGTATTTTCTATATAAAATGAACAGAAACCAATGTTTAAAAGAATTAAGTATGACGGATACATATTCCAACGATCAATTTGTCACGCGATTTATATCTAACAATTTTTATTTGGCTAAGCCGCTTACTGTAATATATAATCAATGTTGTAATTCAATGAATAAAAATATTTAAAATGTAAAAATTTGTTTTTTTATTTTTCTTAAAATATACACAGAAAACCTATATAAAATAAAAAAAGAAAAATAAATATAATTATTTTAGCCGATTTTTATATAATAAAAAAATGTATTTACCATATAAACTTAGCGAAGGGAGGTAGACATACACGGGGAAAAAAATATAATTAATTACCAGAAACCTATAAAAATTACATATAATTATTTTCGCCGATTTTTATATAATAATAATAACAAAATATATTTACCGTGCTCGACCATCCATGCTTTATAAGAAAAAACATCGCACAAACTACAATGTTGTCTAAATTTAAGATGGTTCGGGCACGGAACTCGAATTTTTGACGATTTAGGCACTCCACATTTTTCCAAATCATAATAGGGAATAACAGTATTATAAATTTTTGACGTTAAATCTAAATAATTTTTTTCAATACTCCCCCCCTTATAATAAAATATTTTATATTCTAAAAATAAATCATACAAAATTTTACACACGTTGTCGCTATGTTCCCAATTTTCCTTTTTATTGTATGCCAAATATAACCCGTGTAATTCGTTCGTGAATTTTACTTGTGTTTTATTAATCGGATTTAAATTTTCAAATATAATCGAATCATTGTAAAATTCGATTTTTTTAAAATCATTCGAGTTTCGCCCGATAAATCCTAGTTCTCTACATAACGTATCGAATGGAGTTCCCATATTACAAATTACGAAGGCTTCAAAATCTATTAAAACTGCTTCGGAGTTGGAATCTATTTCATATTAATGTATATATTCATTTAATTAATTCATATTTTAAAGAAAACTATGTTTGTTACTTACAATTTGTAGATGAAGTAGCATTCAAATCTAAATATATTATTACTTAAATAAAGATACTAAGAAAAATATACTTAACTCATTTTTAAGAAAATGATAAAATCTCGGCGGTGGGGGAAGAGTTTATATACTGAGTAACTCAAGGTTACGATACTAATTTTTTTCTACGCATCTAGGTCAGATTGATACCCGAAGGTACATCAATAAAACCGCTTCCGTAAACAAGGTCAATTTATGTTTCTCACGACCAATTCCATTGTGTAAGACACATCAATAAAACTGCTTTTTATTAATTGTCGGCATATTTATTTCGCAAGGTTGACTGCACGAAAATAATTATTTATCAAGCTAACATGTTAGATATTTATTACTGATTTCTTATTAAATACAATTGTCGGCAAGGTCGAATTGCCAAAAATAATTATTTTTCAAGCTAACATTACAGATATTTATCGCTGATTTCTTATTAAATTGTCGGCACGTTTGATCCACAAGATCGCATGCAGGTAAGATATTATGCGCGCGTCAATTTCTCGAAATTGGCCGGCCGAAAATAATAATTTTTCAATTTAAATTAGGTCAATTTTGACATGTCGGACCTTGAATTGCACTATATAAAAACGGACGCGTCACTCGAAGAAACACAGGCTGCCGTCCGAACTCAAAAACATTCTGCTAATATATATAGGCAATTATAAATATTCAAAAGAAATCTTTTATTAGGACCCTTTGTCCAAAAGAGCAATCTGCCAAGATCATCACATTAACAGTTATATTTCTGAAATTGTGTGAGTGTCTCAATAACTGGTTCAATATGGTCGATAGAGACTCTCCAGTACACAACTACCAAGAAGCTGTCCAAGAAGCACGTAGGCATGGAGCCGCTGATAACATCACATTTTACCCTTCTTTATTAATGACCGTACCAAGGGATGGACCGTTCGTCCAGAGGATGCAGGGTCGTACATACAGGGAAAAGTGTGCGATCCTTGGTCAATTCTTTAACGATGTGTCCGGTAATGCCGCGCCTATGGCGGGAATGCTGTGGTTACACAGTCGAGAATTCTTTAACTCAGCATTAATAGCAATGACTGATGAAATCATGGCACCCTTAGATCGAATATACGAAAATTTCACGCACGGCCAGCCGGGCACAGAGGAATCTCTGAGAGTGTATAGGAATTCTGTTCAACAGTTTAGAAATCACTTGCATCTGGAACTCAATCACCCAGAGTTCTTTGCCATCGCTGGGAGGACCACCGCAGAGCTCAGAGTAGGACAGGCCGTGCTTACAACCCTAGTGCGAATGATTACAATAATGAGAGACCAACGGGCTGAAAGGCTTGCAGTAGGAGGCAACATCAGAAGGCCTAAGCCTACCTATGTCGATGACTTCATTGACTGGATTGGAAACCCTACAGAGGACTACCTAGGCAGAGTCCCCTTTGATCGACGTCAAGCTACCTTTCACGCACAAGCTATCCGTTATCCAGGAGAGGATGACAGGAACTTTAACAACAAGGGATTTCTGCTCCTCGCAACGGCGATTGCTTATCAAACACAGAAGATTGACCCCAACTTTATTAATATTGCTGCAGCGGTTCAAGACCCAATAGTGCAGATAGCAGTGCAGGAGGCCAGATTACTCATAGAGGGGCTTGAGGGTCAAGAGCCAAGCCTATTTCAACAACAGATGGCTGCTTCGGATATCATCTTTAACTCTTATTATTGGATACGCAAGCTAGGGGTCAACAGTAGAAACGGATTTAAAGTAGTCAACAAGTTCTTATACCAAATAGGACTGGCACCAATTGGAACTGATAAAAGGGCCGAACTGGTAAGAAGGAGCAGGAGTGAGCTGATCAGACGCTTTACGGAATTCACGACTTTGGCAAACTAACATATACACTCCGCCATTTGTGTGCACCTATTCCCGCTTCGACGATATGATCCCTGTTTTAGGGAGTATCTGTGTAACAAACTACGATGCTACTGTTACACGACAATCTGCCAGTTGGCGCAACAGTATTAACATGCGAATTGAAGTGGAGGAAACCCTACGCATCGTAACAGACCTCTTCATGGTAGAGGAAATTGCCAACCTTGGAGAGGGTAATAACATATTTAAGAGTTGTCATCTCCTCCACCAGCTATTACTGACCAAAAAATCACCGTATGAGTATGCGGCAGGAATCACTGGCAATGCCCTACAAGTGGAAATATATGGCCGCGGACATCTAGAAAGGCCAGGTGCCCAAAGAAACGTACCAGCACTCCCTGCACCTGAAGAGCTAGAAGACATACCACCTCTTGAGGGAGACAACAATCACGAGGGTGAAGATGACATTGACTAAATGCTCTACACACTTCATAACCAAGTCAGACAACATCAGCAAATTGAAATCTACGTCTGACTTGAATTTCAAATTTTATTAAATTTTATTTGTAATTTTATTGATTTTATTAATGATTTTATTTGAAATTGAAAATCTCGTATTTATACTTTATATTTTAAAATTTTAAATTAAAATTTTGAAATCTTAAATCTTAAATCAAATCGATTTAAAACCAGCTTTAAATTCATTTGAATTTGATGATTTTATTGTTTTAAATTAAAACACATTATTACCTAATCTTATTCATCTTTCATCTATCTATCTGTTTTATTATTTAACATACAACCAGAGCAAAGTCATCCAATACCATAAACACAAAGGTGGAGTTATAAGCTAATGCTCAGAAGTCAGAGCAGGGCTACTGGAAGCCATCAAGGTCCAAAAATCAAACATTCAGACAAATTGAATAAACAAGGTGCACACAAACACCTTCAACAGGTAAAAGAAATGCATGACACCATATAAATAACAGTAACACAAATCTTAAAATTAAAAATTAAACAAGGCGGAGGCAGAACACAGCAAGGTAGAACGAACCATAAGAAATGTCTGTTATAACATCAAAAATGTGAAGCAATAAACAAGTAAATAAAGCAAATATAAACATATAAAGGGCATAAAGTTTCAAATACACGATGATAGAGGAAACAAAATAAAACAGATGGAAAAATACAATGGAAATGCAAATGGAGATGTGTGGAAATCATACATGGTGGTATAAAGACAACTGAAGCAATTTTCAGATAACACGAAACAAGTCGAACAAACCAAACTAAAATATGACAAATAAGACAAGATTGAGGCAAAGAACAAAAACAAGCAAATTGGTGCAAGCAGACAAACAGACGGACAGAAGGCAAAACAAAAGAACAGCATGCAGAGCATACAGCAGGAGAAACTGTCAGAATCAGTTTCAAAATTAGGGTTTAAAGTAAAATAAATGTAATCTGAAGGAGGGAAAGACAAACAAAAAAGAGAAAAAACACAAAAAACAAGAACAAATAAAATAAATTAAGTTGAAATAAAACAAAATAATATAAAGTTATAGAGTATAAATATAAGTATTAATAAATAAAGAAAAGAGAAGAAAAAAGAAAAAAAGAAAAAAGAGAAAATAAAGTGAAATAGAATAAGATAAAATAAGGTAAGGTAATATAATAAATTAAAATTGAATAAAATGGGACAAGGTAACAAAACAAACAAAGCAACACAATAAAATATTATAAAGTTAGACATAAAATAACAGCAACAAAACAATTACAGTCAGCATTAGTAAATAGAACATTATAAAATAAACAGAGTAAAATAAAATAAAATAAAGCCAAATGAAGTAGAACAAAATAAAATAAATAAAAAAAATAAAAAAAAGATAAATAGATAAGATTAATATAGCAAAATTAACACAGTTAAAGTGGAAAGTAATTAATACAGGAAAATAAAATCAGATAAAATAAAATTAAATTAAAATTAAATAAAATAAAATAAAATAAATTAAAATAAGAAGAAATAAAATGATACAATAAACAAATAGATAAATAAGTAAAATGACTAAAACAAATAAAATGAAGCAGGAGCAAACAAATAGGAAGAGTAATGAAACAAAACAGGAATAATCAGAATATGGAACAGAAAATATGTAAAACATAAAATGTATCAAAAACAAACCAGAATGGGATGAACAAATAAAATCTGTCAAATGAAGCAGAATAAAACAAAACAAATTAATACAAATATAATGATATAATAAGTACATACATTATTAATCAAATAAAATGGATAAAACAAAGTAAACAAATAAAACAAAGAAAGATGAAATAGAATAAAGCAAATAAAGTGAAATAAAATAAAATGAAATAAAATAAATAAATAAAATAAAGTAAAACAAAACAGATTGAAGCAAAATGAGCAAAGCAAACAGGCAAATAAATAAACAAGCAAAGTAAAATAAACAAAGTGAAATAAATAAATGAAGTAAGATAATAAATAAATAAAATAAAATAAAATAAAATAAAGTCAAATGAAATAAAATAATACAAAATGGAATAGAATAAAATAAAATAAAATAAATAAAATAAAATGAAATAAAGTAAAATAAAGTAAGATTAAATAAATAAAACAAAATAAAATAAAGTAAAATAAAATAAAAAAAGCAGGACAGAAGAAAACAGGGCAAACTAAAGCGCAAGATCACTAGTCATGAAGTTACATGCTAGTGGAAAACAAGGAACCGAATCTATAAGCAAATTCAAACATGCACACAGAGCAAAAGAGACAGAGCAATCCTGGAGGTGGAGAAAAATCTCAAGCAACACAACGGAAGACAAAACAGAAAAGGTCACAGAGGGCAAACGATCATCCAGAGACAAACCGACGGGTCGGACAACCATTTAGAGGCAAACCGATGTGGCAAAAAATTACACAAAAATAACACTTGTTTATATCGGCAGGCAGCCAGCTTTTCGGCAACGGCGGGGTTGTATGTGGCTCACATCGCTAATTTTTTCGATCGCCGTTTTTCGAGGTTTATTGATCGGACACTCGATCGCAATACATCGTTGGAAAGCGTAAATCACCAGGAACAAGTAGGTGTCACTGTTATTAAAATCCGATACGTTTTCGCTGAGTTGCGAGCGGTTTTATTTTCCGACTTTGTTCTGGCCCCTTCGGCCCCCTATCACGTTCCCGGGAGAATTAATAAACGGCATTTCGTGGTCCATAAGGCTCTTAGTCAGCTTCCAAAATTTCGCTCACTTTGGTACAGGATTAACGAAGTTATAACGACTTTAATTTTATACGTTAGACAAAGGAATCGTACTTCTTTGTATTTCGAGCCGATCGGCGTAGTATAGCTAGCCGGCGCGGCGTATCCACTCGGCTTGGTTGTAGCCAAACGGCTTTTCAGCCATCCGGCGTTTTCCCTTACAAATCGTAGTTATTTTTCGTGTACTAATGGAAACTATTGAAGAAGTAGTAGCAACGGAGGTTACGAGCCCCATGCAGTCTGACACACAGGAGGCTACTATTTCTATAACCAACGAAACATCTGGTAACACTACGGAAGACAAAATACTTAGGGATGCCAAGGCACAGTTAAAAAGAATAATGGACCTTCTTCCTGTAACCTGTCGGACCAATATAAAGTCCGAGGTGAGGAAGGAAGTAAAAGACCGTGCGGTGCAGCTGTACGCGGCCATACAACAGTTGTACGGTATTCTCACGCACATCAGAGCTGAAAGGGAGGATCAGGAGGCAAACCCAACAAGCTTAGAAACGGTAAGAGAGATAAGGGAAACTAATCAGCAGCGTAATATAGACAATAAGGGACTCACATACGCTGAAGTTGCTAGATCGACACTGACACAGAGCCATACAACAAGAACAATTGACAAACATAGAATGAAGGGGAGTAATAGCGCAGTATTAATATATCCTCAGGGTGAGGAAACCACAACAAAGGAAATGCAGGAGGTCACGGAAAAAATCAAGGAAAAAATACAACCATACAAACTAAAAATAAAAATCAAGGAAATAAAAAAGATTAAGGAAAATGGAGTTTGCATTGGTGTGGGGAATGATGAGGAAGGGAAAAGATTAAAAGAAGCTATTGAAAACATAAATGAGATACAGGATAAGATTAAGTGTACACTATCTGGGAAGAGACAACCAAAAATAATATTATTAAACATCCCTAATAGTATACCAGACAACAAAATCATAGAGGTAATGGCAATGCAAAATGACATCTGGGAAGAGTTGGAAGGCAGCTGGATAGTGCAAAATAGCCAGTTAAGAACGACATT
This sequence comes from Centruroides vittatus, assembly GCF_030686945.1. Classification (NCBI taxonomy): domain Eukaryota; kingdom Metazoa; phylum Arthropoda; class Arachnida; order Scorpiones; family Buthidae; genus Centruroides; species Centruroides vittatus. Next base: position 55,763 of record NW_027122365.1, on the reverse strand, counting down.
AACAGGCGGGCGAGTGAAGGAAAACTGCCGCCACGCGATAATAGAAGTAACGCCCATAATTAGAAATAAAATAATAGCACAAGGAAGCATCTCTATGTCCTGGTCCACAGTTAGGGCTGACGACTTCGTGCCTGTCAAGCGGTGTTACCAGTGCTGCGGCTTCGGCCATTGGGCACGAGATTGTGCAGAGGAGCAACAGTGCAGCCATTGTATGAAAAGACACCGTTATAGGGACTGTCAACACAAACAGACAATCCCCTCATGTATTAATTGTAAAAAGGCTAATAAGAACTTACCTCCAGATAAGAAATATTCAACGAATCACAATGCTTTTGCCAGAGAATGTCCCCAGCTACTAAAAGTAAAAACTCAGATGATCCAACGGACAGATTATGGGCTGCAGTAAACCATTATACTATACACAGGAAATCTTAAGACACAGCTACAACCAATTAAACCAAACCAACATGGCGAACAAAGATTCTTTTAAAATATTACAGATTAATACACAGAGAGGTAAGGCGTCAAGTTCCCAGGTGATGCACAAGGCTAATGAACTGGACGTAGACCTAATATTCATGCAGGAACCATATACAATAAATAATGTGGTAGTAAGAATGGGAAATTGGCAAATTATCAACAAAAACACAGGGAAAACTCCTAAAAGTTGCATAGGAGTTAGAAATACAAACTTGGATATAGCATTAATACCAGAGCTGTCAACGGATATTATAACCACAGCAGTTATTCACCACCAGCCGACAATTTTCGTGATCAGCGCTTACTTATCTCCCTATATGAATGATGATAAGGCAATAGAAGAGTTGGGAAAAGTTCTACGGAGAGTGGACAGCAAAAACATAATACTGATAGGGGACATAAACGCAAAGTCGTCAGTCTGGTACAATGATAAAGAGGATAAAAGAGGAAGACTTGTCATGGATCTGATGGAAGAATTCGACCTGGTGTCAGCAAACATGACTGAATACCCGACCTACTTTACCCCACACGCTACGGGATGGACAGATGTCTGTCTTGTATCAGCGGACCTAGTACACAAGGTTGAAAACTGTGAAACACTACTCACCACATCAGTGAGTGATCACAGGTTCATCTTGACCCAATTTAATCACATGAAAATTGCCAACCATCAAGGGAGAAACAATACGAAACATATGAACTGGGACCTATATAGAAAATGCTTCAACGACAACTGGTCAAACCATGAATTTATCAGAATAGAAACAAAACAAGATATAGACAGCTACGTAGATCACCTCACAAAAGACATGCAAAACGCAAGCCTCAAAGCGGGCAGAGTCACGACAACAAAGAAGAGTAAAACACACTGGTGGACTACCAACCTTGAAAAACAGAGGAGAAAAATAAACAGAATTAGGAAACAGTACCAGAGGGCCGAAGACCCTGAACTAAAAGAAAAATACAGAGAAAATTACAGGAAAGAACTTAAAAAGTATAAGAAAAACATTAACTCTGCCAGAACGAAAGCGTGGAGGGAATTCTGTACCCAAAGTAACGACAGTGGTCCCTGGGCGACCCCGTATAAGGTGGTTTTTAGAAAAAACAAGAAACTAAACATCCCGGACATATTATATTGGAACGACGACCCAAAAGAATACAACAACTATGACATGGAAACCAACATCCAGAAGATCCTGGACTGCCAGTTTCCCAAGGATGACATACCTGATAGTGCCGATAATGAAGATAGGCAAAGTACCTACCACGTGCTAAGTAATAAAGATGAATATTGCAGACTGTTTACTTTTAAGGAAACGAAACAAGCCATCATGACACTAGGAAATCAAAAAGCTCCCGGCCTTGACAAAATAACTGCTGAAATGTTAAAAAATGCATTTCAAGAAATTCCCATAGTTTTTGTTTATCTGTTCAACGAGTGTCTACGCCAGGGATACTTCCCTGATGCTTGGAAAACTGCAGAGATAAAATTAATTCCGAAGAAAGACAAACCTGAAAAATCCTCTGATTATAGACCGATTAGCCTCCTCCCAACAATGGGGAAAGCCCTGGATGGCCTATTAATCAAGCGCATAAACTGGGAATTATACAACACTGGAAAAATGCACCCTAACCAGTTTGGTTTTCGAGCTAACAGCTCAACCACTCACGCTGCGTTAAGCGTAAAGAAGTTTGTTTATGGTGCTTGGGAAAAGAAAAAACATGCGCTATTGATTGCAATCGACTTTAGCAAAGCTTTTGACAACTTGAGATGGACAGATATTAAGAAAAATCTAGCAAAACTAAAAAACACACCATTCGAATCCAAACTCTACCACAGCTACCTACAAAATAGATACATCGAATACCGAACAAATCACATCAAGATTACAAGAAAAATAAATAGAGGATGCCCGCAGGGTTCGCGTAGTGGTCCGGCCCTGTGGAACATGGTCTTCGACAACTTACTGCAGGAGTTTAATGACACTACTGATACTAAAGTACAAGCATTTGCAGATGATCTGATACTTATGATAGAAAACCAAAACTGTGACAAACTAACAGAAAAAGCAAACCGAGAACTAGAAAGGATTAATCAATGGAGTAAGGAGCATGGCCTACCAGTAAATTATGATAAATGTGAAGCTATGGTGTGTACGCGCAAAAACAAAAAAGGTCAACTAAAAAAAACACTTAAACTCCGCATGAACAATAACAGAATAAAACAAGTCAAGACCCTAAAATACTTAGGGATCTACTTCGATCCAAATCTGAATTGGCATCAACACATAAATGAGATAACTATGAAAATTAACCGGAAAATCAACCAACTTAATTGGATCATGGGCAAATACTGGGGGCTCAACCCCAAAAACGGCAAACTTGTATACAAAATGGCAATAGAGCCAGCTCTGTTGTATGCCGTTCCAGTGTGGCATGAAGCTGTCAACAACAACCATGTCAGAAGGAGGTTACTCACAGTTCAAAGAAAAGCGGCAATCAAAACTACAAAGTCATACAGGACTGCGCCAACAGACGCGCTGTTAGTATTGGCGGGTCTCACTCCCATACACATCACTGCAAAAGCAACAGCCTGGAAATGGATACTAACTAACTTGGATCTTTGGAAAAATACACAACAAGATATTAATAAGAAATTAAAAGACAAACTAATTCCTGATAATTACACACAAATTCTAAACATCATAAAGCAGGTGGAAATCGACAAAACAGATAACAAAATAGGTACAGAAATACATCCGGCGGAGAGAAACAGGTATGAAGTTAATCTCGACTACGATCCTGCAACCAATCGTTACTATCAGTGGCTTGTTTATACAGATGGTTCCTGCCAACCCAATGGGACAGGAGCAGGTATTTACATCAAGGATAGTAACACTGATAAGACGCACTACCAAGCCAGCATTAAATTGGCGGATTACTGCAGTAACACTCAAGCGGAGCTCTGGGCGGTTCATAGTGCACTTACCCACATGCTTAATAACCTAAGCAACTACAAAGGAAAAATTAAATTCCTCATCGACAGCAGAGTGACTTTACAAACACTTGACAAGGAAAAGAATATAACCATTCTAGGCAGCGAAACTATTAGGGCCGCTCTTAAGCTGGCAAACAAAACAACCGTTCACTTTAGCTGGATTCCAGCACATAAGGGTGAACATGGTAATGAGAAGGCAGACATTCTCGCCAAAAAGGCAGCAAGCTCAAATAACAAGATAACTTATAACAGGCTTCCGAATACTACCCTCAAGCACCTTCTCAGAATATGGGAGCTGACTATTTGGCAGCAGGAGTGGGACACCTCAGCAACTGGTAGGCACTGCTACAAGTTCGTCCCATCTGTAGCTGATAGAATGAAGATAAAACACTACAAACCAGCCTCAGAAACCACGCAATGCCTGACGAATCATGGCAAATTCGCAGCATATCTCCACCGCTTCAAAAGAGCAAATCACGACACCTGTGGATGTGACGGGACTGTAAAAGGAGACGCAAACCACTTCCTGTACAGCTGCAAGTTCTACGAGAACCATCGTAGCCAGTTCTTCAGAGACTGCATTCAACACGGACTGAGCTGGCCGCCCGATCCAGCTATAATATTTAAAAATAAAGAACTTTGGAAAGGACTTGAGAAGTTCGTGAAAGCAACAAAAGCCCTACTACCAGATTTTCAAAGGAAACAACAACGAACACGACGGGATCAAAGACAAGAAATGGAAGTCAGCGATGAGGAGGATGAAGACTGGGGAGAAGATAGCAGTAGCGACACCGATGGTGACAGTGAAGAAGACCTCTCTCGAAGTTCCCTGCTCAGCGACTGATTAAACTGTTTTCTTGCTTACCAAGTGTAACAATAACGGTAGTACTGTACATCCTATAGTTATGTATTGCTGTCTAATTGTATTACGCGCGATTTATACACAAATTGTAAATGTATTCCGTATGTACGGATACCATACATTTATGTAATTACATCTTTGTCGGCCGGCCTCCGTATGTAAATGGGTATGTACATAATGTTATTACGTCAACCTGTCTGTTAGTAATAGTGTTTTAATGTTCTCACAAATTCTCAGTCAGCCAATCCCTGTAGGTAAGCGAGACTGTTTTATCTTTCTGTATTGTAAATCGGTAAATTTGCTTGTTTGCATTTTATTAATGTTAAAGTAACATTATTGTCTCACAGCCTCTGTTAAAAAGAGGCTTCGTTTTATGTCGGTCTGCACCTCTTTATTTGGCCGTGAAGTAACGCGAATTGTAAATAATTGGAAATATTGTATTGATGTTAAATTGTTTGTCAATCTCAACCTTGTTATTATCGTATAATTACTGTCTGGCAACCCTCAATGAAGAGGGACTGTACTTATATTGTTGTATGTAACCGCCATAGTGTTGACGGTCATCCTCACTGAGGAGTATGTAACACACTTTCCTATGTCGGTATTGTATCATTGTAACTTTGTATCTTTATTTTGATGTAATCATATGCTGCTGCAGAAGCCGTGGGGTCCCATGAGGCCCAGGTTGCTCTTTTCATACTATCCTATTTCCCTATAGTCCTACTTCTTCCTCTAACTTCCCCCCTAACCCAACTCTTCCTTCATCTTCCTAAAGGGCTTATGTCTGCTGCTAACATGCAGATAGCCCTCTCACCCTTTCTCAAAACAAAACAAAACAAAACAAATAATCTATAAAAACGCGAATTGACCGAGAGATGCATCTCATCTCCTACGAACCAACTACGAGTCCACTTCTACGAAGCAATCATGAGTTCCGATGGTGGTAAGCATTATTTTACTTATTAAAAATTAATTGTAATTAGAAAAATCCTCAAAAAATTAAATATATTTATTTAGATGATTTTGATTTAAATATCAAACAGAATGGTAGTAAAAAAAGAACGTCCAAATCTAAAAATGTCGAAGATGAACCGAAAAAGCAAAAGTTTGACTTAGACTTCTCTATAGATAAAAATTTGAAAATTCGTCCATTTAAAATCAAAGTATGTAATAGCGAAATTATGGAAATAGTTCTGTTCAAATCGAATTGGTACGTTTCGTTAACAAAAATGAAAAAAAATTACGCCCCTACTAAATATAATATAAATGTGAATGACTTTAAACTTTATAAGAAAGCCTTTGATGCAATGAATGAACATTTACAGGAAAATGCTTAAAAAGGTCTACGGTGCAATATGTATAATTTTATTATTAGGAAGCGAGCTTTCAAAGGATACTTGAAAACTTACAGATCAATAATCTCAGAAAATATTGATCCTGCAGTTTTTTTTGAAAAAATAACACCAACTGTTTATAATATTTTAGCTAACGATAATTTTGTGTGTAGAAGAAAATTCTTGATAAATTTAAAAACTAAATTTTTAAAATATAAAGATGATGATATTGCCGAATATCAAGATGTATATTTTTCCAGCCGTGTTCAACATATTTTGTCTTCGTATATGATTAATGATAAATTAACTAATGCTTTCGATGCAATTCTAAATTATATCGACGAATTTATTAAGTATGGATCAGGATGAATACTGAAAGAAATTATATTCATAGATATTAATATTGGAATATATAAAAATGAAAGTGGCGGCTGTGGGGACATTATTAACTAAAGATTTAGGAAGAATAAACGATGCGTATTAAATATAAAATGTTCGGACAATCAATGTTTTCTATATTGTATAATTGCGCATTTGTATCCTGCAACCGCTAGTAACAGAAATTCTATATATTTATATAGAAAATATTTAAAATATTTAAATACAAATCGTTTAAAATTTCCTGTAATTGTGAAAAATATTCCTATATTTGAAAAAATAATTGTCTGACTATTAATGTATATGGGTACGAAAAAAAATTAATTTATCCTATCTATATAAGTAAATTTCAATTTGAAAAAAAGATTATTTCTTGATTAGGAGCTTTAATAGATTAGTGTGATTTATATAAAAGTAGATTTATGTCTGATAAATCTAGTTCAGCAAGAAAATATTGTAAAAAATGTCTAAATGGATTCGAAAGAGAGTGTACTTTAGAACAAAATTTAACGTGTTCATTTAATCATAAATATCAAAAAGTATCAACCCCAAAAAGGTGAGAATGCGATAGTAAAATTCAATTCTTATGAAAAATCATTACTATATCCAATAGTATGTTATGTTGACTTTGAATCAATTTTGGAAGAGGTTTCTTCCGATGAAATAGATCCAAGTGTAAGTTTTACTAAAAATATCGAAATTCATAAACCTATATGTTATTCTATTATAATTATTGAAAATGAAGATAAGATAATATATATCAATTTTTAACACACTAAAAATAAAATATTTTTAGTTAAATAACAAGTAAAAATTATACTCTTTCCATTTCCGACTTCGAGGATTCTATGAGCCAAAACAAGACGAACAAATAGCAAAAAACAACAATTATTTTATTAATTTATCCATATGCATTTCGCCATCTAGGCCTCATCAGTGGATACATCAGGATGTTATTCGTTGATTACGTTTTATACCCAACAGCCGTTCCCAGCATGCATCAACAATCAATCCAGCATTCAAATTAAGTAAATTTACATGTTCGGCAATACAGAAATGTTCTACAATTTTTCTTTCTAAGTTCTAAGGTTCCTTATGTTGCTAAAGTTTTTGAAAAATATAAACCAATTTTTTAAAAAATTCTCTGTATGCATAGTTGCGAGTCAAAAGAATAAGATGTCTAACATCATTAGTATAATGAACAGTGAAAATTCGCCCAGAGACCAATTTAAAATCGCCGGTGTCGTATATAGGATGTCATGTACATGTAGAAATCCAAACTATTACATTGGAGAAACCGGAAGAAGATTGGAGTTGAGAGTAAGGGAACATGAGGCAGCCATTAGACTGAGAAGAACGGAATGAGCATGGTTTTTACATTGCCAAAAATTTAATTGTAATATAAATATAAAAAATACTAAAATTTTGTATAGAATAGAAAATAACTTAGAAAGAAAAATTGTAGAACATTTCTGTATCGCCGAACATGTAAATTTACTTAATTTGAATGCTGGATTGATTGTTGATGCATGCTGGGAACGGCTGTTGGGTATAAAACGTAATCAACGAATAACATCCTGATGTATCCACTGATGAGGCCTAGATGGCGAAATGCATATGGATAAATTAATAAAATAATTGTTGTTCCTTGCTATTTGTTCGTCTTGTTTTGGCTCATAGAATCCTCGAAGTCGGAAATGGAAAGAGTATAATTTTTACTTGTTATTTAACTAAAAATTTTTTATTTTTAGTGTGTTAATATTACCACCGATCCCATTGGTTTTAATAATTGATTTTATATTTATAACAATTTTTATTTAGGTGATAATGCCATTAATAATTTTTTAATTGATATCCAAAACCAACTAAGTAATTTATTAGATAAAATAAGTCAGAACGCTGAAATTAATTTAAATACTATTTCTAATATTTCGAAAGATATATGCCATATTTGTAAGGAAAAATTTAATGATGATGATCTACGTGTATTAGATCACAATCACCAGACAGGCGATATCCGCAGATACGCCCATAAAAGCTGCAATTTGAATTATCAATTAAAAACATTTATCCCGATTATACTTCATAATTTTTCGGGTTATGATTCGCATTTAATTTTTAAAAATATTCCTTCCAAATTATTTTCGAAAATTAAAATTATTCCCATAAATTCTGAAAAATTTACAACATTTACATTAGATTATTATAAATTCATTGACAGTTTCCAGTTTTTAAATTCTAGTCTCTCTGTTTTAATTGAGAACTTTAAAAATTGGCAAATTATAATTTGCATTTTTTATCGTTTTTTTCGTCGCTGTACATATAGAAAATTATTATTAAGAAAGGGAATTTTTCCATATTCTTATTTTAAAAATAAGCAAATATTAGATGAAAAACAGTTACCTCCTAAAAAATGTTTTTATAACGAGTTATCACAAGAAAATATTACTGATAAAGATTACGATCATGCCCAATTAGTTTGGGAAAAATTTAACTGTAAAACTTTTAAAGACTATTTAAAATTATACCAATATGTCGATACCATATTATTAGCAGATATATTCCAGAATTTCAGAAAATTAAGTTTAATGTATTATAATTTAGATTCCGTATATTTTATATCTGCACCTGATTTAACATGGAATTGCGGTTTAAAAATGACAAAAATCCAATTAGAATTATTCAGCGATGTTGATAAATATTTATATATTGAACAAGCCATGAGGGGAGGAATAAGTTTAGCAGGGAAAAGATTTGCGCGAGCTAATAATCCATTAATACCGCAAACATATGATAAAAATCAACCCCATAATTATATTCTGTCGATAGATGCAAATAATCTTTACGGGTTTGTAATGAGCGCATACTTACCTGTAAATAATTTTAAATGGCTACACAGAGACGAAATAGACGCTTTAGACATAGCTAATATATCCGATAAAAGTAACATAGGATATATCTTAGAAGTCGATTTAAAATATCCCGAAACTCTTCATGATAGACATAACGACTTATCGCTTGCTGCAGAGCACATTACCATCCCGTACGATTTATTATCAAATTATCAAAAAACAGTATTAAATAAATTAAATTTAAAATATGGCACCACTAATAAAAAATTAACTTTCACTCTTTTCGATAAAACAAACTATGTAGTTCATTATAGAAATTTAAAATTTTATCTAGAAGAGGGTTTGATAATAACTAAAATTCATAGAGTATTGGCATTTTGTCAAAGTCCATGGCTTAGAAAATATATTCATTTTAATAATAAAAAAAGACAAGAATCAACTAATGATTTTGACAAATCATTTTTTAAATTAATGTATAATAGTTTTTTCGGAAAAACATGCCAAAATGTAAGAAAGCGTATTAATTTAAAAGCAGCTACAACATTAAATCAATATCGTAGATATCTGTCTAAACCGTCCGTAGAAAAGTTTCAAATTATAAATGACAATCTTGCAATTTTTAGAATGAAAAAACCAAATTTAATTTTAGATAAACCAATTTATATAGGTTTTTGTGTATTAGAATTAAGTAAATTGCATATTTACCAAACATTTTATAAAATATTTAAAAATAGATATGGCGAAAACGTACGACTATTATATACGGACACCGATTCTCTCACACTTCAAATATATACAAACGACGTATACGAAAATTTTAAATCATTTCCTGATATTTTTGACTTCAGTAATTATCCCAAAACTCACAAATTATATAACTAAAATAACCCAGTTTGTTTTTGTTCGTTTCAAAGACAAAACTCAATCAAAACCAATAATTGAATTTTGCTCTCTAAAACCAAAAATGTATTCTTATATTTTCGATAAACAAAATAAAAAAACTGCTAAAGGTATTAGAAAATCTGTTATAAAAACATTTAATCACGATAAATATAAAGAAGTTTTGTTTAATACAGAATTATTAAGACACCAACAGTATGGTATTAAAAGCAAAAATCACGTAGTAACAACATATCTACAAAATAAAATTTCACTTTCTCCCTTTTACGATAAAAAATTTATTTTAGATAATGGAATAGATGTGCTATCATTTGGTCACTACAGTTTCTACTTTTAATTTACAGATCTATCATCATCATCTCCACAATACGGCTTTTTAATAGTATACAAAAGAAAATATACTTATGTAATACACAGTATATGTAGTAAAACTTACCCTTGTTTAAAACAAGCATGTATTAAAGCGGCATCTCTAAAATTACCGAATAATAAAACATATAAGTGTAAATTTTTTTGTAATTAACGATAAAATAACATTACCGACATTTAACAAATATTTTATAAATTGTGATTGTATAAAATGTAATAATTAAATATTTTATTTTTAGAAGTTTTATATTTTAAAAAATTATCTGAAACTGCAAAAATCCCGAAAAAAGGTTCAGCAGGGGCGGCTGGTTACGATATTTTTTGCGTAAACTGCTTTGATCTTAAACCCAATGAGCTTAAAGTTGTATTCGTAGACCTTGCTATTAAAATGTCAAACAGTAATTGCTATGCTAGAATTGCTCCAAAATCATTATTGTCGTTAAATAATATAATAATAAATGCAGGAGTTATTGACTCCGATTACCACGGAAACATCAGTGTAATGATGTATAACTTTGGACCTGAAACTGTTATTTTTGCACCTGGATCGCCAATAGCCCAAATAATATTCGAGAAAATAATGCATCCAACTTTTTTGGAAAAGGAATCATTAAGTGAAATGGGGTTTGGCGAATATAGTTATTCTCAGAAAGTGAGATTTAATGACTGTGACGAAATTCTCAATTCTGAAGACTCATGTAAAAAAAATGATGATAATTCAGAAACCTCTAGTTTATCCGATTCTGGAGACAAAAAGTGAATTGTAATGGTTTAGGTATATACTCAATTATTTTGTACACATATATTGGTGATTGTAATATACTCAATTATTTTGTACTCATTCCATTTTGTACTCAAATAAAGCAACAAATAATATTAAAATGTTTATTTCTTTGTAGACAAAGAACCACCCGCAATTGACTGGAAAATTTTCTCATCTTCTACAGACGAATACACAATAACACAATTTCAAGACTGGGATGCAATTAGTCGACGATGCGATTTACCTCTCCAATTTATTTCGGAATTCGCAGATAAATTAGATTGGGAACACATATGGAAAAATTACAAATTTTCAACCACATTTATTTCAACCCATCTTAATTACGCAAAATGGGATTTAATTTGCCAATATCAACAATTAAATGATCTTTTCCTTACAAATTATGCAGACCATCTTGATTGGAACAAAGTCGCCGAATTTCAAACTCTCTCGGATGATTTTATTATTCCTCTTCATACATAAATTTAATATAAAAAAACTATTAAAACACCAACAATTAAAAACATCAACTTTACGTAAAATAAAAGATCACTTAAACTGGATTTTTGTTTCTCGTTATCAAAAACTCAATCAAGACTTCATCGATACGTTCCAAACTAAACTTTCTTGGTCTTACATTATAAAATATCAAAATTTATCCAAGGAATACATTGTTAGCAATCGCGAAAATTTATTCCTGTACCTAATGTCAGAAATATGTCTCTGTTTAGAAAAACTGAAAGAAAGATACAATTATTAACTCTGTAATGCAAAGTAAGAATAAAAATCTTTTAAAATAATTTCAGTGTTAAATTATTTCAACTTGATAAAAATAATTTACTTAATTTTATATCAACTACCTTATATTAACTTAACAAAATAGTTTAAAAAATTATTTACTCGGCAATTTTGTGATTAGAATGTGTCATACATGTTATCCTATGAGAATTTTGTGATTCGTATGTGTCATTTGACTACTACTTATGTGGTTTCGCGGTGAGTGTAACTTTGTTGTGGTCATTGCATCTAAGTGTGGAGTTTGCCGATAGGAGTGTAAGAAAGCAAAGACGGTCGAGCGGTCAGATGGTCTTGTGGGGGTGGACTGACTCACTGAGACTGGTTGGCCATCAAAAACCGTTTAATAAACATAGAAGTTTTCTTACAATTTACTCTTGTTCGAAGAGGTAAAACCACACAAAACGCGCGACTAACTGTCCCCAAAAGAGTTCGTCCAAAGTTCGTGTTCAGCTGTCTGGTAGTTCGACGTGGACGATGAGACGACGATAGACCCCGGGACGAATGTCACGTACTTTGGCTGCTCCACTCGAGGCGAACCGATGATCTAGAGATGGCTAGACAGCCACATATCCACGATGCTTCCTCTGGGTTCGAAAGGGATCCTTTCCTTCTAATGTTTCGGGTGCACACACCACCAAGAGGGGAAACTCGTGCATCCAAGAACTCCTTGATGTCCTTGAAAACAGCGGTTTTATGATGTTTCTCCCCCAAGTTGCCTCTCCATTGGTCTTTCATTGTCACCTGGTGCCAATTTGAAACTCGATGGGGGGCGCGGGAGAGGTCATCGTTGCAACAGAACTTGATTCCTTTTGCGGCACGTTTCTCGAATTCGCCTTTTTCATTGTTTAAATACAGAAAAAACTTCCATTAAACAATGGAAATCTCCAATTTCGTCCCCATTTGTCGACCCCTGTTCGGGTCCTCACAGAGCACCCCCCTTTCTTTTAAAATGTCGCCACCAGATGCAACATTTTAACAACTGGCCTTTGGCCTCGCAAACGAATACTGTTTTGAAGTGCTTCACTGGGCATCTGACATTGAACTGATAGCTCTCATGTATCTACCGAAGTGTAGGAGGTGTCGCGTAACGTTCATCAAAGGTCACAGTTTTCATGCTGTATTTCTTACATTGCTTCATGACAAAGATCCAAACAAATAAACCCAAAAAAATATACAGAAACAGTGGAGTCTTACCAATAATATAGCTCTTCATATAATCAATAAAGTAGTTTATTTTCTTCCCTCTTGGCTCATGACATTCTTAACATACTTATTTGTTGTCCTAAAGGGAACCGTCGGAGGGAAAGGACCTTACTTCTATCCCTCCTGATTCAAAATTGTCGGGAGTTGGGCTGTCGCGGAGGAAAGGACCTCGCCCTTCCTCTTGACTGCCAACGTTCATCTGGTAACCACCCCGACCTTGGAAAGCGTCCTCTGTCTAGTTGGTGTCCCCCCTCAGAAAACAAGAGGTATGTGGCTTGTGCACAGTCTTGGTCCAAAGCGCCATCGCACCAGGCTCGACTATGAGTTCAGAACACTGTGGGTTCGCCGGACCCTCTTCTGGATTCGTTCATTCCCCCTGGGGGAGACAAGCTCTTCCACTAATCCACGTTCCTTCCTCAATCCGTCGTGCAGTATCTCGGTTTAGCTGCTCAATTTCTTCGCTCAGCGTGGTCGGAACCTTCATTTGCCATGGCAGTATAAGAAATTTGGGCAATTGATCCAATTCGTCATTAACCTGTCGAGTCTTTAGGATTGCTTTTTTGAGTGTTTCCGAATTGGCGGGAAAGGTGATGGGTTCTTCCCATTTGTCAGCTCCCGAAAGAATGCGATAGGATGTCTCCCCATTGTGTTCTCATCCGGTTTCCGTCGAAAATACCAACTAAGCTTTCCCTCTTGCTCCTCTGCGCAGGGTCCTACTGGCCATTCTCTAAGAAAGCAAAAAAAAAAATCAATTATTTTCTGTCTTCTTAACCTTAGGTGTCGAAACCGCCCATCAAGGAAATTATTTTACTGAATGAGCAGTTCTATGAAATACTAGTAGGTTTTCATGTGGGTGTGTTCAAGGTTCTTCTTTTTCGTGGACTAGAAGTTCAGGGGTCATCTTCTTTAGTTAGTTTCTCGAACAAGGTCACGGCGCACTTCTCAAGGACCGCCGGGTTCCACAAGGACCAGGACATTTAATGTCTGGCTTGTTGTGAGGCGACTAAAAAATCTCGACGATAACGTTAAACATTCCTCCTCTTCGATAATCTTTTTCATCGTTTCCATGACACCCCGGGGAGTAGAATTCCAAATCAAAGCTTTTCCTTTCCCTCCCACTACGAGGCTACTTCAAAAACGGTTTGCTCTCTTTTTACTTCCGATGAAGCGTACCAGGAGGCTTAGCCGAAACCGGTTATCATTCGTTTCGCTCTTCCTGACTTGAATCACAAATTCCTGTCCATGGCAACTCATCCTAGTGGCTCATGTCAATTGGGGAGTGGATTCCAGATCCACGATAAATATTTTCATGGATCCGAACTTCACCCTGATCATTTCCTGGTGACGGTTGAGGAAATGTTCCAATATGTCGTGGGAAGACCCTTCCCACGAGCAGGTTGGATCCAAGGTGGGGCACTCACACATCCGGTATTGACAATGCTGCTCATGCGTCTTCCTAATTTTTAATGGTTGTATAACTTTGCAGCCATTGTCCCTAAACCAACATGGAAGAGCTATAGCCTCCGCCATCTGCTCTATCGCTATATTCCTGAATTCTGCGAGGTACCCTCGGCATGTGGGGCACTGGTGCACTCGTCCTTTACAACTCGCGCAGAAGAGATGACCAGCCATAGATTGAAAACTGGGAGCAACCAAATTTTTACACTGGACACTCCAGTAAGATCATCGTCGTGTCTCCGATTATCGATGGGTGGGCGGCTGGGTCTCGTTCTTCTCTTTCAACGTCCCCATAGGTAGGGTTCTCTTCCATTTTTGTGTTTCATTTTGGTTTTTTTGTTGATTGTCTGGAAAAAGAGAGAAAACTAGATAAAAGAGAGAGCAATTGGATTTCTTCTCCAAAAGCCCCAAGCAAATAGTCCCCTTTTTTTCGCGTGTTTCACAGCCGTCTAAGTTGTAAAGGTAAAGTTTCTATTTCAATGGCGGGTTCCTTGACAGGATTTCTCGATGGGGATGGCGAGTTCGTGATTCTTTCCAACTTCTCCTGCGTTTCTCCTCTGATGTCAGAAATTGCAAGCATGAGTTCTAAGATTTCAACAGGCGAGCTTTCTATTTGCGGGTAGCTTCTGAAAGTAAAGACTGGCCTTTGTTTCGAACAGCCCCTTCGCTTACACACTTGTCTACGACACTTCCACATAACCGCCTCTACGGCTGATAGCTACCAATGCCACATACATTTCGGTCTTGATGGGGTCGAATATCGGAGCGGAGTTGCGAAAAACGTCAGTTTTGACAGTTTTGATATCTTTCGTAATGTCCCGCAACTCCCTACCCAAAATGTCCAGGGACCATTCGTTGCCTTTAGGTTGCAGAAACCGTTCGTTAACTTCCTCGGACATATATTTCTGAAGGATTAGGGTTTCTGTTTCATTTAGAATATTTTGTATAACTGGGATAATAAATGGGCTTCGCATAGCGGTCTTTAGAGTCAGCCTCGACTGAAAATGAGAGGTCAATTAAATCCCGGGCACATGGCCAGTGCAGGCCACTGACAGACGAAATATGCCAGTGTTGTTTAATTTTATCATTTCAACCTGAGCTGTTGAGGACACGCTTCCTCTATCACACTTGACCACCAAATTCATATAAGTGGGGGTCAAATATATCCAGGTTCCCTTCTCGTCAATCTGGCAAAACATAGGTTTCGGGTAACTGAGCACCTTACTTTTACATAAAAGTTTGACGTTTGGTTCATCGGCCATAAACAGAGCATACTCGTAAGAGTGGTAAGAAAGTCGCCATACCGCTACCTCAAGAGCACAGATAATTATTCATCCTCCCCGGCATTTTCAGAGATCATTGGCCTCGAGCAACATATACAATTGGCGATCTCTAGACAAGGCAAGGTACAAATGCTCTACTTGATAAAACGCAAAAGCACATACCAACAAGAAATACGCAAGAAACTTCATGACCTCGTATAAGTCAAAGTATCCTTCCGGTGTCATCAAGGGGAATCTAGCGAATATCCTAAGTGCGTGTGGCATAGCTACTGCCATCGTCGTCATCCACTGGTAATAACTTAAAGACATTGTCTTCCGTTATTGGTTCTATCAGAGATATTCCGCTAGAAAGATGTTTATTAATTTCCTCTACTACCTGCAATAACTGTGATTTAGACAAGAAGTAGGAACTGAGCCAGTCGTGCTCCAACATCTCTATGGCCTGTCGCAAATCAGTGACACTTGATCTAAATTCGGCCAAGGTGCCTTCCACGCATCGGAGCGCCGTGCCTACAAAGAACGTATAACTAAAGGTCTGAAGAGTTGCATCTAAGTAGTTTTGGTTGGTTGGTTAGTTGAAGTTTATTGGCACAAGGGCCACATAGGCCAAGCTGCGCCACAACTTACGGTATATATATGTACATAAATAACAATAAAAATGAACAAAACAAAAAACAAAAAACCAATAACAAAAATATACAACAGTTAAACTGTGTATAACAACAACATGTATATGGATATAAATAAATAAATAATTAAATTTCTTTATAAATATTTGTAACTTTTAGAAAGTTCAATAATTTATCAACATTTGGCCTCTGGCCCAAAATCTCTTTAAAACTTGCATTTCCAAAATGCTGCCTACGAATCCGTTCAGAGGCGATGCAATTGCTCAGTATGTGCTTAACACTTACATTACAGTTGCAATATTGACATACAGGCTGGTCATCACCCTTCAAAAGGTATTGATGAGTCAGTCGAGTATGTCCAATTCTCAAACGAGTAAGAATGACCTCAGATCTCCTGTCATAAGGTTTCTTCTGTGTCCAATTTTCTATCACAGGTTTGATCTCGTGTAGTTTATTGTGGACTTGTGCGTTCCACACATTTTGCCATCTCTCCTCTAGTCGTTTTTTAACAACTAGCTTCAAGTCACCTCCTTCAATATGCATTGTATGCTGAGAAGGACTTGCTGACTTTGCAGCTGCGTCAGCTTCTTCATTCCCTCTTATACCTACATGGCCTGGGACCCAACAAAATTTTATAGAGAAATTCCTCGCAAAAAGATGGCAAATCAGCTTACGAATTTTAATCACTATGGAGTGAAAACTAGGTTCATACGAGATCAAAGCCTGAAGTGCACTAACTGAGTCAGTGTAAATCACGCAGCAACGATGACCTTTCCTATTTATATACTTTAGGGCTAAATAAATAGCCTGCAACTCCGCAGTAAAAATGGAAGAATTCGGTGGTATTTGTTCTGCCACGATTTCATCCTGGCAAACAAAGGCTAAGCCAACATAGTCATCCGATTTAGATCCATCGGTGTATATAGGAATTAAATTCCTGTCACGATGTTGAATTTCTGCGAAGTGCTGTCTATAAACGTAGTCTGGAGTGGTTTCTTTTAAAAACTGCTTTAAGCTTAAATCAACGTTTATCACAGGAATTGACCAAGGTGATATATTATCGACCTCGACCTGCGAAATGTTGCTTGTGTCCAGGTCAATCGTGCTGCTTACATTCTCCATTCTTATGTCAAATGTAGGGACACTACTTGGGCGAGCTGCAAATAATCTCCTCAGCTGACTATCTGAACAATCAGCTAAAAGTTTATTTTGAGATCTCTGTTTAATGTAATAAAAAAGAGACAACTGTTCTCTCCTAAGAGATAGTGGAGGCTCATGAGCATCCACATACAAACTTTGTACAGGAGAAGTTCGAAACGCACCAGTGCACAAACGCAATGCTTGATGGTGGATTGGATCCAGCATCCGAAGAGTAGATTCACGTGTAGAGCCATACACAACGCATCCATAGTCCAGCTTAGAGCGAACAAGGGCCCTATAAATCCTGAGCATAGAACATTTGTCTGCTCCCCAGGATGAGCAGCACAGTACCTTTAAAAGGTTCAGAGATTTTAAACATCTACTCTTCAAATTGCGCAAGTGTGATAAAAACGTCAGTTTTTGGTCAAACACAACACCCAAAAACTTTGCCTCATTGACTATTGGGATTTTAACCCCATTTAGGTGAATTTCCGGGTCCAGGTGCAAACCACGCCTTCGGCAAAAGTGGATACAGGAGGTCTTCTCTGCATTAAAAGTAAAACCATTGATCTTGGACCAATTGTCTATGCGGTTTAGCGAGGTTTGCAGCTGTCTCTCGATGAAACCCATGTTACTAGACTGGCAGGAGATCTGAAAGTCATCCACATACAGAGTGTGTTTCACACTGGGAGGAAGACACTTAGCTATGCTGTTAATTTTTACTAGGAACAGAGTCACACTCAAAATACAACCTTGAGGAACACCTTCTTCTTGTGTGAAAGGCCTAGAAAAAGTGTTGCCCATCCTGACTTGGAATCTACGATTCTGCAGGAAGTTTTTTATAAAAATTGGCAAATTACCCCGCAATCCGAATTTGTGCAGATCACGGAGTATACCGTATCGCCAGCAGCGATCGTAGGCCTTCTCTATATCAAAAAACACAGACACTAAGTGCTGCCGTCTAACAAACGCTTCGCGTATAGATGTTTCAAGAATTACTAAATTGTCTGTGGTACTTCTGTTCCTACGGAAATCCACTCTGATGTGGTGAAAAGTAGTTCTTTTCCTCTAAGAGGAACATCAGGCGTCTGTTTACCATTCTCTCGAAAAGTTTGCAGAGACAACTAGTCAGAGAAATTGGTCTATAATTAGAGGGATTCTTGTGGTCTTTACCTGGCTTGGGTATGGGAATGATGATAGATAGCCTCCAAGAGTCTGGAAAAGTATGTTCTGTCCATATTCTGTTAAACAGATTCAGAAGATTACTGAGGGAATTGTCTGATAGATTTTTAATCATGCTGTAGTGGATTTTATCCGGGCCTACAGCAGTATTCCCCGAGCGAGAGATTGCTGTACATAGTTCTATTCTGCTGAATGGCACATTATATTCCTCATTAGATGGAGAGTGGAAGTTTAGATATTGTTTTTCAGATTGCACTTTGTAAGCCTGAAAATCCTTTGTATACATACTATTGCTGGATGAGGACGAAAATGTTTCACCCAAACAATCAGCAATACCTTTTATGTAACTGATTATTGTGCCATTATTTTCCAGCATGGACAGAGAGTGAGAAGCATATTTTCCATTAATTTTATGGATTTTATCCCAGACCGCTTTTGAGCTGGTGGAAGATGTTATGCTCGATACATACTTCCTCCATGAATCCCTTTGGCTTTGCCTCCTTATTTTTCTGGCATTTGCCTTTGCTTTCTTAAAAGCAACCAAATTGTTAGCAGTGGGGTATCTTCTGAAGATCCCCCATGCTTTCTTTTGCTTTTTAAATGCTGCCTCGCAATTTTGATCCCACCATGGTTTCGGATGTTTTGGATATCTGGTTGACGTTTTCCCCATTGTTTTTTCGGCTGCCTGAATAATACTGGAAGTGACAACTTCGACTGCATCATTGATATCAGCAGTATTGACCATTTCCTCAGTGACGTTAGCCAAAGAGGAAAATGCAGGCCAATCTGCTGTTTCAAGTTTCCAGCGTGGTGGACAAGCTGTTTCACAGCTTTCTCTGCCTCGGAATTTTAGAAATATTGGGAAGTGGTCACTAGAGAGTGGATTAGATCCAATCCCCCATGTAAATGCTGAAAACAAGTTCGGACTGGCTAATGATAAATCAATGGCAGTGAATGTTCTTGTTGGGGCATGGAAGTATGTCACTTCTCCGGTATTAAATATATACAGTTGGTGATTGCCTATAAATCTCTCAATGGCCCTGCCACGACGATTGATGTCGGGACTGCCCCACATTGGATTGTGACCATTGAAATCACCGAGTAAAAGGAATGGAGTTGGCAGCTGTTCAACCAAGGCATCCAATTCATCATCATTGACTCTGACATCTGGTGGCAAGTATATGGAACAAACTGTGACAGTAACGCCGATTGAAATTCTGACTGCCACGGCTTGCAGCTCTGTTGTTATTTGTACCGGTAAAGACGGGATGCGGTTTGAAACCAGTACAGCCACACCTCCACTGGCGCGGGTGTGGCTGTCATCATCTTTACGGTAGAGATCGAATCCTTTTAAAGAAATTCTTTCTCCAGATTTCAAATGTGTTTCCTGAAGTGCCACGCAGAGAGATAAAGTAGACGATGTCAGGTGTTTAATGTCAGAAAAGTTGTTGCGAAAACCACGACAGTTCCATTGGATTATTTTATAATCCATTATGTGTTTGAAGCAGCATTCTTTGTAAAGGTATCCCTCTTTAATTTTACAGCCGATTTGCCTTTTGGAGGTGAGGCTGGTGGTGTAACCACCTTATTAGTCTCCTCATCTGAGAAGTCGGAGAACTCACTCATAGACTGAGTCTCTGATCTTTTAGATTTAGAGAGGGCTGATTTTAATTTTTGTTTGTTGAGTGGGTTCTTATTAGCTTTTTTTGAACCCACATTTCTGGTTACTACCCCTGCTTTAGGTAGGGGTGTTCTTTTCTTTATACTCTCCTTTTCTTCTGTTTCTTTGGATTGAGTTAATAAACATCTAGCATGGCAAGTGAGAGATTCATTTGGTGAAACGGAAATGTCTGTCTGAACCCCACGTGTGTTTGTGGACTTCAAAACAGCAGCAAATGTTTTCTGTTTCACTGGTGCACTTGAAGTGACCATGCGACGAGCCTCTAGGTAAGATAAATTGTTGACAGTTTTTACCCGCTGAACCTCTTTCTCTCTCTGCCATGCAGGGCATTTCCGGGAGTAGGAAGGATGGGCATCTTTGCAATTCACACAGCATGGGATACTTTTACAATCGGTACTCTCGTGACCTTCAGTCCCACACTGTGCACATACGCTCTTTCCTCGGCAGGATGTTTGAGAATGTCCAAACCGCTGGCATTTGAAGCAGCGCAGCGGGTTTGGAATGTATGGTCGAACTGGGCAGCGCAGATATCCTGCAGTAACAAATGATGGTAATGTTGGCTTTCCAAAAGTGAGAATGAGATGTTTGGTTGGTATCAACTTGCCATCACGACGAATGGAGATGCGTCGGACAGCAGTGACACCTTGATCTGAAAGATTGATCTGGATATCTGATTCATCTTCAGACATCAGATCGATCTCAGATATCACACCACGTGACGAGTTCAAACTTGTGTGTGGTGTGATGGTGACATTTATGTCTCCTAGAGATTTAGTTTTTAAAAGCTTTGCTGATTGTTGAGGAGAGGCTGCCTCTACAAGTAAATCTCCTGACCTCAATTTTTGGATTTTTTTAAGATGCCCAATGGTTGATTCAAATAATTTTTGTATTAGAAAAGGAGAACATTTCGACAGAGATGTTTCTCCCGTAGCATGAACAATAAGGTAGGCTGGTTGGTTGGTGGAAATAAAATCGCTTGGTGGTGATGCATTGGTACATGGTGTTTTAGATTTTAGTGAATCCATATTGAAAAATTATTATTCAGCTCCTGGTGACCCCACCCACCATGGGGCCCAACAAGGGGATGCCGTCACATGGGAGATTCCCATAGACCGTCACACCAGGGTTTCCCAGGAGCTATACCCTCACAATGCAGTCAAGAAAAGCACATCTTGTCTGACGTGTCCGCCCGGTCTGCATCAATCGGTTGCCTCCAAGCCGAGGTCAACAATGACTCAACGACCAGCCGATTGACTCAAACGGAGCCTGATTTGAGCCTCCCGTTTATCCGAAGCAAAGGCCAAAGCAGTGTGTTGGGGACGTTATGTTGCCCCTCAACTACCAGGATCCCCCTTTCCGGCATACGGGTCACCACGCACGGCAAACACGTGGGTGGGCGTTCAGATCCCAGGGATGGTAAAGAAAAGTTACTAAACCATCTCTGGGAGGTCCCCTCACCACGGACAGGAACGCCACATCGAGGGGCTCGAGGTCTTCGGGGATCGCCACTCCGTCTTCCTTGTGGTTGATATTGTGATAAGGTATCTAGATTATTTCGAGAATGCCAAAATGGTGAGGATCTACGTGGACCACTTTCCGGAATTCGGAAAATCGGTTAAAAGAAACCTTAGCGAAAATTCAAGCGCAATTAAAACAATTAGGTTTAATTGCGCTTGAATTTTCGCTAAGGTTTCTTTTAACCGATTTTGATTTATAGCATTACATTCTTCTTTATAGTTCGGACTATCACTCGATATCCTCCTGCTAACTGGTCTATGGTTTCTTCGCTAATAGCGACTTGCACTGCATTATCAAATGTGCCAGGCTCTCTACTCATTACCGACCTCTTTATGCGATCATTTAGCCCACTAAGAAATTGCACCCTTCACCTTTCGTCTCGCTCTTTTTGTTGGCATCATTTGATTACTGCTGCTTCGCAGGCATCCTGACTTGTATGTTCAATGACAGTTTTCGCGGCTAAAGTTTGCAACCGTACAGCGTACGTTTGTTCGTCTTTGTCCCGTGCTTGTACACATGCATGAAATTCTTGAAGCCTCAAGAAATATGAAACTCTTAATCATGAATTTCTTAAACTCCTCATGTGTCTCCAGTGCTTCCATTTTTTCATCTTTCCAGGCGAAATCTCAGGCTATCCCCGTTAGTTTAAATTTAGTAATTTGTCAACGCTTAGGCATTGCTTCTTAGTCCAGTTGGTCAGTTTGGCAATCTCATCTATCGCCGCAAAATAATCCGTAAATTTAAACCCATCTGCGTCTCCTGAGAAGGGGATCAAAAAGACAAGAAATCCCAGTCCACCAAAACTGTCCCCTGTGAGACTTCTGGATGTCTCTCTTTACGCTGAACCTTCTGCTTCAGCCTCTATCCTAAAATTGGGGGCACTTATGCAGTTTAGCAGGTACGGAATGCAGGTAGATACGCAGTATCGATTATGGTAAAATTTGATACGCTGATTATGAATATGAAATTCATTTTTGCCCCAGTCAATTATTTACATTAAAAAAATTGTTGTAATTTTTTTTATTTTTAAGTAAGTAAAAACAAAAGGAAAAGGTTATTTCTGTCAAAATGTGAGAAAGGATTAGTTTACACCTTCGAGATACGCTAGGCAAAGGTTTAAACTGAAACAAATACGCTGGTAGTCTGTTGTGTCGAATTCGTTGCTTTGAACACGATTTGCTAGTCGATAATATTCTAAAAGTTTTATTTTAATATGGCAAATAGATTTCCAAATCTTACAGAATTTCGCCTCAAAAATTTATTCCAAACATCGGCCAGTAACAGGGAGGCGATTAACTGGGCTCAACAACACGGTTTGTTGAAAAGAGTGATGATTTGTGATGGCAATTGCGTGGGATACAACGAAATGCGATTAGAAAACAATGATTCTATGGATGGTGTCATCTGGCGTTGTTCAGCAGGTCGGGTTTGTAGGAAACAGGCATCAATTCGAAAATTTTCATTTTTTTCGGAAAGCCATATTGAAGTTTCCAAGATCTTGCAACTGATGTATCTGTGGGCTTATGAAGTAGATAAGCAGGACTTTTTACAGTTAGTTAGTTAGTTAGTTAGTTAAGGTTTATTGGCACAAGGGCCACATGGGCCAAGCTGTGCCACGACTTATGGTATATATAAGTACATAAATAACAATAAAAATGAACAAAACAAAAGACAGAACCAATAACAAAAATATACAACAGTTAAACTGTGTATAACAACCAGATGTATATAGATATGAATAAATAAATAATTAAATCTCTCTATAAATATTTGTAACTTTTAGAAAGTTCAATAATTTCTAAACATTTGGCCTCTGGCCGAAAATCTCTTTAAAACTTCCATTTCCAAAATGCTGCCTACGAATCCTTTCAGAGACAGTGCAATTGCTCAGTATGTGCTTAACACTTACAGTACAGTTGCAATACTGACACACAGGCTGGTCATCACCCTTTAAAAGGTATTGATGAGTCAGTCGAGTATTTCCAATTCTCAAACGAGTAAGAATGACTTCAGATCTCCTATCATATCGTTTGTTGTGTGTCCAATTTTCTAGTATAGGTTTGATCTCGTAAAGTTTATTGTGGACTTGTTCGTTCCACACATTTTGCCATCTCTCTACTAGTTTCCAATTTCATTTCAGTATTGTTGCAAACGCATTTTTTTAATGAAATTTTAAGAATATTTTTAGTTGTAAATAGATGAATTTACGCATTCGACATCATGTGGTAAATTGCCGAATTTTCAATGGTCCACACATTATTTTTTTGATTGCTTCATTTCATGCACAGAAAACATTTATATCTATACTATCAACAAAGAATTTTGATGGATTGAATAATATTTTGAGCGATGTCAAGTTTTATATTATGTGATCGAGTTAAGCCTAACACATGACTATATAATATCAAAAAATAAAATTCATGTTTAAAAATATAAAGAAAATATCTGTTAAATATTAAATACAACATTCATATGAGTAAAACAAAATGAAAACTTTGTCAATTGGTCGATTTACAAGTCAAAAACAAGCATTTGAAAATACGGTCATAAAACAATTAACGTTTATTGACTTTTGCAGTAGAGGGTAAAGCGGGGTATATTGACAAATTTTTTTCACAGTAGTAAATAAAGCATTTGTGTCAATAAAAAAATATTTTACACTGTTTAAAAGTAGAAAAAATAAAGAAAACAAAGATGTAATAATAACTGTTGAAGCAAAGCCAAAAATTTTACAATTGAATGATAAAAAATGGAATCTGTTAGCTGCCACGCAATAAAGGGTAAGTTGGAAAAATCACATGACCATAAAAGAGATAGACGAAATTAATCCAAGGGCAATGAGTTTTGCACTAACAGGAATTGAGGCACATTGAGCGTCGTGGTCTTGACAAGGCTAGATCCATGCGACAACTGACAAATTTTATGTAAAGTTTTTTGAGGTACCGAACATTAGGTTAAGATATGGTGGGAAAGTGTTCTTTTAGTGTCTGAGAACTGAACAGATGTTTCTCTCTCAGGCACAAAAGTTGACAGTTAGTTGATAAATAATTGACAAAAAGGCGACAAACTATGAAGTCATGATATAACATGTAATAAGTTGTAGCCTAATAATTCAGATCCTTACACATGTATACTTCAGGGGAATATTGGTCTAAAGCTGGAGGAGAGCTAACTTACCGCATCTTTTCAAATTTAACACAATATTTCTGATTTTTATGCTATTAAAAAGCGAGGAGACTGAAAAAAAGTGAGAAAAAAATTTACTGAATAAATAATGAAAAAAACCTGCTGATGTCATAAAAAACATCCAATAGTTTTAAAAAATTTTACAGAAGACAGAATGGTCAAATAGAAGTTTAGAACGATTTAATTAATTTAATAAAAAAATTCTCATAAAAAATAATAGTGCAATTAATAAATCGTTATAAAATATTTTTCACAGACAAAAATATTCGTAAAATTTGCATAGGTGACAGATAACGATGTATATATGCTGATCCATATATTTTTGAAAAAGTTATGTCTGAGCCCTTTTTAGAGGCCCCTTAAGGCCTATGCCCGAGTAACCTCGGGTTAAGGTCTGCGTGTTTGTACACGCAGCCCAAGGTATGTCGGAATAAGGGTTTAAGGGGTTCTAACTTGCAAATATTTCTGGCAAATATTAGGTTTGTTTCGACACGAGACCCTAACTGGTTTAAAACTGGCATACGCATTGTTCAGTTCTTGACTTTAAAATGACAATGCGCATACCTCATACAAATTCAAATTCAAACCAGTCAGGGACTTCTGTTGTAACAAATTTATTGTCCAAATAAGCAATTTTGAAAAGGTGACAACACTAATGTGATCCCCGATTAAAAAGGAAAAGATACGAAGTATAAGGATACACATAATTTCGCACACTTCCTACTGGTTTAATTCTTTCCACTCTATGAAAATTAAGAGTGCTTTTTTAGTATTCTTATATGGGTTTTTAGTATTGTAAGCACCGAGGTGGGACAACGAGGTAAGACCTACGTCTAATTTCGGCTAACAAGTCGGATGGACTTGCCCATGAGTCAAAGATGACTTATTTGTCGGTAGGAATCCCATAGGGACGGGACTACTTTTCATCCAATCGAGTGTAAAAAGAAAGGTGGAGTCGGGGTAAGGCGATAAACGAATATTCGAGCAAACAAGACACCATATAACAAGATAACAACAATTTAATGGAAACCAAGATATACGTTACAAAAATCCGACAAAAATGGGAGGGGACCTATAAAAAGCTATATATCCCTACCACGCGAAGAGAGAGAGAGAGAGAGAGTTCACAGAAATAGGTTCCATACCTCTTGGACAATCAGTAATTCAAATATGCTGTTGGTCACGATGATCGAATATTCCTTTAAAAGGAAGAATCGGTGGCACTTGAGGCACAATAGTCAAATATATTCCGTAGGCACAAAGGGTAAACTCGCAACTCGATCTAAATTGATGATTGACTCCCGAGGGGAGAAGGAAGCATCTTATATAGCTTTTTGCTGGGAAAGTTAATCACGTGCATGTGCTTAGGCCATAGGTGTTCCCGGGATTGGAAACAATACGGTGAATTCGAGCGCTAAGTATAAACTTAAGTTGCAAGATGATCTGTACTCAGCGTAAGAACAATGGATAGTTGACAGTTATATGGCCTGGGATGCATATTTTCTCGTCCAGGACCTTTTTTAGACAGGATGTTTATAATAAAAAAATTTTTAATTCAAAATAGGAAACAATTATTATAATTTTGCGTTCAGGGAAATTTCCAGATCTCACATTCACTCTACGCTTTCCTTAAAATCATACTTAATTAGTGTGATTTTAAAATTATATGCTCCATTATTGTTCAAAGGGGCAAGAGGTATGGTTACATAAAATTGGTGAAAGTTTTTGGTTTTTTCTATTTCTCTTTCTCGATAAATAATTAGTAACAAAGTTTACAAGGTGCTGCAACTTAGTCGCGTTAAACAGAAATTTGATATCAAGTATATACAAATAAATCCCGACGCATGTTAGACGCATGACAACATTTGTAGCTGGAGGGTAGGAGACACAAGTCCTGGGTTGCTTGAAAGTGGTTGGTTAGCTGAGTGACGTCATTATTGAGTTCAAGTCGAGAGTGCAGTTCAAAGTTCACAGTGAGTTGAGACTATTCATCAAAATTTTCATTGTGTGAATAAGCTAGATAGTTGGTCGGTTAATGTTACTATTTTGCATTTAAGGATATAAACAGAGTCAGACACCGAAAACATCGTAGATACGTTGGAAAAGTTTTTCCTTTGTCGTGTGTCCATGTAAATGAATTACTGGCACTTAAATCGATTATCTGGTCGTAGCGGTTTCGTAAATCAGCATTCTACGGGTTAAGGTGCTGAAATTGGACTGTTCACAGTTTAAAAAAATTAAGATCAGTGAAAAGGTGCTTGAAGTTATCACAGAGTTCGGTACAGAGGTAGGAAAATTTACAATAATTGTCGATTTACTCTTTCTCTCGATAATCTTTTCTAAAATCAAAACTAGCTAAACATAAAAATTTATCAAAGAAGTAAACTAAAGGTTACAATAATATGAAATATAACGCGAATACAAAAATATAAAATAATGTTTAAGATAATATAAAATAAACTACAAATGGATTACAATATAGCGATTGAGTGTTTAGTTAAGGGACCCTTAGTAGGTTTGAACAATGGATTGTTGTTTTCGTAGAGTTGGATTGCCTCAGGGTGTCACTTCCTGGGAAGTGCTAAGCAAGGTATCGGTTCAAGGTTGACCTATATCCTCGTTGAGGGAAATTTCTTCCGATCCTCTTTCCAATGGACGTTGTCGGTTTGTTGAACGACCTATTTTGCATCGCCGGTAATATCGATAGGTGCAGATGATGCAGAGTCCAATAACAATGATCCCAAGGACGCTGGTAATTATGGTTATTACCGAATAAGGGAAGGATGAGGGAGTTGATTTCGGAGTCACTCATAACAGGTGATTAAAGTCATAAGTGACGGCTGATAGTGATCGATTGGTGAGTTTAACATCGGAATTCGCGTTCAATTCTAAGTTAAGGGGAAGATGACCTACTAGAAACAGGTAAATGAATCAAGGTATGCGGCTGCGCGTAAGGAAAGGCATTACCCAAGAAAGTCCCGCAACCGGCCCTTGGCTTCGAAGGGCATACAACAAGGTAGATTCTGGTTCCTCATCTGATTTCGCTTCTGAAGCTTCACTTTCCCGTTCCTTGCTCTCACCTATGCTTTCCGGTTCCGGCTGCTCTTCCGGTAGAGGAGTGGGTATGAAAGTTCAAGATAAACTCGTCCCAAGGATCGAAAGAAGTGGTTTGTTGTAACGTCGCAGTATTTGTGTCCTCTTCCAGGGATGGAAGTGGCACAGCCGTTACATCAGGATTAAGGTTAAATTCTTTTCGCGCTAGTGTAAGTCTGCCGACTTCTAGGGAGAATCGTTAATCCCGAAACAGGAAGGTTTAGGGTCGTTTGCGTGTGGGTGTGGGAGAGGCGACATAGACGACAAGTGTCTCACAAAAAAACCCATTTATTTAAACACACAACAACTTACACTAAGCACAGTTCTTTACACAGGTGAACATTCAAATGTTTTCCTTTAGTTTATTTTGGACGTCGTGTTTCCTATCGTTGCTAGATAGTAGGCCCCAAAGCAGCAGCAGGTGAAGCGACTTGTCGGCAGGCATTGGCGGACTTTCCGATCAACCTCCTAGAGCACCTCTTGTCTCTCTTGAAAAACCTCTCAACAGATTGTCCCTTGTCTCCTCTGCCCGGCGATTACATTAATTAATCTTTTTCGTATGGTTCATGTTGATTCGCTCTACGTCCCCTCTTTCTCGCTTTTCGATTGGTCCCTCGCTTGTCTCCAAGCGAAAAACAACCCCCGTTCGAGTCATGAGAAAGAGCCGTCTCGACGAATCTACTTGACACCCTCCATTTACTCAAAACGGAAAGAATTGATGAAACTTTGAAACTTGCGCTCATATTTTCCCCATTGTTGTCTAGACTGAAATATTTTCGAAATTTAATGATTTGATGTGATGTTCCGTTTTATTGAAAACCTTTCCCTTTTTCCAAATTTTGATGATCTAACTTTCGTACACGAGCAACTTATCAAAAATCCATCTCTGCTGGTGGACTCTCGTCCACCACCTTTAATTATTAAATAATCATGTTTTGTTTTACATTAAGCCCTTTTTGCCTTTTGACATCTTTCTCCTTTTTTTTCTTGCGTCGTGGTTTCAAATGACTAACGCGTCTAATCCGATCTTTGATCGGTTTTTGTCCCCTTTAACAATGGACAATTTTCTACATTCGTTTTAACAATTTTCTAATATAAATGGTTAATGTCAACCCGTTTTTGGGACTTCACAGGGCTCCCTGCCATTTAAAAATGTGGCTTCAAGGCTAGCGACATTTTTACCTGGCAGCTCCGAAAGCAGCCAGTCCTTTCTTCCGTCTTTGCTAACTTGACATTACATCACCAATAATCTACAGTTCCGTTGTCATTTCATGTGTGTCTAATCTCACGGACTGAAGGCGTCGAGTCGTTGGACTAGCAGCTGTGTGTAAATCGTGCTCCGAAAAAGTTCGCATTTTTCGTGGTTTTTTGCGATTTTGGTGTGGTTTTTTGTCTTGATCCAGATAGATCTCACCGAGATGCTTCTGTTGGTGTAAAATTTATTATTGTGGACCCATATTTTGGCGATTTATAGAAGACAGAAAATTTGATTTTTGAACCGTTTTTCCAAACATTCTTCGACTGTTTGACCAGACTTGGTGACGGCTTTAAAGATGCCTTTAGGTGGTGAGTACACCCCCCAACTTTGATTTAAGAAAAACCATTTGCCTTTTGGCAACAGCGATTTTTGTTCCAAACAATCAGAGGCCCGCATCAAGCTTTCTCTGTGGTGCACACTTCCAATCTTCGAGTTGTCTGGAAAGGAGTTGAGATCCAACCTTCTCCAGTGATTTGGTCCAATTGCGATAACTTTTAACTGAAATATAGCGGTTTTTCTTTCTTCGACATTTCCACACTTTGAAGTCATTGACCTCTCTGTCAACAATTTTTCAACGGCCGCTGCTGACGTCAAAAGACGGAGATCGTGATAACTTTTACATGTCCCTGTGCTTTTTCTCAGAACTGGAAGCGAAATTACCTGACAGATAAAAAAAATTGTTATGTTTTGAAGCAACATTGCTAATTCTGTCACGCAAATTAGAATAAGTTTGTATATTTACTGTAACTATATTTAAGGTAGTTTTATTCTATCCTTTAACCTCTGCGCCATCAGGTGTTAACCTGACAGTGCAGATAGGCTTGGAACTTCGGTTCCCATATTCCAACCACTCTTCAGCTTTGGGTTTAAGTACATTACACAAATACTTGGGCTAACTTTCCACTGTTTGACTCGCATCGTCTCCAGGGTTACGATCAACAACCTTAGCAGCTTCAACAGACTTTTACGCCTAGTGACGTCATTTGTGCATAGTGCTCGCTAGGCTCCCGGCTTTCCACGTTTTAAAACATCTTGGAAAAATCGATAACCAGAAGCAACGAACAGAGAACAACTAAGCTGAATGACATCATTGAACATGGAGAATTCAATTCTGGAACCAAGGGTGAATCTTACCCTTTTAGAGGAATTAGAAAAAACGAATCAAGATAACTAGAGGAGACAATCGACACACAAAAACAGAGAATAACTAATGACCAGGAGCCAACTGAAAAAGCTTTAATAAATTTTCGTACAAAACTCTTGAATTAAAGTCAAATTCAAATTGCAAGTTGCATGGTGGTTCCTGATCAAAATAAAGAGAAGAAAATAAAGAAATAAGGACTCGAACTTATGTTTGTATAACCTTTGTAATTCAAATTTGAATTTAGCTGTAATAAAGGAAAAAGCGATTTTAATGGGCAAAGTAATGGACTTATGTCCAGAACATACCAACTCAAGTATTAGAATTAACCAGCGCCTGGAAATTAGAGAGCATGTCGCGAAGATGTACGGCTACATGAACAAAATGTAAAAAATACTCAAAGAAATAAGAACATGTATACAAGCAACAGCGCACACTGTTGACCAACCGATGTTCAGCGACATTGTCAAAAAAAATTTAAAACCAAGCTATACAACAAAAAATATAGAGCGATCTATAGAACAAAATACACAAAAAGAAAGAACCAACAAATCGCATGTAGTTATAATCTATCCGAAGGAACAAAATGCTGACTCACCAACAAATATGACAAAAGTCATAAATGAAATAAAGACACAAATAGAACAACACAGATTAAAAGTTAAGATATTAGCAGTTAAAAAAACAACAACGGAATTTGCATCCGTGTAAGGAATAAAAAAAAGTGTTCAATATTGGAAACTGAAATTAAAAGCATACCTAGTGTGCAACAAAAAATCACAAACAAGTGCTCGGTTGGTTGGTAATAGTTTTTTGGCACAAAGGCAACACAGGCCAAGCTGCGCCACAACACATGGTATAAATAAATACATAAATAAATAACAATAATAAATAAAACAAAATAAAACAACAAATAACATAAAACTGATAACAAAAATAAATAACTATTAAAATATATATAGTAACAAGGTGTAAATATAAAACAAACAAACAATAAAATCTGTTTATAAATATTTGTAACTTTTAGAAAGTTCAGTAATTTATCAACAATTAGCCTGTGGCCCAAAATCTCTTTAAAACTTACATTTCCAAAATGCTGCCTACAAATCCTTTCAGAAACAGTGCAATTGCTCAGTATGTGCTTAACGCTTACAGTACAATTGCAATACTGACACACAGGCTGGTCATCACCCGTCAAAAGGTATTGATGAGTCAGTCGAGTGTGTCAAATTCTCAAACGAGTAAGAATGACCTCGGATCTCCTGTCATACTGTTTGTTGTGTGTCCAATTTTCTATTATAAGTTTGATCTTGTAAAGTTTATTGTGGACTTGTTCGTTCCACACATTTTGCCATCTCTCTGCTAGTCGTTTTTTAACGACTAGCTTCAAGTCACCTCTTTCAATAAACATTGTATGCTGAAAAGGACTTGCTGACTTTGCAGCTGCGTCAGCTTCTTCATTCCCTCTTATACCTACATGGCCTGGGACCCAACAGAATTTTACAAAAATATTACTCGCAATAAGATGGCAAAACAGTTTGCGAATTTTAATCACTATAGAGTGAGAACTAGGTTCATGTGAGATCAAAGCCTGAAGTGCACTAACTGAGTCAGTGTAAATAACACAGCAACGATGACCTTTACTAATTATATATTTTAAGGCTAGATAAATAGCCTGCACACTCTGCAGTAAAGATGGAAGAATTTGATGCAATTTGTTCTGCCACGATCTCATCCTGGCAGACAAAGGCTGAGCCAACGTAATCAACCGATTTCGATCCATCAGTATAAATAGAAATTAAATTCCTGTCGTAGTGTTGAATTTCTGCAAAGTGCTGCCTATAGATGTAGTCCGGGGTGGATTCCTTAGGAAACTGCTTTAAGCTAAAGTCAACATTAATCACAGGAGTTGACCAAGGTGATATATTATCGACCTCGACCTGTGAAATGTTGCTTGTGTCCAGGTCAATCGTGCTGCTTACATTCTCCATTCTAATGTCAAATGTAGGGACACAACTTGGGCGAGCTGTAAATAATCTTTTCAGCTGAGTATCTGATACTCTACAATAAACTGAAGGTTTAGCCAGAGATTTCTGTTTAATGTAATAGAACAAAGACAACTGCTCTCTCCTGAGAGATAGTGGAGGCTCATAAGCATCCACGTACAAACTTTGAACAGGAGAAGTTCGAAATGCACCAGTGCACAAACGCAATGCTTGATGGTGGATTGGATCCAGCATCCGAAGAGTAGATTCTCGCGCAGAGCCATAAACAACACATCCATAATCCAGCTTAGAGCGAACGAGGGCTCTATATATCCTGAGCATCGAACATTTGTCTGCTCCCCAGGATGAGCAGCATAATACCTTTAAAAGGTTCAGAGATTTTAAACATCTACTCTTCAAATTGCGCAAGTGTGGTAAGAACGTCAATTTATGGTCAAACACGACACCCAAAAATTTTGCTTCATTGACCATTGGGATTTTAACCCCATTTAGGTGAATTTCAGGGTCCAGGTGCAAACCACGCCTTCGGCAAAAGAGGATGCACGAGGTCTTCTCTGCATTAAAAGTAAAACCATTGATCTTGGACCAACTGTCTATGCGATTTAGGGAGGTTTGCAGTTGTCTTTCAATAAAACTCATGTTAGTAGACTGACAGGAAATCTGAAAGTCATCCACATACAATGAGTGTTTCACACTGGGAGGAAGACACTTAGCTATGCTATTAATTTTGATTAGGAACAGAGTCACACTCAGAATAGAACCTTGAGGAACACCCTCTTCTTGTGTGAAAGGCCTAGAAAAAGTGTTGCCCATCCTGACTTGGAATCTACGATTCTGCAGGAAGTTTTTTATAAAAATTGGCAGATTACCCCGCAGTCCAAATTCATGCAGATCACGGAGTATTCCATATCGCCAGCAGCGATCGTAAGCCTTCTCTATATCGAAAAACACAGACACTAAGTGCTGTCGTCTTACAAACGCTTCGCGTATAGATGTTTCAAGGTTTACTATTCTATTTTTGTTTGGGGCTTATGTTTTGTTAGGACGAAGGTTTCCTCACCATTCACCTTCAGTAATTAAAAAGAGAAGAAATAAAACCCAACTCACCGACGAAAGAAAAGCGCCATAGGACTCACGCACATTTTCGCTCCCCGAGCGGCAAAGAATAGGTTTGCACCGAGAAGAGGGGGGAAGAACCCACAAACACGAAATAAAACTCGCTAAACCTTAAGTAATAACGTCCCGGAAAGAATTGTAAAAACAAATAATGTAAAAGGTTAGTGAGTAAACTGTCGGAAAAAGGGCTGCCAGACGATGAAAAACGTTATTGTTAGCATTTAAGTATGTAAATGAGGGAAGTGACCGCATTCAGAATTGTGACGTCACCTCACACTATAATTCCCGAGTCTCAAGTGAAGACGGAGAAGTGAATTCTGATAGCAACGAGCTTAATGAGCTTTGCAGCAGTAATAGAGAGGTGTCCGATAGGATCTCGAATAGTTCCAAGGTAATTTGAAGTCATTCGAATTTGGATCGACAGTCTGAGAAAGTCTTGAGAGTTTGAGGAAATAGGTTCCGAGTATATTGAGGTGACGATTAGAATCTCTAGTTTATAAGAATTATTGTTATAAGTTAAGCTTTTTGGTTTTGTCGGATTCCCAAAAGGAATAGTTAAGTTAAATATAGATTTGAATTGAGAATTGTCAAGTTGACTTTGTTGAATTTCTTAGAATAAATTATTGTTTGATTTTTACTAAATATTGTACATAGTTATTGCTAAACGACTAATTAAATCTTTGGTTTCTTCCTATTGACAAATATTGTCTTTATTTAATTCGGTGCACGCTTAAAGTCCAGGCCTGGCACGCTAACGCGAATCCGAGTAAAGTACCCGGTAGGTTAACGGTTGTTTCCGACACGGTAGAGTCGATAATCGTTGTAAACTAAAATAGTACTTTACAGAACTTTTGATTTGACTTGATATTTATCGTTGTTATTACTAATTTTTTGGTGCACGCTTAAAAGCCCAGGCCTGGCAAACTAATCTCGAATCCACGTAAAGTACCCGTTATGTTAACATTGGTTTTACCGACCGTAATTATAGTCGATTTCCTAAGCTACTAAAAAAGTAGTACTTTACATTACATTCTCCTTTTCTGGTGTTTCTTTTGATAAGGTCAGTAGACATTTCACATGGCAAGTGAGAGATTCTTTTGAAGAAATAGAAATATCCGTCTAAACAACACGTCTTCAAAACAGCTGAAAATGTCTTCTGTTTCAATAGTGCACTTGAAGTGACTATGCGCAGAGCCTCTAAGTAAGGTATGTTGCTAACTGTTTTTAGGCGTTGAATTTCTCTCTCTCTGTCATGCAGGGCATTTCAGAGAGTAGGCAGGATGGGCATCTTTGCAATTCACACAGCATGGAGTATTGGTACACTCAGTGCTCTGGTGACCTTCAGTTCCACACTGTGCACAGATGCTCTTTCCTCAACAAGATGTTTGAAAATGTCCAAACTGCTGGCATTTCAAGCAGCGCAGTGGGTTTGAAACATATGGTAAACTGGGCATCGAAGATATCCCGCAGTAACGAATGATGGCAATGTCAGCTTTCCGAAAGTGAGAATGAGATGTTTGGTCAGTATCAACTTGCCATCACGACGGATAGAGATGCGTCAGACAGCAATGACACCTTGATCTGCAAGACCAATCTGGATATCTGATTCATCTTCAGACATCAGATCGATCTCCAATATCACACCACGTGATGAGTTCAAACTTGCGTGTGGTGTGATGGTGACAGTTATGTCTCCTAGAGATTTAGTTTTTAAAAGCTTTGCTGACTGTTGAGAGGAGGCTGCTTCTATCAGTAAGTCCCCTGACCTCAACTTTTGTATTTTCTTTAAATTCCCGATAATTGATTCAAACAACTTTTGAATTAGGAAAAAGGAACACTTGGACATAGGTTTTTCAGTAGTACTATGTACTATTAGGTAGGTTGGTTGGTTAGATGAACTGACCTCCTTTGCTGGTAATACATCAGTCCTTGTAATTTTTGATTTTGTTGAATCCATGTTTAAAAATAACTATTCAGCTCCTAGTGACCCCACCCACCGTGGGGCCCAACAAGGGGATGCCGTCACATGGGAGACTCCCATAGATCGTCACACCAGGGTTTCCCAAGAGCTATACCCTCACAATGCAGTCAGGAAGAGCACATCTTGTCTGACGTGTCCGCCCGGTCTGCATCGATCGGTTGACTCAAAGCCGAGGTCAACAATGACTCAACAACCAGCCGATTGAATCAAACGGAGCCTGATTTTAGCCTCAAGTTTATTCGAAGCAGGGGCCAAAGCAGTGTGTTGCGGACATTATGTTGCCCCTCAACTACCAGGATCCCCCTTTCCGGCATACAGGACACCAAGCATGGCAAACACGTAGGTGGGCGTTCAGATCCCAGGGATGGTAAAGAAGGGTTACTAAACCATCTCTGGGAGGTCCCCTCACCACGGACAGGAACCCACATCGAGGAAATTGGTATATTTAAATAAGACACTTATTGGAATATTTCTATTTCAAAAATAAGTGAAACTCAAATGAAAAAGTATGTACACTTTAAACTGATTTAAATATAATACATTATGTAGGTTTATTATAAGTTTTTAAAGAACTTATTATTATAAAATATTTTCAGCATTACACCTACAGAAAAACCTAATGATACCTTGGTATCATTATATTGAATATATAATTTATTGTTGTATAATGTGTATGCTGAAGAATCTAATTTATCAGTTCAAGCAAGAGTAATTACGAAAAATCTAGAAAAGAAAAAAATATATTGAATGACTTGGAAAAAACAACAAAAAATATATCCGAGAATTTTAAAAAAAGAAAGCAAAACGATAAGCAACCAGATCTGGTATCAAGCTTTTGTGAATACCTTGAATCAGTGCCGTCTTTAAAACGTAAGGAACCCTGGGCCAGAAAAATGTTGGGGGCCCCCATTAAGAAACAGAAACTAGATTACAGACCTAAGGGTCGTTAGTGTAGCTAGCATGGGCGAGACCAGTTATGGATATCGTGCTATCACCCTTTTAACATAAAAAGTAAAGGTCAACAATTCTCTGGAATTTTTTTTTCTTTTAGTCATAGCGCCACTAACGTTTTTGACTACGATCGGGTCAAAGACAGTATGTCATAGGATTTTTAACATTTTCTACTTCCAGATTAACAGGTGTTATTATTTTAGCTCTTTAAGCACTAAAATTTTTGATTTTACTACATATTTCTAGAATAAATAATTTTTGTCCTATGGATATACTTTAGTGAAGTCATTTAGGGTGCTTTCTTTTATTCCTCTGCATAACTCCGTGCAAGCGACATCCGTTTTAAAAATTCCTGCAGAACGCGTTCCTGAATTCCGGTCGGAGTGCGCGCTGTCAAACAGCAAAAATGGCCGTTTGTAGCAGTAATTTTTCGTAAAACAAGATGGCTTCCTCCATGTCACATGTGATGGCTTACCAATGCCCGTTATGTGGATATACTAAAAAAAGCTTAAATGTGCAAGCGCATGTTAACCCTCACGCTGTTGTAGCAGGTAAGTATTATGTCAATTTTTTTTTGTTTTCGAATAGGTAAGCCATTATTCTAATTTATTCGTGGCTACTTTGAATTCTCAGTAAACAAGACAATCCAGTTGATGGTTCAATTTTACAAGTGGAACACTTCTTTTATTTATTTATTTTTCAAAAGTGAAAAGAAGAGTTGAAAGTTATCAAAATTTCACTCGAAAGAGACATAAATAGTTGAATTTAATACACTGTGTAGCAGAATTATAAGAACAACAGTTATGTTTTAATTTCTCAACGTCAATTTGTAATATTCTTTTGAAATTTTAGATTTATTATAATAAACACAAAACAGTGTTAATAGTTTATCATCATCAATATTTGATGATAATAATAAAGATATTTATACAAGAATTTTGAAATTAACTGCATTTTTAAATGTAACAATTATAACACCACCATATTTTTAGTCAAATTCATTTATTTAATACTGTATTTAGTTGGACCTCCATTGTTTGAATAACATTAAACAAACTATTAGGCATAGTTTTAATAAATTTTTGTAATTGTTTCACTCCAATATTTTCCCAAGCATCCATAAAACTCAAATTTTAACTGGTTTACATGAGATAACCAATTATTTCCATCAATTAATGGTCCAAATGAAATTATTTTGTTTAGTAGACAGCTGCTTGTTACTTAAGAGATTTTTTTCCCCTTACTATTTGTTTTCTTGCTTTGTCTATCCATACATTAGCCACAGCAGTTTTAGAATGATTAACTATTGTAGTTATCTCTCTTAAACACTTATTCAGCATCTCATAATTTATATATATTTCAACTATCAGCCTCTGAAAGTTTTGAAAGTCTTGGCATTGTCATTAGTGTTTAAAACTGTTAAATCATTAAGATTTCAATAATTTTAAATGACTGGCTGTTATAATATAATAACCATCAATTAAATTGTTTAATAAAATATATTTACATTTGTACAGTATTATAACTTTATTTTTGAATGGTTTAAACTGGTCTTAATATTTTAGCAACAGCATACATTTTAACACCTATCCAGGGATTGTTTTAGCTGTAAAATCTAACTCATTTCTTGCTGATGAAGTCATTGCCTAGAATATTTCAATTTTTCAACTAGAAGCAGTATAAATTTAGTAGTGAATTTAATTTAAATGTTACAGGAACGTCAGTTCAAGACCAGGACAGTGAAATTTTGATTCCCAGTTCCTAAGATGATTCGAGTAGTGCAAAATGGCCCCATAATAACATTTTAAAATTAATTCAAATACAAAAAGACAGACAAAATGTTCGAAAATAGGCCAACAAGAAAGTCCATATTATGGAACAGGTGTGTATTTGATACCTCTTTCCTTCTATCTTATTTTGTTACTAGCAAAAAACCCTTATGAGCTTGTAGTGCTCCGCTACCAATTTTATTTTATACTGTCAATGTTTTGTTTGTTCGTATCGAGTTTTGTTATTCTCTTTGTAATATTGTGGTGCTATCATCACGTACTGCCTTTTAGGCTGGTATGTTTTGTACGCATTGATTGGCTGGTAGGAATCACGTGTTGTCTATGTGCCTGGATGGTGGGAAAATATAAAATGATACAACATTGTGTGAAAGGGACTTTTTTCCTTTTTGGTTCTTTGAGTGTTCGTCGTACGGACTAGAAAAGTGAGGTGGTCTCCCAAGTAAAGAACAAAGGGAAGGCGAGAGAGACAAAGAGACCACGTGAGCATAAGAAAAACAAGAAGGATATTAAGTAGAAAGGCGAGTCAATTTTAACACGTGTTTCTTGTTCATTGGGAAGAGTGAGAGAAAGGGTGATAACCCCAATTGTAACGTTTATCATATATTGTTTATCAAAAAGGTTTTTCTGTAAATATATTGTAATTTATAACCTTACTTTAGTTAAGTTAGTAATTAAGTTTAAGTTTTGTGTATCTGATTAGGTTAAGTCTTAGTTTTATGATGATAAGTTTGTGTTAACTGTTAAATTGTAAAGTCCTCAATCCTTTTCTTATCCCAACTCAATTCGAGATTCGTTTCGGCAATTAGCGACACTACAATGGCATCCACGACAGGATATTTGTCCAAATAAGAAAAACCTTGTAAGAGGACTGATTTAACTTGGATTGCCATATATAGATTGTGTACAACCCGGGCAAGGACAAAGAGGGTACTGTCGTCCTTATAAATTACTTATAAAAAATTTTTTTTGTTGTATTAAGTAATACTTGAAATAGTTCGTGTGTAATGGAAAAACAGGTTTCAAGCGGTTCCCAACTACCTGTTGTGTCGAAGGAGTGTAATGTACCGATCGTGACGGAATTCATGGAAATGATCCCATGTTTCTCTAACACGCCAGGCGATATATTAAATGTGAAAAAATTTTTCAAAACCATTGAAAATGTGGTGAGCTTAGCTAACTGGAAAGAACAAGTGGAGATAAATGTTGTTCAGACTAAGCTTAAAGGTAAGCCACTATCTCTATTTTTTGATTTAAGAGAGCAGGGTATCAAAAGTTACCGTGATTTAACAGAGGCCCTCGTAAAGTGTTTCTCTAAGGAGTGTAAACAGGATTTATTTAATTTGGTCTTAAAGGTTGTGTAGAAATGGGGTGAAAAAGTATGTGAATATAGAATTCACGTGAAATCGCTGTTTTCTAGAGCCATCATACATAATCCAAATCTCGAAATGCTTAAAAACAACTCTGTAAAGGAAAGTTTCATGAAGAGGCTGATCTCAGAATTAAGAACACCTGTAATGCAAGCGCGGCAAAAAATGCTTGATGAAGCCATTGGCTTGGCAAAAACTGAAGAGGAAATTGAGGCCGAATGTGGAAAGAGGGCACACATTAGTAAAGTTTGTATAAACATGGATAGAGAGGTTAGTTGAGTAAGGAATGACCGACTTAGTTCCTATTTCCTGCCAAGGTCACAATTGGTAGAGGCGTTAACAAAAGTGAACAAACACTTGCCCAGCAAGATTTCGCTAATCGACACTTTAAATGAAGACAATGTCTTTAAATACTATCAATGGATAACCACTACCGCTGTAGCACTTTCGTCAACACTAAGAATTTTCGCAAAATTCTCACTAATTACTCCAAAAGAATATTTTGATCTATACGAAGTAGTAAAATTCCCCGCTTATTTCCCTATTTCGAAGACGTTTGCTCATTATCAAACCGAATATCCATACATCGCTTTGTCCAGGAATCGGCAGCTTTACATGCTATTGGAGGCCCACAACTTGCAAAAATGCACAAACAGCTTAACCACTATCTGCGCACCTAAAGTTGCAGTCTCAAAGCTTCCGTATCAATCATGTCAATACGCCTTATTCATGGCAAACGAGCCAACTGTAAACCGACTGTGTAAAAGAAAAACGTCAGTTTCTCCAAAACCAGTGTTCCGCCGTATCGACAAGGAAAGAACTTGGATATACTCCACCCAGTCACCTTTAAATTTAGTCATCGAATGTAGTCGACTGAGAAACCCCCGACGTTCATCAGTTAAGATGGTTAAGCTAAATAACACAGAAATCTATAAATTGCCCATAACTTGTTCTGGCCACGTACCCAGCGTGCGACTCACGTCACACTTCCAATCACAGACTTCCTTTAAAGTTACACTCCAAAACCACTATGTGATACCAGCAATACCGGACGTTCTAAATCTTACGAAAGCGAGGATACTACGGGACTATATCCAAAAAAACATCACCTTAAACTTCCTTCGAATCAACAAACACGATTGGTCATTCGAATTTCCGGGATGGAAATTACGAGATATAAGCTGAGAAATAAAATCAGTTAACACAGATATTCTCTCAACGACACCGAGTGTGTTAAATTATCCCGTCTCGGCATGGAACCCGATCCTTATAGCCTCTTGCGTTACTGTTCTGGCAACACTTTTGATCGTTTGGGGATGCCGCAAACTGTTACGCTGCATGGAAGCCCAAAGATCTGCGAGTCCTTACCCCTATTTCTGACAGGAAAAGCGAATAGAACCGGACGCAGTGGAAATGATCAAACTGGTACCCGTAACTGTAAAAGCCGGATCATCGTCAAGTATCCTGGAGGCAAAAAAAGACGAAAAGAAGAAGTTAACCGTAGCCAAACGAGAAGAGATAGTGACGCCTCCCGTCAGAATTGAGACCATTCCTACCCAAATGAGACTATTATAGAATGGCGTGAGAAAATTAAATCATCTTAAATAATAGTATTTTATGTCGTCCGTGGCTTAGAAAATTTCAATTCAACCCAACTTTCTTTTTCTTTTGTGTAGAGACAAAAATATAAAGGAAGATCAAATTGTGACGCTCCCCATTAAAAACATCAAACCCGAAACAAGATCCGATCCAGGAGTCCTCTCCAGATCTTGCCCTGGTCTCCTTATTTGAATGCCCTGCCTGTTACGACTACATGGAGCACCTTACCTTTCAATGCCCGGCCAGACACACGATATGCTCCCGATGTTCGCTGTACGTCCGTCAATGCCCGCTTTGGTAAAGAGAACTCAGGAATTACCGTAACTAGAGGCTGGAGAGACTAGCCGAAATTGTGGCCTTGCCGTGTGTCTACAGAGGTAACAACTGTCCGAAAACAACACTTGTTCCAGAGAGAAAGGCCCACGAACAGGATTGCCCTTATCGAACATGCTCATGTCCATCAATGGACGAAGTCTGCACATAGGAGAGCGTGTATCAACAGGTGATCCCACACCTGACAGAACGACACCCTCACATAGGTCACATAAATCACGACGCTGTCAAGTTAGTCCTCATAGGGTTAGAAGCAACTCAACCCCTCGTATGGATAACCCATCTTCCCTGTCATCAACGAGACTTTATTGTCCAGGTTTTTAAAACAAAAACCAGCAATGAAAACTCTCCCATTTACATCATCGTACAGAATGTAGGAAGCCGACAAGAGTCAGGCCACTTCCTGAGACGAATCAAGATTCACAGGCACGGTAAGACAATGGTATGGGAGTCCACTCCTCAGAGCGTAACTGACGATCTAAAGGCCACCCTGCAAATGAAGAACTGCTTAACCCTCAGCATAAAAATGTTAGAGAGAATGCTCGAGGATCGCATCTTGATGGTGATAGTGACCATTTACCCAGTGGGAACATATGGGGGCGGCGAAAGGCCCGAAACAAACAAAGTGGCCTAAACGACCCTAACGCCAGGAAATACGGACCTCCTCTTTATGAGAAGGCAACCCCAATTGCGAATAGAATCCGATCTCCAAAAAGAGACAGGGGACGAGAGAAGAGAACCCGCCAATAAAGGACGCCTACGTCATTAACCAATAAAACCTTTTTCTTTATATTTGGCAGACAACGAAACAAAAGCACAAGTAAACAACAAGAGAGCAACAAGAGTAAACAACATGGCGGAAGCAGCAGAAACTTGAGATTTAGAAGAGTTAGACTTAGATACCGCGGCCGAACTTTTCAGGTAAAGTGAGGAGGAAGAAGAAGAAAAGGAAAAGTTCCACGTATGTCCGACGGCTGTGCGGCACACTATCGCTCGCATTAGAAGTGCCCCCGACGAGGCTATTCCAGAGATGGTGGTCCTACCCCTGCAGGGAGAGGTGGACCCTGAAGTAAGGCGGGAAGTGGAAGAAGCGGTGAGATACGCGGCGCAAAGGGCAAAACATTTTCGAGACAGGAGACTCCGGACCCAGAACGGCCAACGTCGTGAGGAGGAAAGAGGACAGGAGCCTCTGAGAACGGAGGAAAGGGGGGCTTTTTCCCTTCGGGCTCCGCGAGGCATGGGAAGAGGCCTCAGAATGATGCAGGAGCTTCCCCAGCGGTTTCCACAAGAGCGGGACCAGAGGTGCCCAGTGGTGGGAAGAGCCAGGGGCTGGTCTCCGAACCCGCGATGAAATGCTTGCTGGGCGGAGACACCTCAGAGACCAAAGAAAAGAAACCCGAAGGCCCCGACTTCTGGATGTGCCGTATGTGTTTTCTTCTTTCGTCATTGTTTCTCTATTATGTTGTATTCTTTGTAGTGTAGTTTGTAAATCTGTTTGTCCATATATATATATATATTTTATATTAAATCTTTTTTTGCTATATGGTCCGTCTAACAACTAACACAAAAACTGATCTGTCGCGAACAAGAACGGAGACGGTGGTCGACAAGAGTAAACGGAACTCGTCAAGGAGAACTAAAATAGGATCACTACTTCCGGCAAAGTGGAGATCAAACTGGCAGCTGAGCTGTTTGGTAAAATGTTGCCAAGATGTAAGCAACATTTTTAAAAAATCGGGAGCCCTGTAAAGATCCTAAAATCGCGCCAGGAATTCGATTGTTTACAAGATCGCTACATCGGAAAATTTTGGAAAGTCAATCAAAGCGAGAACGCGCATCAGGCTACAAACCAGACCAATGTAAACCATTTCTCCATAACCAAACACAACGCAGTAATAAACGATGAAGGGGATGCTGTGGTGCTCGTATATAAGAGTCGAGTTGTAAACAATTAACAAAAAGGGGAGAAATAAGAGAGACAAATGGTCAAGGACACCTGTTAGACCATATGAGCCCGGAATCGTCTCAAAAGGGGGGCGGCCACAGAATGTTTGGCTGATCGGTTCAGCCAGGTGTCCGCGAGAGGAGGGCAAACTGTAAATTATGTGAGTAGCTGTCAACGCCCGGGCGCCATCCCCGGCCAAACTTGGTTTTCGTCTTGCTTAGAAACAGTAGACTGACGAATCGAGAAAAGGAAAAAGGGACCTAAGACCAATCAAGAAAAGAAGATTTGAGGGAAAATTGTATAAAAACCCCCGAATACAGGCCAGAGAAGACAGACGACGGAGCTTTCGACCAGAAAGTGGACGACGGGACTCCAACCAGCCACCTACTCCTTCGCCGACGTCCGTCACCGACCCCTCGGACTCTTCTACCCGACTGCCCCAGGGCTTCAACGACAACTCAGACAGCACATCCTGATCGCAGTCATCCGGAGCTCCTTCTGCCGCAGATGATCTAGATTGCAACTTGTATTGTAGGCCTACTTTGTAAGTTTGTTTTGAAGTTAAAATAAACGGTTATTGTAAGACACTTGTCATCTTTGCCTCTGCCGCCACCACCCACATACGATCGGTCCCTAAGTTTTTCCTGACGTGCAATTAACTAATAGCCCCCATATGTCGACAGCTTACAGATCATAGATATGGATATCATTAGTCAAAACCTGAAGATTTTAACACAAATCATGCCCATGATAGTCAAGAGAGATAAGGTCAAACCATAACGCCAACACAAATATAAACGAGAACCTTGAACCTGAACACTGTATGTGGAAGTTAGACCACCTTGAGAATAGTATTTAAAAAAGCGTGCTAGGAATTCTTAACAAATATCCTGATGCGTTAACAAAGACTATCAAAAATGTATCTGGAGCATGGAAGTATGTGCATAATGTAAGGCTCAGTTCAGATTGGCCTGTAAATACTAGGCAGTACAGTATTCCGTATAGCTACTTGCCTGCTTTAAAGAAAAAGGTGAAGGAGATGGTACAGGCAGGCATTTGTGAAAAGAGCTCATCGTCTTGGAATTCTCCTCTACACGTAGTACCGAAAAAATCAGGAGATGTCAGGTTTACTCTGGATTTGCACAAAATCAATGCTTTCACTGAGCTGCAAATGTTCCGTATGGCCCGTATT
Source organism: Centruroides vittatus (assembly GCF_030686945.1). Taxonomy (NCBI): domain Eukaryota; kingdom Metazoa; phylum Arthropoda; class Arachnida; order Scorpiones; family Buthidae; genus Centruroides; species Centruroides vittatus. The sequence goes on along the minus strand of NW_027122365.1, from coordinate 10,977 downwards.
GACGATATATTGTCACAGTTGGAGGGTAATTGTTTCTTTTCAATGCTTGATTTAAAGTCTGGTTATTTCCAGATTCCCCTGGATCCATCCATAAGACATGTTTTTGCCTTCTCGACCCCGTGGGGCAAATATCAATTATGTAGAATGCCCCAGGGCAGGAAAAATAGCGGGCGTTATTTCCAGTTCGTGATGACTTAAGATTCTTGCCGAGTTCATTGGAAACAGTTGCTACGTTTTCCAGGATGATGTTGTCTTATTCTCGAGAAGCCTGGACGATCATCTACATTTATTAGAACAGGTCATTAAGACACTAAAAGACAAGGAACTAAGATTGAACCCGGGAAAGTGCTAATTGTTAGCAGAGAAAGTGAAATATTTAGGGCACGTTATTAATAAGATGGGGATGACACCTGACCCTCAGAATATAAGCTCGATGATTAACATCAAAACCCCTACCAGTATAAAGAAACTACGCAGTTTCCTGGGAATGATAAATTTTTTTTACAAACTTCATCCCTTCGTTTTCTGAATTGACCTCCCCACTCACTGAATTGACGAGGATAAAAAAAATTTATATGGGACGAACAATGTCAAAAAAATTTTAAAAGATTGAAGTCTGCCATTTCCACGTCCACGATCATAGCTCACCCTGACTTTAATAAAGAGTTTTATTTACACGCTGATGCATCCGATCTAGCGGCCGCTGCCGTATTAGAACAGAAAACGAAATATGGTTTTTCACCTATCAGCTTTTATAGTAAGAAGTTTCAAGGCGCTGAGCACAACTACTCTACTTTAGAAAAAAAGTGTTTAGCCATATTGTTAGCATTAAGGCACTTCAAACATTTACTTCTTGGCCAGAAAACGGTAAGTTTGTCAGACCACAAACCCTTGATATTTATGAATAATATCCAAAATGGTAGTAGGAGATTATCAAGGTGGATAATAAAACTGTCAAATTATGATATCGAAATTGAACACATAAAGGGGTGGACAACAAGGTAGCTGATTTCCTCTCGCGTAATGTTAACAGTGTTAGCCACTTCGATATTAATGTTCCAGGAAACAAGATACCTAATAAGGTAGAGATTTGTGAGTCTCAAGACAGGGATAGTATATTTGGTCCAATAAAAAGGGATCTCTTACAGAACGAAAGTTCAAAAAAGATTTGATGGTTATAGTTTGGTTAACGGTTGCTTGTACAGTCAAAACTGTTTTATGCAAGAAATAAAAACCGCATAAAAGAAAATGCATAAAAAAAAAAAAAAAAAAAAAAATCGCACGAAACTTCACGAGTGGCTATAAAAAATAGTTTTCGCAACACAATTAAAAAAAAATATTATTCTTATGCGGTGAATAGGGACCGCATAAAAAAAGTCTCACGTAGAAAATAACTCAAAACCGTATGAAATAACTAGGAATTGCTTTTTTTAACTCCTTGGGCTTTTTTCTGCAATCCCTAATAGGAAAAAAATCCTCTAAGAATTTTAATTTTTATATTAATTAATTATTTCCACTTAAATACGAATCTAACATTAAACAGTTAAAAATAATCGTTAAATAATGATTTTATTTGATAAATATAGCTGCAGGAAGTGTTATTTCATTTAACAAGGCGTGAAATTTCACACCTGCAGTCTGAAGCTAAAGGGGAGCTAACTTACCGCATCTGTTCAAATATAACATAATATTTATGGTTTTTATGCAATTAAAATAAGAGGGGACCGAAATAAACATATGAGAAAAAAATTTTACTGAATAAAAAATGAAAAAACCTGCTGATGTCATAGAAAACAACCAATAGAGTTTTTAAAAATTTTACAGGAGTCAATTATGTTCCAATTTGATTGAAATTTTCATATACTGCACAAATAAAAATCTCACAGAAAAAGACCGAAAAAAACAGGTTTGACTGTATAAGGGTTTTTATATGAAGGCACGTAATAGCCATGTAGATAGGATTTGTGTGGGGAATAACGTAGCCAAGAGGTTAATTTGGGCTGTCCACGAAGACCAACTTTCAGGGCATTGGGGGGCGTTAAAGACGATAAAAAATTTGGAAAAAAATTATTTCATACAAAACATGAGGCAGAGAGTAGAGGAAGTGATAACAGAATGCAGTAACTGCCAAAGGTATAACATTCACAAGGGTAAAGCGCCCCTCTGAAAAATGAAAGTGCTTGCATCTCCTTTCGCAAAATTGCAATAGACATAATTGGTCCAATAAGTCCCACTAAAAAGGGAAATCAGTTCATTCTCGTGGTCATAGACGTGTGCACACGTTTCATTGAAGCACACCCACTTAAAGACCAGACTGCATGGTCGATTTGCAACAAGCTTTTTGACAAAGTCATCTGCAGGTACGGTGTTCCACAACCAATAATGTCTGATCGAGGGGCAAATTTCTTGTCTGATCTTTTCAATGATTGCTGTAATTTGCTGAGTATACGGAGAAAAATCACTACCGCATATCCCCCATTCGCCAATGGGATGTGCAAGCGTGCGAATAAGTCCGTTGTGGAAATGATATCTAAGGCTAATCACTAAACGGATGTTGAACAGGATGACCTCATACCCTCCTCCTGCTTCGCATATAATAGTGCGTATCATTCAACAGTTAATGAATCTCTTGCATTCCTATTGTTTGGCACTAATCCGCGCACCCCGTTGTCTGAGTATACTCCGGATCCCATGACTATTGATGAGCAGAGGTCGTTTATTCTTTCGAAGTTGCGGGCTATGCGTAAATTTGCAGAAAAACACGCTGATTTATGCAAACAGAGTAACCATAATAATGTTAATAAAGGGCGTAATTTGTTGAAATTTAAGGAACAGCAGAAAGTGTGAATCAGAAAAAAGAAAGTCGAGAGGAACAAGTTCTCTCCGAACTATTTAAGTCCATTCTGTATCATAAAGGCCCTAAATCAAACCACCTATAGGATTGAAAGTTGTAAAAAGAAGAATGTAGATACGGTCCACATTGACAGATTGAAGCCATGTTACGGTTGGGAAAGGCCAGAGAGAAAAAGGCCCCCACGAGCGAGTAAGGTAGTCGAAGTTGAGTCTGAAGCAGACGATGATGATCTGGACTTGCGCATATTAAATAGACGCAGTGTTGGGGTTTGTGCAAAAAACTCCAATGAGTCACTTGATGATGAGGATGTGGTGACAGCCAAACATCCTAAACCTTATAATCTCAAGGGAATAAGGGTTGATTATCGAAAACTACATTCCAGTCTCTGTCTTGATGAAAAAGATGTGTAGTGCTCCGCTACTAATTTTATTTTATACTGTCAATGTTTCGTTTGTTCGTATCGAGTTTTGTTATTCTCTTTGTAATATTGTGGTGCTATCATCACGTACTGCCTTTTAGGCTGGTATGTTTTGTATGCATTGATTGGCTGGTAGGAATCACGTGTTGTCTATGTGCCCGGATGGTGGAAAAATATAAAAAGAAACGACATTGTGTGAAAAGGACTTTTTTCTTTTTTGGTTCTTTGAGTGTTCGTCGTATGGACTAGAAAAGTGAGGTGGTCTCCCAAGTAAAGAACAAAGGGAAGGCGAGAGAGACAAAGAGACCACGTGAGCATAAGAAAAACAAGAAGGATATTAAGTAGAAAGGCGAGTCAATTTTAACACGTGTTTCTTGTTCATTGGGAAGAGTGAGAGAAAGGGTGATAACCCCGATTGTAACGTTTATCATATATTGTTTATCAAAAAGGTTTTTCTGTAAATATATTGTAATTTATAACCTTACTTTAGTTAAGTTAGTAATTAAGTTTAAATTTTGTGTATCTGATTAGGTTAAGTCTTAGTTTTTTAAAATAAGTTTGTGTTAACTGTTAAATTGTGAAGTCCTCAATTCTTTTCTTATCCCATCTCAATTCGGAATTTGTTTCGGCAATTCTCGACACTACAAGCTGTTCATCAGTGATTTCAATAAGGCTTTCACTTGAATCAGTAATGTTTTAAACAAATTAGAAACTTTTGCTTTAACTCTTAAACATAAGTCATTTCAGATTTTTTTCAAAAACATTTGAGAAGTGTTTAATAAAGGTTTTTATCAACCTTACCTACACATGTAAATCACTGATAAACATTTAAGCACTTTGTAAGGTCTGCCCAGTCTGATATAATGCATAAACAGCCCTATGCTAATGGTAACTGTTCATTGTAATGCCAATACATTGCTTCTACAGAATTGCTGCAAAAATATCAGAAACAAAAGTAAAAGTGTGTGGGGATGGACTGTGGAAAACGTATAAAAAAGTAAAAAAACATAATAATACATCTGGCAACAATAGGTGACTTTTTTCTTTTTTATTGAAATTTCACTTATATTTCTCAATACTAAATATATTGTGGTCTTTTTTCAGGAGGATGTGGTGTTATTATAATAACATGGATGAGTAACTCGGCGAACGTCGTGATATGGCATCACCTTTCACTCTTAGCAGGGAAAGCTACTTGTCAGGTAGAAATCCAGAATCAGACATTTTTGCATCTGCATCTCCATCTCCATCACCAGTCCAATGTCCAAAAAAAATTATCGACAGATGTTGAACGTGAGACTGCAAAACAGCAGCGGCATGAGGAACGTTTGCAAAGGATAGATGAATTTAACGATTTATTTAAACAATTGTTAGAAAAAATAGAAAAAGATAAATAAAAGTAGTTTATGGAAATCAAGAACTATATGCGAAATGTTTTCATTAACCATAAACAAATAGCTCATAACTCCACTTTATCCAACACCAGAATATAATAAATTATTTACTCCTTTCTTCTTAAAGTACATAATAAATAGCTCATTAGTGGAATCTTTTGCTTACTACTAAATGTTTTGGTTTATAAGTTTTGAGCAATTCTGTTACGCTTTGTATTTCCACCCTGCTTTTGCTCAATGACACATGACCTGTGATATACTCCGAGGTTAGGATTGCCTGAATCCTGGAAAACATAAAAAATGTTACACTTGTTATACATGTACAGTACATAATACCAAAACTTAGGGTAAAAAAAATTAATGTACTTTTTCTAGTTCAGTAATTTCTTGTACGATGTCCCCTCTTGTAATACGAATGTTATGTAAGACACAACAAGCCATTACAACAGATGGTATTGACTCCATTTTTGACATGTCTAAATAATGCAGTCTTCTCCATCTTCCTTTCAGGTGAGCAAATGACTGTTCAATGACACTTCTAGCTGATCATAATTTGCTATTGAACCTAATCTGGGCAGCTGTCAAGTGCCCATTGTCAGGATACGGTTTCATTAATTGTTTATTTATTAGATAAGCACCATCTCCAACAATATCGAAGTCATGTGGAAACATTGCTTCAGCCTCCCTGGCTATTTTTCCGGATAATGTGGAGTGGGCATAAACCTCGGCATCATGAACACAGCCACATTCACAAGCATGGCAGGAGATGAAAAGCACAGAATTATTACACACAGCTGAAAACAAGAGAGTTAAAACAAACATCATTAGAGTACAGATCTGTACTGTAGAACTTCAGATTGAATTAAGAAAATTCATAGAAAGTGATTGTCTATATTACTGTATAGAACTACATAATTCATAACAGAACAAACCTGTTTACGTGACAATTTTCTATTCATGGACTAGATCACTTTGTATCAAAAGTGACATCACATACCTTTCAAGATAATAGAATGGTAGCCGTGGCAATTTACATATGCAACTGCATGTGTCTGTGGAGCTGGAATTTCAATGTGGGTGCCATCAATAGCTCCAACTACACCTGGAAAACCACTCTTGTTGTGGAAACTTTGCATAATTTCTTGCACTTGCTCTCCTGAAGGCCATTTTATAAATTGTGGTGCAAGTTCTGAGAGAGCAGTGCATGTTGTTTGCACAACATGATATAATGTTGATTTGGATACACCAAACCTGTCACTTACAGACCTACAATATATTAAATATCTCATTATTACATTGAAATTGTTATAAAGAAGTTAGAGGGTAATCCTGCAATTTGCATCTCAAGAAATGACTGGTTCAGTCAATATTGTATAAGATTTCATTATACAGTAGCTTAACAGATACCAAATGTCTAAAATTGTTATCTCAAAAATAAACTGAACAAACAAAAAATAAGTAAACTCTTTTGAAGATTACTGGATTAGATGAAAACTTAAAATGATAAATTGCAGTTTTTTGCAGTTAATGTTGATCAACAAACTGCAGGATTACTGGATGGCGTTATTTCGTAATACGTGTTGTTAATATTTACCTATATGCCTCACGGTTGCCCAAAAGCCATAAGGTCAATTGCACCTTATCACATGCTGTCAAAGACAATCTCCCTGCCGTGTTAACAGCATGATTGGTAATTTTTGGCATCAGTAAATTACTGAGCACTTCAAATAAAGCCCTACTGAGTCTAAACTGAGATTTGAAGTCACTAGAGCTGAAAAAAGAAAAAAAAATTAATAGTGTAGTCCTCCAGTGAAGTTTTTTCTGAATGTTCCATATCCTACCTGTATAACGGAACAATCTCGGTGATGTAATTTCTTATCCGAGAAACATATGCTCGTCTCTGTGACTCACTTGATTCTTCGTCAGAGGAAGAGGAAGAATCTGCTTCAAATAGCTGCAAAACGCGTATTTTAACGTCATAGCTCCCACCATCACGATATCATCGATAGATATAGATGCTGCCATCTTGTTTTTCCTTTCACCATCGTTCCTAAATTCCTATAAACTGCAGCGCACTCCAGTAGTAACAGCGACGCAAAACGACCTCTATTAAAGAACGCACCCTGAGTCTAGTTTTTCCCCAGTTGTGGAACAGTTCAAATATCTTATTGGTGGGTGAATTATTTGTGAAGTTTTGTGATATTTTGTTGCTATTTTTCTGTTAACATTTAAAATCATGTAAATATTAAAAATATTATCTTTTCTATTGTAGGATATGCACGTGGTGAGTGATTCAACAAGAGAATATAACACACATATATGTTCTCGTCACCCGTGTTTATTTTCTTTACAAGATTCTTTTATAATTCCGACACTCCTCATTCTTCTCCTATTAACTTTTTTACATATAATTCCTGCAGAAACTCGGGTAGAATCGTTAGGAACCTCACAACAAAAAAATATTCACAGTGGTACAAAAATAAAAAACTATGACTAAATACTTAAAACTACTTATACAAATAAAAAAAGAGAGAAGAAAAGATAGACAATAGGATAGTTGGATATATGATCATATAAAAGAATGAGTACCGAAAGTGTTGACGATGTGGGGTGATGGTGGCACTTGCTAGATTATTAACTTTCCGAGTTGTTGATTGTGGACATCTATCCGATTCTCTCAATAAGCTACTCGAGGTTCCTATATCAAGATATATTTCGGATTCCTCTCGATTGCTAGCTTAGGCTTCTCATCCTTGTTCTCCAGTCGATGCCAGAACAACCTGGAGTTCTTCACAACACGTCCTATCTCTGCAACGTCCAAGCCAAAAAAGTGACCTCTTGTCCTACACTTAGCCCTCAGGCTACCACCTGTTCTTTGTCTTTTAATTAAGTCACCACCATTTGAACAGAGAAGGGTTAGGAAAAAAAGAAGTTTCTAGAAAGTAATAGACAAAAGAACTAACAAAGAGGAAAAAAATGGAATAAATACTAAGAATAACATATACAACAATATACAAAATAAGGCATACAGCCACACTATATAATGAGAAATGCTCATTCTTTGCTTTATATATACAATAAATTATATATTAAATACTCATCTTCTACAAATATTTAATGAAAGGTTTATTCATCTATGATAAGTTTTAATCAAAAGTTTTTCGTAAATCATTTTAAAATATCGTAATAAATATTAAAATATATGCGAAAATGAATATAACATAATTAACTAAACAATAACATTAATACCTGATACATTCTAACCTAAACACCATCACTGCCCTTAGATATCAGGCTAGATATAAATTATATAATTATTTAATTAATAAATAATTTGGTACTAGAGTTAGATGCTATTTTTTTATTAAGTCATTTAAAATTAATTAGTTAAATTATAATTATTAAATTATTTTTCGTAATTAAATAATATTATAGCCTTTATCTAGCCCGATATCTTACGACATTGATAGCATGTAACATAATTAACGATATAAAGTAATCTGCATTATAACGATAAATAATATATTATAAAATAACATTAATGTATATATAATAAATGAAAAGAAGTCAAAAAAAATTGTAAATAATATTTCATTCAACAATACAATAATATTTAATTTATATAGAAAATATACAGTATATACAAAACAAGAAAGATTTTGTAAACAACTAACTGACGTTCGATATCACTCTGGGTGCGTTTACTTCTGAGTTAGCAGTGCTAATTCTGAACACCGGAAGTGACGTCATTAGCACGTGTATTCGTGATTGCTTGTCCAGTTCAATAGTAGACGCATACGCTAACAAGAAATATGGTGGTTTCCACCATTGATAATATTGTCAAAGCTGATATTTTAAACGTTACATTACAGTTAAAATTACTTGATTCTGAATCAGACGACGATGAACTTCTTATGAATATCAATGTGGAAAAAATGAAAAAAAACAAAAGAAATGCAAGATCCATAAAAAACATAAAAACCTTTGTTGAAGAGACAATCCCTTTTTATAACCCAACCGATTTTAAACAACATTTTAGACTTACAAAAGAATGTTTTAAAGGTCTCCTTAGAAAAACAAGTCCAATTTTGGACACAAAGGGTATTACTGACCCTGGAAGACGACCTGTGTCTCCTCAAAAGCAGCTTTTATGCTGCTTATGAACATTGGTAAATCAAGAATCATTCAGGTTAATTTATAATATAGTATATAAGAGATTATCACATTATATATATAATGATTGATTTACCCAGTAAACAGATGCAACGATGTTCCATGATGCAGCGCAGCACGCGCTAACCAAAGATGCTTAATCGCGTTGTTACAGCAATGCGATAAAGCGGCCTCAACTGTACTCACAAGTAACAATACTGATGATAAAAAATAAGATGGGCTTTACGCAGATAGGTTTAGTCTACTGATTTTAAGACCTAACCATTTTAAAAATAAGTTGATTGAACTCCATAAACAAAATATTCGTTTGTAGCGATGGCACTTTGCGACGCAAAGCGCGAGAAACAAATATTTCGTTCACATTCTCTTCCAAACCGATTTCTCTATATTAATATACAATACTGTAATTTCTAAATAAATAGCATTTAAATTTATTAATTATCTGATATAAGTACAATGGTATAACTTAGTTTGAAATTAAAAAAAAATTGATATTAAATACAATATATATTTTTTCCTTTTTTCTAGAGGCATTGGAAATCGGTTTAATGTGTCTCAATGTACAGCATGAAACATTTAAAATAATATGAGATAAGGAGAGGGTCAGGGGGAAAACCTCGCTGACCACTTACGCTGCACGGGTTGGTAAAACCCAACCTCGTTGTCGTTGAATGGCTAGGAAAGCAAAAGTGAGTGGTGAGGTGCGTCAGTAAGTCGACAGGCGTCCTTACTTGAACAGGAGACAGGGTGGTTTACAAATAACAATGAAGATTTATTAAACAACAATAGCGAACATACAATAAAGATACACATACAATAAAGATATAAAGATGACTACTGCTAAAATGCAGATACTACACCTATCGCTAACCGCAATCTAACCAATAAAGTAATCACGTGCCTAACTTCTAGTGGGAGAGAGTTTACAAAGTCAATATACCTTAATATGTAGTCTGATGACCGTATGCGACGACCTCCTGGACTATGGAAGCTAGATCCATCTTATGTCCGGGACTGAAGACACTGGATGCAGACCTTCTTAAATGATCGCCCTCTTTCCAGAGTCGATCGGGGTTTTATACCATCGTTGTTGGCACTGAGCCAGTCTATTATTCAATGCTCGATGACTAATTTGCTGACTCGTGATGACTGGGACTTTTGTTTTCTCTTTCTGATCGAATTGGATGTGTAATCAACATCCGATCGATTTCCTATCGAACTTGCAGGTCATGAACCCCCTTTTCTCTCGAATTCACGCCCTCAAAACCTGTAAGCTTACAATAAGGTTATTCATTCTCTTTTAATATTTAATGAGAATGAATAAGTAATCTTTTGGCCTCGACCCCCATGTCCCAAACATTGATCATGTTTCCGATGGTTAGACAACTGATGAACGGCGGGCATACTTGATAACCAAGCTTCGCTCGTTGAGAAATGGCGCAAATATGCGGGCAAAGAATTGTAATCGTAAAGGGATAGACTACCGAAACAAAGATAAAACTCTCACAACATTTTTATAAAAGCAAAGAGTCTAGGTCAAAAAGATGGGTGTTAAGAAGGAAAAGTTCTCAAGCAATTATAAAGGCCTGTTCCGGGTCACGAAAGTACTAAGTCCGACTTACCGTGTAAAAGGCTGCGACTCGAAAAATGTGAAAACCGTCCATGTTGATCGTATAAAGCCTTGTTACGATCGGATGATTGTTAGCAAAAGGAAGGCTAGGAGAAATGAAAGCAAGAAAGTAGAATCAAAAATAAAAAAAAAGTGTTTGACAACAGGTTAGTGCAGAGACGTGGGGAGACAGTCAGTACACAAAGCAATGACAAAAACAAAGTGAACGACATGACTAACATCAAACCGCGTGTTAGGCCGTATAACCTGAGGGAGCGAGTGATTGACTTCCGTAGATTACACTACGAGAAGTAAGTTCTTTTTGGTGGGGAGATATGTAGTGCTCCGCCACTCTTTGTTCGTTTTTGTATGTGTATATATTGTATATCATTAGACATAACTACGCGTTACTTTTATTGTATCAGTTTTTATTATCGCGTTATTATTGTATCAACTTTCCTTCCTTTGTTTCATCATTCATAGACAACACATTACACCTTTTTAAACCACCTTTGATAGACGCGTGCAA